>NC_081415.1:231991302-232591302 GCF_030272615.1 Cryptomeria japonica
CACTATGAACTAGATGCAATTTAGTATATGCCCTCCAAGATTGACCATGAGGAAAGGGTTCCCTATGCATCTTACCACTCATGCAACCATTGCAAACAATTTGAGAAGGAACAATACTAGGCAATCCATCAACCATATTTGCCTTTTGCATCAATGAAATATAATCAGAATTGAGATGGCCAAGTCTTTCATGCCATATAGTAAAATCAACAGTAGTAAGCAAAGAATACTTTGGAGGAGCAAATTCATAGAACTTGAATAAGTTATCACTATCCATTTTAGCAGTAGCAATAACATGATTAGTGTTTGGATCAATGATATAACATATGCCCCTATAAAAGTTAATCTTATAATCTTGACAAAGTTTAGGAACTGAAATCAAATTTGATTTTAATTCAGGAACATAAAAAACGTCATGTAATTTCCCATTAGGAACATTCACATCACCAATAGCTTCAACTTTACAACTATGATTATTAGCTAATTGAACAGGAATATTAGAAGTATCGGGATGCAAAGATTCAAAACATTCTTTATGAGAAGTAACATGTTGAGATGCACCAGAATCAATAATCCACTCAAGTGGTTGAGAAACATTATAAGTACATGTAAATGCATGACGAGATGAATTACCATTATTATTACCTTTCTTATAATGAGGTTTATGTTGATTATTTTGATTATTTTGATTCATGGGCTTTTTACCATTTTGTTTCTTAAAACAATTATTAGTAATATGTCCATCTTTCCCACAATATGTGCAATGGGGTCTTGTTTGAGAATTATTCCTTTGATTATTGTACGTATTATTATGATTATTATTGTGAGAATTGTTATGATAGGATTTAGAATGAGATTGATAATTAGAAGATTTGTGATTATTATTATGATTATTATTATTATTATGATTATGATTATTATTATTGGATCTAAAATTATTATTATGATTTTGATTTTTAGACATAAAAGCATGTTCACTACTTTTAAGAGTACCAAATTGAATTAATTTAGCTTCCTCTTGACGCAATAAATTACGAAAAATATCATAAGTTAATTGAGTAGCTAAGCTAGGAATAGCAAGTTGAGCATGAATATTCGTAATAAATTGTTGACATTGACGAGGAAGACATTTTTTAAGAATAAGATGAATTAAACGTAAATCAACTAGAGTAACTCCTAAACCAGTTAATTGACTATTAACATAATCAAACTTTAATAAGAATTCATCCATAGTTTTAAAATCTGTATACCTGAGATCTTCAAGTTGATCTTGAAGCTAAATTTTTCGGGATTCATTTGAGCTATCATACGTTGTTTTTAAAATTTCCCAAGCCTCATACGCTTTTGTACAATTTCCAATTAAAACATACAAATTAGGAACCATTGAAATACCAATTAAACCAAGTGCTTCCTCATTTTGAGCCTTCCATCTATCTTGGTCGGCTTGAGGAGCAGTTGTAGCGGGCTCAAAGGTTTTATCAGTAGCAACATCCTAAAGGTGTTTGAAACGAAAAATAAAGGAAATATGTGTTTTCCATGAATGATAATTGGAACTATTTAATTTAATTTCCGGAATTAATGTAGACATATTTGCAAACTAAGCTTAAACAATAATAGTTAATAAAAAAAATTACTCCTTTTGATTAAAAAGAAATAACTTCCTTGATTAAAAAAGAATTGAACAAAATTTTAATAATAACAAAAAAAATGTTAAAGAGACAATTTATCAAAAATATTAATTTCAAATAACAAATTTAAAGTTAAAAAAAACTATTTTAATTAAACAAACTTTATTAAAAAAATTATTCTTTAAAATATCACTATTTAAAGTAAAGCTTTTAAATCTTTAATAAAGTTTTTATTAAAAGCACTTTATAGGTTATGTAAACTTTACTATTAAGAAAGGTTTATAAACTTTATAAACTTTCTTACATGTAGGAAGAAGAAAAGACCAAAAACTAAAGCTTATTACATGAAATGAATGATTAAACAATGGTTCAGGCAACAAGGTAGCAAGAATACGTTATGAATGGAAAATTATAAAAATAAAAATTGAATGATATAATGAAAAGTAAGTATGTTACAAAACAGCAAAGAACAAATATGCTATGTGGCAGAGAATTCAGAAGGTCCAGAAGGGTAAGGAAATGAAAGGAAATACAGAGGTAAGAATAGAGAACAAGCAGAAAGAAGGGCAGGTCAAAGGCGTTACATGACAGGGAACAAAAAATGAATTCCTTCTCATTAAAGCCTCTCACCAATAACATGGCTGATGCAGAAACTGAACCCAAAAACTTAATAAATTGTAACAGGCGTAAGAAAAGAAAAGATTTAATAGAAATATGGCAGGATCTGACAAATATAAAGTAACAAAATAGGAGAAACAGAAGCGTGCTATTCACACTACAAACAAAATACGTTAAGACCAGATATATTAACCTGCAGAGAAACGTTAGAACACTTGTAGATTAAAGCAGATAGAAACTTAAAAATACTACAAGCGTATTAAAGATACAATTTAATAATGCAAAATGTTACACAGAGGAAGTGTTATGATTAATGAGCAGAAACGATTCTATGCCAAATGACTACGTAAGGAGTAGAAATTTAAATTTCTGATATAGATAAGATCTGTAATGAAAATATAAACAACAGAGGTAAAAGTACTCTTTGAAAAACGATTTCTACAGTAAACAGAAAACAACAAATGGAATGAGATATTTAGAATATGTTACTATGAAAAGATTGAATAAAGAATATAATATAAGTATTAAACTTCTGGAAAAAAAAAACTGTGAAATGAAAAATGTTGAAACCTGCAAGAAAATCACATATGCAACTCAATGATAAACCAGTTTTGGCGGCAAGCCGACCAAACAGATTAAGGAGGCTGAGTTTGGTGGTAAACCTTCCAAACTATTCACACTAAAAAAAACAAGAAACTTTGGCGGCAAGCCTTCCAAAGCCCTTTTTTTTTAATAAAAAAAACTAGAATAGAAGATTAAGCCTACAGGCAAACTTGTTAACAAGTTTGAAAAAAAATTTAAAATCTGAAACCAAAACCTGCACAATAGAAAATATTAGAAAAAGAACTTCTTCTCCTCTCAAGAATGCCTCCAACAAGGTGAACTCCACAGAATGACAACCTTCATCAATGTCAACTTAAAACAAGGATTAGAAACCTGCTCTGATACCATGAAAGGAAATACAAGAGAAAGGAAAGAAAAATAAAATCCAAGAAAGTTTATTGATGAAGTAAATGTTACCAAGAGAAATGCAAAAACCTTGGAGCAATCACCCAAATGTGAAGGAGGAGGCACAAGAACTTCTTCTCCTCTCAAGAATGCCTCCAACAAGGTGAACTCCACATAATGGCAACCTTCATCAATGTCAACTTAAAACAAGGATTAGAAACCTGCTCTAATACCATGAAAGGAAATACAAGAGCAAGGAAAGAAAAATAAAATCCAAGAAAGTTTATTGATGAAGTAAATGTTACCAAGAGAAATGCAAAAACCTTGGAGCAATCACCCAAATGTGAAGAAGGAGGCACAAGAAATTTTGAAAGGGGAAAAGCAAAGAAAAACCCCTTGTGATATTATGAATGAGGCAATGCCTAAAATGAGAGAGAGAGAGAGAGAGCAAGAAATGAGAGAGGAGACATCTCTTAAATAGAGATAAGGAGAGGAGTTACAAAGTAACTCCCAAATCTATGAATGCCACCATTCATAAAATGTGTGTGCCATGTGTCCACATCCTCTTATGGAGGAAATCTAATATTCCTTAATAAAGGAAAATAAAAGAAATGACTTGTCCTCACACATGTACTATAGGACAAATTACATGTAGGAATTCCAAAGGAATATCCTAAACTAAATACAAATAAACCTAAGCCAAGTAAAGATTAAATATTCTAACAACTATCATTGGGATCAACAAAAGAAGAATCAAGTAGGGAGTATCCCGCCAGGGGTTTGTCATCAATAGTAGTAGACTATAGACGCACAGTAGCAGATGGTTGTTGCAGAACAACATCAGGAGTAGAATTGATGGGAGAAGATATGAGTTGCAAAACAAGAGCAACGAATGTGGGATCCTACAGAATGGAGGAGGCTAGATCAATAGTAGAAAGAGGTTCCTTAGAAGTTTCAATAGTAGTAAGAGGAACAACTTCATCCCGAGAGGAGACATCATCCTCTTGAGAGGAACCAACAAAATCAAAATTAGAAGCATTGACAGTCAAGTGATCCGTAGTAGCATCACCTTTGTGACATGGGAGAGAATAAACCAAAGCTAAATAACCCGTTGAGAAGCATCTCCAACAGTGATAGTGGAGGCCGTCAAAGTCCAACAATTGAGTCCAAGGCCTATCCCCAACCATAAGAACCACATCTCTCTGAAGAGGTGAAGAGGTGAAGAGATATCAATATCAATTAAAATGCGAGCAAAGGTAGAGTGACCCATGGAAGATGTGACATCATCAACCTTCAAGAAATGACCAATAGAGTTGCCAATGGCCTCATAACAAGACTTCTCCCAAAAAGAGAAGAATAATGTCACATATTATATAAAAGTACTATGATTCCATTATAAATGAGAAAAAACTTGAAACTTTGACTTATAGTTATATACAATGGTCATGCATAAAATACAACTTGACCTAGATTATCTTTTCCCTTACAGATTCAAAAAAATTCAACCCTTTACAATGAATATAAAATTATCTTCTATAGACAAAGGGAAATGACATTGCTGCCATTTGTTTTGGCACTCTTGTTGATCCCTGACATTGAGGTTCTCCTGCCCCTATCCCTTCTTTGTTATTAATGACTCCCCTCATTGGATCATTTGTTGTTATTGATTTGGATGCTTGTTTCCTAGTGGTGCCACGTTTTGTAGGCACCTCTCCTATTGGTGTTGGTTATGTCAACTCTCCCCCTTTGGTGTTAGGCTCTTCTACAAAGTATTGTGCTCAAGTGGGTGTGCATTTTGGTTGGTTTTTGTTGTTGGTCTTCTCCCCTCGATGTCTCTAGTATTTGGGCATTTGATACTTATCTTTAGGGGTTTCATTTCTCTAGGGTTAGGGTTGTGGGAGTTTCTGCTTTTGTGGCTTCACTATTCCTCCTCCCTAGAGGAAATATTGCCCACTTCTTGTGCCAAACCTTCCATGTGGTGGTCATGGTCATAACATGGTGGAGAATGAATGTCTATCTTTGTAGGCCTTTTGTTTGTATATTTTTTGGTCTCTAGCCTTCTTTGTCAAATCTTCATAGCTGGGTTTTGGATTCTTGGTAGGGTTAGCAAGATTGAACTCTACCCCTATGCTAAAGGCTTCTTCGTTGATTCCTTTTTATCTTTGGAGGATAGGATCTTAATCTTGGGCTAGTTGTGGGCTTAGAGAGTGCATTCTCTCTCTCTTAAGCCTTAGACTAAAGCCTTCAACCCCCTTTTCAAACTACTTAAAGTACATCTCATGTAGGTGTGTCTTCCTAATCTTCTACCTCTGATTTTGGGAGGTGTCTTGTTAAGAAGCCATTGGAAACTCTATTGGTCAGTTTTTGAAGGTTGATGAGTCCATTTCCTACTTGGAGCATTCTACCTTTGCTCACTTTTTAGTTGATGCACAGTTCTAATGGCTGGGGATATGCCTTAGACTCAACCATTGGATTATGAAGGAATTCCTTTTTTATTTTTGTGGTTTCTTCATTGTTAGCCACTTGGATTTGAATTGTTCTTGAAGGTGCTAGAAGGGTCTTTCTACTTGGTGGAAGAACTCTATTGGCGATCACTTGAATATTGAGGGTCCTTTTTTTTTGGAGTATGATTCCTCTAAGGGATGTTATCAATTTTTTTCTTCTAGGGTGGTCTTTTCGTGTCTAGAAATCTTGTTGTGGTTCCTCCTCCTATATTCTCTCTTCATGTTTCTTTGATGAATTATTCTCTAATCCAATATTTTTTAGTAGATGATGGCTAATTTTTGCCTCATCTTCTTGTTATTCCCCCTTCTTCTACTATTTTTCCTGCCATGGGAGGGCTCCTTTCTTTTCTACTCCTAGTGGAGTTTCAAATGATAATATCATTTGGATTATTATTCATAGATGAAGGAAAAGTCTTGTTGCCTCTTCCCTCCCTTTTTCTCATGTCATGAAAGAGTGGTTTTTAATTTAGAGTTAGGACCCTTGTTTCTCATTGACTCTTAGCTCTAGTCAAAGGCTTTGTATGTCTAGTTTGGCTTTCTTACTCTCATGGCTTGTGAGATTCGTCCTTCTTACCTTGATGGTTATTTTTGTAACATGTTTAGACCCTTCCTCCTTTATTTAATAAAAATATGTCTACATAGATATTAAATAAGAGCACATAAAATGTGACCAAAATAGTGTGCTCTCAAAACACATCTTGTAGATTGAAAATGACATTCCAAGGTCAAAGAACCACAAAAAGTTTAATAAAAATATTTGCCATCAAGTTGCTCACTATATATGTAGTGTCTTGCAGTGATAGACTTATTTAGACATGCAATTGATGTTTTGATGATTACTTATGACTTGATATCTATCTCAGATAATGTTGATGATTCTAGATACTTTATGTGGACGTATGCTATTTGGTGACTTATGTCGATGATTTATACACCTTAAACTATATGTTGGCAACAATAATGAAGGAAAACTAAGAGAGGGGGGGGGAGGTAAATCAGTTTTCACCACATCACACAATTTAAGCACTACTTCATATCTGATCAATTGAAACAAGAACAAAGATAAGCACAATAACAACAACACACATAAGACCAAGATTTTGATGTGGAAAACCTGGTTAAGGGAAAAACCACGATGGGAACCTATCCACAATAAAATGATACTCTACAGTAGTATGTGAAAATATTACAATGGGGAATGCACATTTACTTAGGCACACTTCCTAGAGATCACCACTCAAAAACAAGAAGGGCTACAACCCCGAGGAAGGCTCACTGCCTTACAAATATCAAACAACAATCCAGATTACATGAACTAAAAGAATAACAACTCCTAATGCCTGATGATAGTTCTGGTTAAGTACATTTGTCTGGTCTACAACACTCTCTGCTCTACACTTCTCACTAAAAGATGAATTCACTTGTTCATACACACACCACTCTAATAATGCAAACACACTAGCCATATCCAAATTACATGAATATGACACCTATTTATACAAATCATCAACCTTGACTACAAGGTCGGCTCAACCCTTAAGATCTAATTACAAAATTACATCAAACGATACATAGATCAACCACTAGACCAATACAATGCCATGGCAACATAGCGTGGACTCAAATCAAATCCATGAACATGCAACACCACCAGAAAATCTTGCCAAGATAATCCGCAACACGCTACACCACCGTGATAACTCAAAGATGAATGAATAGTACCAAACCAGTATTGAGAGGGGGGGGTGAATCAGTACAGACAAAAGTACAGTCCAAGACTGGTTCAACAGCAAATACTCCAAATGACTGGCAAACAGTGATACTGGTTGAAACAGAGTGCAACCGGTAAGACCTAGAACAACTAAAACAATCATAAATCGGTTACTCACTAAGCTTTCCTCTTATCTCAATACCACAACACCATTACACCCTCATGCATGAATAGATAAACTATCATCAGATCTTCACAATAGTTAGTTCAATATGTTTTATAGATAGGCATAAAACACAGAACCATCATATGCTCAACAGGTAATAACAAAGCGTCACAAGATAAAAGCATCTCACATGACACACATATTTTTCATGTGGAAACCCAACTAGGAAAAACCACGGTGGGGATGAATACCCACAAGCTGCTTTTTGAACTCTTTAGAAGTCCGCTCTGTTAGGAGCCTTATTCGGTTAAAGACATTACAATAGGTTCTGCTAGGAACCGATCCTGTCAGGGATCACCCAGCTAAGGGATGGCTATAATACCCGGTTAAGGGTTAAACCTGGTTAGGGCTACCTTGTTAGAGTATTTGAAGAACTCAATAGCTAAAGGATCTCTAGAGCTCTATAGCTTCTCAGAACTCAATAACTTCAAGTTACCCTATTAAGGGATTTGTATCAAGCTGGTTAAGGCTACCTTGTTAAGGGATTTCACAACTGTTGAAGTGGTTAAAGATCAATAGGAATTACAATGATCTGGTAACAACACTCAATGCTAATGCAGATCCGTTTCGACTCTTCTTCACCTTTTGCACATTCACTTTGTAGATATCTCTTCTCTCCTTTGGTCTGGCAAGAATCACGTATCACTTCCCTTAGATACACACATACAACTTTTTCCAACAACATTAGAAAGAAACACAACATCGACCTTATAGGAAATAGATAGGTCGCAAAACCCTAAACCCTAAACCTGTTAGATTAAGCAATTCAAACGGTTCAATCCTGACTGTTGAATCATACTGCATTAAATGCAACACTTTTGAATCGATCTCAAGACATTCTCCATCGTCCATTATCCACCGATTTCATGGTAGCTGATAACCCATCACGCGTTATCACCATTTGACAAACTTCGCACATTCCCAAGGTAGATAGGGATAGTCATCTTCATGCAAGATTCTTCATGCACACAGGGCTTATGTGGCAACATGATCTGTTCTCCATTATACTGCTAACTCATCACATAGAGATCACCGATTGAGTCACATAGGCTTGAGGTACTCCAACTGAAAATCCTGAAGTGGAAACTACCTACCTACCGATAGTCATACAATGCTTCCATGTGCTGATTCCCATAACTACATGCTGGTTCATCTTGACATGCCGGTTCATCTTGAAAAAATATACCGCTTCACTTTTGCATATATACCGGTTCATACATATGCCGGTTCTCTCTTCTCACATATCACATGTGTCGGTTCACATCCATACATATACCAGTTCTCTCTTCTCACATATCACATGTGTCGGTTCACATCATGTCACATATTGACATCAATGACAGCATATAATATCATTATGTCTTCATACCGGTTCACATAATGCCAACAATCTCCCCCTTTGGCATTGAGGGCAATATACAAAGATATCTCTCCGCTTCACATCTTCTCCCCCTTTGACAATAATGCCAAAGTGGAGGCACATGCATCCTTGTTCCATTATGCTACTCCCCCTAAGGAATAGCATCCTTCAACACATCAATCAACAAAAATTTGACTATGCAATACCTGACTGATGTGGAACAAATACTTTTAGTTCACCTCCTGAAGGGGCAGTACACCCAATTCACCTCTTAAATGCACAAATGTAGTGTTTGGGAGAGGCTTGGTGAATATGTCTGCTAACTACTCCTTACTGGAAACATGTTCCAGTACAATCTCTTTATTCTGAACCTTTTCCCTCAAGAAATGATACTTAAGCTCAAAATGCTTGGTTCTAGAATGTAAAACTGGATTTTTTGAAATATTGATAGAACTTGTCTTATCACAGAATATACTTACTGGTTCAAATACAGGGATTTTGAAGCCATTTAAAACATGCATCATCCAGATTGTCTGAGTGTAGTTCATGAAGGCTGCAACATACTCTGCTTCCGCTATAGACTGAGAGATACAACTCTGCTTTTTACTCATCCATGAGACCAGTCTACCACTGAGAAAGAATGCACCACCAGTTGTGTTTTTCCAGTCATCCATATTACCTGCCCAATCAGCATCTATGAATACTTTCAGAATGAAATCATTGCTGTATGGGTACCATAATCCATAGTCAAATGTTCCCTTTAGATACCTAAGAATCCGCTTGACTGCAACCAAGTGGGATTCTCTTAGACTTTTCTGGAACCTTGCAGTAATGCCAACTGCATGTGCAATATTTGGTCTACTATGCACTACATAATGCAACTTACCAATCATTGATCGGTATTCTTTCTCATCAACTAGTGCAGAATCATCCTCTTTTGACAATTTGCAACCGGTCACCATCGGTGTACCAAACGGTTTTCTATCTTCCATGCCAAAGGCTTTCAACACCTCTTTGATATATTTGGACTGAGTGATAAAGATTCTGTCTTTCATCTGCTGGATCTACAGTCCAATGAAGAACTTAATCTCCCCTTATGAGTGCCATCTCAAACTCTTTCTTCATCTCATTAGCAAACTCATGACTCATCTTGTCATCTCCTCCAAAGATAATGTCATCAACAAAAAACTCACAGATCAGGATCTAATCTTCTTCAGACTTCAAGTAGATATTGCTATCTTCACTTGTTCTTTCAAATCCAATCTTCACAAGATGGGAATGTAGGCATTCATACCATGCCCTAGGTGCTTGCTTTAGACCATATAAGGCTTTATGTAGCCTACATACCATGTCACTATCTTCAGATAGGGAAAACCCATCTGGTTGCTCAATATACACCTCTTCTTCAAGTACA
Source organism: Cryptomeria japonica (assembly GCF_030272615.1). Taxonomy (NCBI): domain Eukaryota; kingdom Viridiplantae; phylum Streptophyta; class Pinopsida; order Cupressales; family Cupressaceae; genus Cryptomeria; species Cryptomeria japonica. Next base: position 232,001,712 of record NC_081415.1, read on the forward strand.
CCATTTAGGAATGCAGATTTTACATCGATTTGATATGCTTTGAACCCTTTAAAAGCTGCATATACAAGAAGCATACGAACTCCTTCCAATCTAGCTACAGGAGCAAAGGTTTCTCCATAGTCTTCTCCTTCTTCTTGAGCATATCCTTTGCACACCAATCCGGCTTTATTCCTAATCACTGTGCCATCCTCATTTAGCTTGTTTCTGAACACCCATTAGGTGCCAATGACATTTTTATGCTCCGATCTGGGTACCAAGGACCATGTACCATTTTTCTCTATCTGGTCAAGTTCCTCTTCCATTGCCTTGATCCAGTCTTCATCTTTATGAGCCTCTTTGAATGATTTAGGTTCAAATTCAGAGATCATACATGAGTTTTCTCTGATCTTTCTTCTTGTAAGGATTCCTACATCCTTATCTCCTATGATCTGCTTAGGATCACGATTCAGCTTGACATACCGAGGAATGGTCTTGACTGGTTCTTCTTGCTTTTCCTCTTCATCCTCATCTTCATCAGTATCAACATTCACTGATTCAGGAACACTGTTACTGGTACTTGGTTGACTAATAACCGGTTCCCAGAAGATTGCAACTGGTTCATTTACAGCTTGCTCACTGATAGTTTCCTTAGTTTTCTAAGAGGATTCATCAACTCTTACATTGATACTTTCCATAATTCTCTGAGTCCTATTGTTGTAGCACTTGAGAGCTTTACTCTTGGTGGAATATCCTAGGAATATTCCCTCATCACATTTAGCTTCAAATTTGCCTTGATGTTCACTCCTCTTGATGTAACATTTGCTACCAAATACCCTAAAGTAGCTAACCACAGGTGTCTTACGGGTCCAATACTCATAAGGAGTTTTATCCTTACCTTTCTTGATGAGTACCCGGTTCATTGTATAGACTGCAGTGCTCACTGCTTCTCTCCAAAAGGTGTGAGCTACATTCCCTTGAATCAACATGGTTCTAGCTGCTTCAACCATAGTCCAGTTATTCCTCTTTGCTAGGCCATTTTGCTGTGGATTTTGGGGGGCAGACAGTTGTCTCTTGATGCTAAATTCTTCGCAATACTTGTTGAATTCACCAGAAGTGAATTCCCCTCCTTGATCAGTTCTGAGACATTTGATCCTTTTACCGCTTTCCTTCTCCACTAATGCTTTGAAAGCTTTGAATTTCACAAAGGCTTCAGACTTGTCTTTCAAGAATGTGACCCACATCATTCTTGAGTAGTCATCAGTGAGAATCATAAGTACTTATCACCCTGCACACTTCTAGTTTTCATAGGACCACACAAATCAGTATGCACAAGATAAAGCAAGTTGTCAGCAGTGAAATATTTACCTTTAAAGGTTGAGGAAGACATTTTCCCCAATTGACACTCTCTACACAAGGTATTATCTGGTTTTCTTAGCACCGACAACCCTCTAACTACCTTGATCTTACTAGCCTTCACAATGTTATCAAAGTTTACATGACAGAGTCTCCTATGCCATATCCAGCTATCATCAAACTTAGCCATAAGACATGTGCTTATATTTGAGTTCAAATGAAATAGGTTACCTTTGGTCTGCATGTCGGTGGCCACCAATTCACTCTCTTTTCCTTTGATTTTGCAAACTCCATTCTTGAATTCCAGAGTGAGGCCACTGTCATTTAGCTGGGCAACACTCAAAAGGTTGTGTCTGAGGCCATCAACCCAGTACACATTGTCAGCACTACTCTTTCCATTAAGAGAGATGGACCCTCTGCCTTTGACCATACATGGTGCATCATTGCCAAAGCGAACCACACCACCATCATACTCCTCCAAGGATAGAAACTTTCTCTGATCACCAGTCATATGGTGAGAACAACCACTATCAATGATCCACTCATTGGAATTATCAAACCAGGAGACAAGAGCCTTCTTGTCTGCCACATCTTCCTTTACAACAACAAACACAATGTCTTCATTCTCTTCATCTTCTGATTCCTCATCTGTGACACCTTCATCAATTGCTACAAAACAGTTTCTCTGGTTTCCTCCTTTGAATTTCCTGAACCTTTCTGGTTTGTCCTTGTTATCTCCATTTGGACAATTTATAGCAATATGTCCTATCCGGTTACAGGAAAAGCATTTCAAAGGTAGCTTAGCTTTGTATTTACCGGTTCCTTTAGGAAGCTTTCTGGAAAGGAGAGCTTCAAATGCCATCATAATCTCCTCATCATTCATTTCTCTGCTTTGTCTAGGTTCACCACTAGTGCTAGCTTCTCTTCCTTTTCTGGATGGTATAGTAGAAGCTTTAAATGCTGATTTAGTCTTTTGAACACTGCCATCAAAACTATTTAGCTCATAGGCTGTCAACTTGGCTATGATGGAGTCCAAGGATACCTTAGTCCTGTCTATTGATCTCAGCTCCTGAATAGCAACAACCCTTATTGCATAGACCAGCAACAGGGATCTCAGGACTTTGCTTACCACAGTGGAATCTTCTATTTTACCACCCGCACTCTTGATTTCTCCAACAACTATTTTGATTATTATTCCATACTGTTGAATGGTCTCACTTTCAACCATCCGCATATCTTCAAACTTCCCTCTCAGGCTTTCTTCCTTAGCCTGTTTTACATGTTCATCACCACCATAGATATTTTCAAGAGCATCCCATACCTCTTTGGGATTTACCTTGTCTTGAACATCAATAAAATCAATTTCAGATAGACTACTAATAAGGGCTTCCATGACTTGCCCATTTTCTTGTATCTCTCTCTTTTGGTCATCAGTGAGAGTATCGGTAGGGACAACGTAGACATTCTCAACATAACTCCAATGTTGAGCACCCATGCTTCTGATGAATATCTTCATTCTATCTTTCCATATACCAAAATTTTCCCTATTAAACTTTGGACCTTCCCTCTTCATCATTTGACTGGGATCTTTACCTCAAGTGGTTAAGCTTACAACACAGAGGACCTAGAGTGCTCTGATACCAAATGATAACTCAAAGATGAACGAATAGTACCAAACCAGTATTGAGAGGGGGGGGTGAATCAGTATAGACAAAAGTACAGTCCAAGACCGGTTTGGCAACAAATACTCCAAATGACTGGAAAACAGTGATATTGGTTGAAACAAAGTGCAACCGGTAAGACCCAGAACAACTAAAACAATCATAAATCGGTTACTCACTAAGCTTTCCTCTTATCTCAATACCACAACACCATTACACCCTCATGCATGAATAGGTAAACTATCATCAGATCTTCACAATAGTTAGTTCAATATGTTTTATAGATAGGCATAAAACACAAAACCATCATATGCTCAACAGGTAATAACAAAGCGTCACAAGATAAAAGCATCTCACATGACACACATATTTTTCATGTGGAAACCCAACTGGGAAAAACCACGGTGGGGATGAATACCCACAAGCTGCTTTTTGAACTCTTTAGAAGTCCGCTCTCTTAGGAGCCTTGTCTGGTTAAAGACATTACAATAGGTTCTGCTAGGAATCGATCCTGTCAGGGATCACCCGGTTAGGGTTACCTTGTTAGAGGATTTGAAGAACTCAATAGCTAAAGGATCTCTAGAGCTCTATAGCTTCTCAGAACTTAATAACTTCAAGTTACCTTGTTAATGGATTTGTATCAAGCCAGTTAAGGCTACCTTGTTAAGGGATTTCACAACTGTTGAAGTGGTTAAAGATCAATAGGAATTACAATGATCTGGCAACAACACTCAATGCTGATGCAGATCCGTTTCGGCTCTTCTTCACCTTCTGCACATTCACTTTGCAGATATCTCTTATCTCCTTTGGTCTGGCAAGAATCACATATCACTTCCCTTGGATACATGCATACAACTTTTGCCAACAACATTAGAAAGAAACACAACATCGACCTTATAGGAAACAGATAGGTCGGTAAGAAATACCCTAACCCTAAACCTGTTAGGTTAAGCAATTCAAATGGTTCAATCCTGACCGTTGAATCATACTGCATTAAATGCAACACTTTTGAATCGATCTCAAGACATTCTCCATCGTCCATTATCCACTGATTTCATGGCGTCTGATAACCCATCACGCGTTATCACCGTTTGACAAACTTCACGCATTCCCAAGGTAGATAGGGATAGTCATCTTCATGCAAGATTCTTCATGCACATAGGGCTTACGTGGCAACATGATATGTTCTCCGTTATACTGCTAAGTCAGCACACAGAGATCACTGATTGAGTCACATAGGCTTGAGGTACTCCAACTGAAAATCCTGAAGTGGAAACTACCTACCAACCGTTAGTCATACAATGCTTCCATGTGCTGATTCCCATAACTACATGCAAGTTCATCTTGACATGCCGGTTCATCTTGAAAAAATATACCGCTTCACTTCTGCATATATACCGGTTCATACATATGTCGGTTCTCTCTTGTCACATATCACATGTGCCAGTTCACATCCATACATATACTGATTCTCTCTTCTCACATATCACATGTGCCGGTTCACATCATGTCACATATTGACATCAATGACAACATACAATATCATTATGTCTTCATACCGGTTCACATAATGCCAACACACTGAAAAAGTTTTATAACACGAAGAACATCACCGGACCCATAAGATCCTCAATAACATGCACAATGATCAATGCGGACCAGCAAAACAAATAGGACACGAATAGGAAACACCATAAAGCACGTTAGAACCATCTGCAATAGTTGCACCAACACCACATTCAAATCTTCATCGATCATTACGCTAATACTCAAGAACACTCAACAACAACAACTGGGACTAGAAAGATAACTTGCAGAGCACCAAATCATGAACCATCTGAATTAAAGATACACATGAACATCCCAAAAACTCTCCCAAATATACAACTCAAGATATAATCATTCTGGTGAACAACAGATCAAATACTGCAATATTGAACACTGAAAAACCAATCCTCATATCAAAATCCATAACTCGATCAAATCACCACGTAGCATCATGAAACCAACAATGAATCAACTAGAGATACTCCATTACTGAAATCACAATCCACACCAGGACATCTACAACATACCAACTAAAACAACCAAACCAACTCTCTGCAATATTGGAACACAAGAATATGTTGACATGAATGACAACAACATATCCTAGCAGCAACAATATCCAACACTATATGTATGATGGATCTATATTTGATGGTTTATATGTGCTCATTATTCATGACTGATCATATTGCTTATGGGATTTTGATGATATTTTTATTATGCTAACCCTATTCTATGATTATGATGATTGATTTGATGCTATGGTGAATGTGATTGTCTTTTAGTGTATTCGTGATTAGAGATGATGACATACCACTTATTGCGAGCATGATATGATGTTGTGATTCTCTATCACTTGTTTGATAATTTATGATGTATATGTATCGTATATATGTTGTATTGTGTTTAGTGGTGATTATAGATTTGTAGGTACCAGACATCGACTCCACGTGGTCTCACAAGCCTGAGTGTGTCTTTATCCCAATGGCAAGTTGTTGGAGATGGCATGTGTTTCCCTCTTACACTCTAGGCTTAAGTTGTTCACCTTGTTAGTTGTGTTGTGGTGCAAGTTGGCGGTTAGAGTCTTATGTCGATGTTCGACCTTATGTTGGGTTGCCTTGTGGTGTTGTGAGTATGTGATTAATATTTAATTAGCATTTGATTAATATAGTATTAATACTATAGTTGGTTTATGTGATAGTTTGATTATTTGATTATTTGGATGATTATTGAATATTTATTGTAGTGGCTTGATTAATGATTAATTGAGCTTGAGTTATTTAATTAATTGATTCTTTATTATTTATTTATTGTTTAATTATGATTTATTATTTATTTGATTCTATTTAATTATTGTTATATAATTAATGTGGATTTTATTTAAATAGTTTCATTTGATTTATTATTAATTTACTAATGATTTTATTATTGTTATTAAATATATATTAATCTTTGTTATTATATGGTTATTGGATATATTATATAACCTACCTACCCTTTTACCTTATTGGTTGAATTGTGAGAGATAAGTAAATAATACTATAAGATATTACTTACCTCTAAATCAAGTATGGTAGGTATAATATATATTTTAGTAGAATATTTTGATTGGTCGGTGCATTCTTATAGTTTTTGTTTAATTTTTTTATTTAATGGATTATTCTGTGCATTATCAAGGTTGGCAAATTTTGGATTGAGGATTTTGGTTTCTTGGTTGATTGATCTTTGATTTGGATTCTTGGAGATTTGGATTGGTTTATTGCGCTTCTTCGATTGCCTTGGCCATTGCTTCAATATCTCCAAGTTGGAGCTGAGCTTTTATTCTAGGGATTTTGATTTGCAAAATGGAATTGTCTTCTCTATGTTTTCTCAAAGAATTACTTCAATGTGATTGTGTTAAGGATTGTTTTGGGAAAGGTTTCAATGTTTTAGTTGGTAGTTACAATTTGGGAAAATTATTTTATGTATATAGGTTTATATGTGATCCGGAAAAATGGATGTTGTCAGGAATATCTCTGCTGCACAATCCTTTATGAATCTTCCCTTCTTTTTGGTCTTGATAACTTTTAGAATGCCTTTGCATTGTTGTTTTATTCCTCCATTGTGTTCTTTTATATCTTGTTTTGTTGTTGTGTGAATTTGGAGCCTTTTTGAGTATGTTTTGTGTATGAGGTGTAGGGATATGATGCCAAATATTTTATGATTGACTTGATTTCTTATTTTCTATGTTTTCTTGGCTCTATTTTGTCCTCCTGTACCTTTTGGGAGCTTCACCTATTCATTTTGAGAGTCTATGTTCAAAATTGGGCATTTCCGTCACCTATTTCCTTTGTTTTTATTCATTTTCTCTCTTTGAATCCAAAATGCTAAAGGAAGACCCCAAAACTCTATAGGATGTCATGGTTACGCTAGTAATATGGCTCCCAGATGTGCTAAATTGGGTTTTTATTGTGTTGTTTTGTCCTGAGTTGTTAGATTTGTCAGCCAGGTCTTGTGAAGTCACTTTTCTGAATTTTGTGGTTTTACCAGAGGCTTTGTGTGAATGTTTTGGATTCTCAGTGAGGTCATTTGATGTTGTATGATCATTTCATAGTTGATTTTGGCTCTAGTTATATGTTCTGTTGCTTAACCATTAAGACTTGTGCATAAATGTTGATTTAGCTCCAACGTGATAGATGTGCTTCGTTGTTGAGGACTTGATGTTATTTGTGGATTCTTTTCATGTTGAGCCTTCATGATGTTGTTGTGATTTATTTTTTACCCTAATTTATTGGTCCATGGTTGGGAGAGTGGGCTCTTGCATGTGTAGGACCGAGGTGATGAGCGATAGGCTTCTAAGAGGTTCCTAGAGAGGATGCTTAGGGTCTAGACTTGTCATGGAACCACATGAAGAGTTTATGTTTAATTGCAAGTGATAACCATAATAGTTTATTAGTGGGTTTGGGTAAATATAAATTCACTTAATCAAGATAATGAATAGTTTTGGGTCCCAATGCTTAGTCCTCGAGAGGATGTTTAAGGATAAGCTTGGGAAGACCGTTGGAGCGGTAAGCCAAACTCCCTTGATTGCTCATAGGTTGAGATGGCTCCACATGTCTATCAAGGTGTGGAATGGCCCCTTATTTGTGAGGATAGCATGTGATGACACTCTTCACTACATGTGTGCATTATCCTTATGCCTACATTGTTGATTATGCCTCTAGGAGTTTATTGATTTATGATTAGCCTTGTGATGTGTTTTGATTCATTGTTCTTGGTTGTTACCTTGTGGTTGTCATGTTGAGTCCCTTGGTTGTTAGGCGTTAGCCTAGGAAATGAGTGTGAGTTGGAACCCCATGTCATCTCCTAGCACAGGGGGTGGTTCCTATTTGGTTCCACATGGTTAGGTGGTTTGATGCCTTCTTCCATTGGGATGTTCTTCTTTGGATGGTAGCGTGCGTGGATATGGATTCTATGAATATCCATTATGCGGATGGTTGTGTAACTTATTTCTATGTATTGAAATAGTATAATGTACCATGATGACATTGTAAATGTAAAAGAGACTATGTACTTGTACCATGTATTCTTATGTAACGGGACATGATGATGTAGTAGTTGTGAATATGATCTTGTAATGGAATAAGATGTTGTATTCATTGTATGGTTCATGATGTAAGAATGTTCATTGGGTAGAAATAGATTGAGATCTATATTGGAATCATGTATATTGTATCATAAAAAATATGTAATTGTAAATATGATTATGTGAACACGTGCATTAGAACTTGTAGTAGGTTGAGATCATGTTGAGGTGTGAGGATTTATGTTTGTTATAGCTAGATATTCATTATGTATGTAATTCTATATTGGAAAGGCAAGTAAATGAATGAGTATTGTTATTAGATTATCCTATGTGCATCTATGATCATGGTGAAAGTGTTAAATGAATATGCTGGTATTAGGAAGTGTGTTCTTAATGGGTATATTTAGAATGTGGATAAGAATGAATAGTTTGTAGGTCATATGTTTTCTCTTAATGGAAAAGAACTAGATGTTCTTTAGGTAATATTTATGTGAAAATAAGATGATAGATGGTTAAAAGGGATTAGGAACATTTGATTGGTGCTTTAAAATGAACTTAAGCAGTTAATGCGAATAGGTTAGGTTATGCATTGATAGTTAATAAATCTTATAAGAAATATAGTGATTAATTGGGAAATAAATGTTAATGGTATCATGGTATATGGATGCATTTATGTGTTAATGTTAGTTAAGTAATGACGTTTAGATACCCTAGGGAATTGATAGACGTGTAATGTTATTTCGATTGCGTACTGTGTTGTTGAGGATATGATTATGTTTAGATTGTTTATGCATTCATTGTTGGCATTCTACACTCAATGAGAATGGTCAATGTTGTCATTGATGGCAGCCAACCAATAACAAGTTGTATAGGTTCACTGACAAGCACATTTACTGGCACCGGTGGGCACAACAAAGGTTACTCATTGACATCCAGATTACACAAGCAATGAAGTATACCGGAATCCAGGCGACATGAGACAAGTTTTGTTTATGTAAATTATATTGTAATGTAATTAATTATTTGTAAGCCGAAATGATGTATTGTAAAGACTCATATATGTATGAGATCTTATAAGTCATTTTTAAAAGGATCATAGAGAGGAAATTATGTAATGGTAGTATGTAGAAGATAGCGAAAAGATTTTGAAACAAGGCATATAGATTATGTAAGTGAATATCATTCACCGACAGGTTTTTGGTTAAGGTTTCTGATAGAGCTTAAACTAGTGCTGAATCAAGCATTGTAGATGCTATTTTGAGCAGTACATTGTATTAAATTTAATTATCCATTTTGTAGTCAGTGAGACTCTTCTATTGAGCAGTGAGCTCTAGGCTATTGGCCTTCCTGCATGTGTAGGCCCATATTGTAAGTAATATTTATTCATATTGGCCAGTGAGTAAATATTGTGGGTCACAAATCCCATTGAGGTTTTTCCCTTACCGGGTTTCCTTGCCAAAATATCTTATGTTATGGTGTGCATTTATGTTGTCTCTATTATTTCTCTTTGTTTCATTATTACTTGTTTACCGGTACATTAATTTAAGTTACAAAGTTGTAAATAAGTTCAAATATTCCATTAACCGGTTAGACATTGATTCACCCCCCCTCTCAGTGCCTTTGGGACTGTCATTGCATCTAACAATTGGTATCAGAGCCTGGTCCTCTATTTGCAAAAGCCTAACAGCTTGAGGAAGATTATGAAACCAGTACTGATGGAGAATTTGAGAAAATAGCTAGAAGGAGCTCTTCAAGATTTTGATGCAGAAAAATTGAAGAATATCAAACTTGAAGATGATCTTGTTAACACATATTTTTACAAAATATTTTGTGCTATATATGGATGCCTTTTTTCCTATCATATGAGCATTTACTGCTGGTGTCTTATATGCAAGAGCATAACTAAAGAAAATGAAGTTGTCCAAAAGATCAAATGCCTCATGAATGGCATTGCATGTCCTCTGAGCCTGTGTAGATGGAGTAGTAGACCAGACATTAGAAGCTTCCAAGCAAAGGCAATGGGCAGGTGTTAAGCCTAAATCATCCTTGCCGTGAGCTAGAGGGGGTCACATGGTTGCAGATACAGAAAAGGGCCAGAGAACTTTCCAAGTAGTTTCAGTCACCAGGCATAGACCATTTATCCCACATTGGCTGTGTAGAGGGAGTTTTATATATTTAAATATAAGGCTACATGTATACTTAGTGTCAAGAGCTAGAAGGCTCTTGGCAATTGCTAGCTCAATTTTGGTGGGCCCCCCATGTGCACACGCATCTCAAAGCACCCAAATGTTATAGCAGAAGGACAAATTAAGGATCGAGCAATTTGGGCAGATCGGACGATGGGAAGATTTGATGACTGTCGCTAGACCGCAAGATAGAGATGCACGTTCGTTTATCCCCATGACTTAGTGACAAAGCACGTGTGGAAAAGGGGAGGTTAATGAGCATGCAAGTTCAAGATTGATCCAAGGGCAGTTGCTATACCGCGATAGGAAGTTGCATGACCTATATCCCCCACGACATAGTGACTGGCAAGGTGGCAGATGAGGTGTCATCCTGGTGGATTTGCATTCGAATTAGGATGTGCAACATGGCGGAGCACAAAAGAAGAACCTAGGTCCATGTGGTGGGTAGGTGGATCCATGGGTGAACCAAAGAGTGACACGCAACATGGATGGATAAAGAGAAGAGAGATTTGCTCAAGCAAGGTTAAAGGTCGAGTAGATCAGGAAGATCAGACGATCGATCGAGTTGATCTAATGGTGGTCGCTATACCACGATCAGAATATGTGCAATGTTTATTCACTGCGACATGGCGACCGAGTAGTAGGGCCCCCACTAATGAAGCAGTTTGGAGGAGATAATGTGCAAGCAAGTTGGAAAAGATCTAACATCTGTCAATGATCCGCTATGTAGAGATGCACGATGAATATCCATCACGGCTAGGCGACAAGGGAGAGCTTCATTCTGGTGGTTAGTGAGGTCATGCTAAGATGGCAGGACAAAGACCCTGGAGCCAATCCCGAGGTGACACGTGGTGGGTCTGGTCAAAATGAGTTAGTAGCTGAAGTGGTAGTCATGTGGCATGTCATCAAAAAATGACTTATCGAACAAACCTAAGCTGCGATGGATCTCTAAAAGGACTCACCGAAAGAAGCAGTTTCATCGACATGAAGTTAATTGAAGAAATCAGAAGTGGTCCCATTGAAAATAAAAGGTATCGATGAAACTACAGAATTGATAGGACCTGAGAACAACTCGCCGAGGGAGGAAATTTGACCGAAAGAATAATAAAAGGGAAGTATTTCTTATCGTATCACACTCCTTTACATTATTATTTGAAAGTGCATTAAAGATGAATTTTATGTGTTATCCTGAATAAATTGCCTTGAATATATATTTTAGGGTAAGGTATTATTTTATATGAACGGATGCTATGTTTGCAAAATATTTTTTAAAGGGAAATACTTTGGTTTTAATGAATTATTTTAAACACATTTTCAAACTAAAAGCTAAGGTGGAATATATTTTAAATTTTAAATCAAGGAATTTGATTGGCTTATCTTGTGTGCAGGAGATAATGAGAAGATGATGAATATTTGCTGAGGAATTTTATCGAGGCGAAGAATAGAAGACACATTATTAAAGCATCATTTAGTATTTTTTAGGGTTCTCAATTGTAATTATTTATTAAACCAAAGGGTGTGTCCTTTGGAGGGAAACTGTCTGTAACTCCCTTTTGTGTATGAAAGGTTATGTCCTTTCATATATGCCTTTTGATTCACATACTTATAGGGAGTCATTTTTGTATGTAATAGGGGAAAGGGTCATAAGAACAAGATATTGTTGTAAGGATTGAATATCATTTTGTATTAGAGAAGTCTATAGGAAGAAGAAGCATCATTTTGTGCAAGCAATTTGTAATGGAGTATCTGCAAGTGCAGCTTATGTATGCAATTATTTCCTGAAGATTAATATACAAGGTTCATTGTTTCTTTTTCCAAATATTGTGTACACTTTTGTGTTGATGATTATCTTTTTCCTCTTGATACATCTATTTATAGATTTGCTATGATGTGAATCACATGCCGTTGCATTTAAGTGAAAGATTGAGTTCTTACTATTTGTGTAACACATACTGAACCTTCATAGTTGATGAGAATTTGTCTCTTGAGTTGATAAGATATTTTGTCCACAAAGTGTCATACATATCCCAGGATATAGGCACTGGTCTGTTATTGATCTTTTAAGGTTTTGATCTATATGCATTCAAGGTCCTTGATAGAGAAACATTCTTCCCAAATCATACATAAATTGATCTATGTAGATCTCATTTAAGTCCTGAAAGCAATCTCATTTTCAAATATACATTCACAATCATTTCTTTTTAAAGCATTTAGTTAAAGCACATAATAAAGCATAGTTGCAGAATAATAATTTGCCAGTTGTGTAAACTTGCTAAAAGGTTTAAATCCACTATAAATAAGCTCTTTTGTGCTTGAGAGGAAGAGGCATACCCACCTAGGTTTAGTGGAGCCTAAAGTGTAGAGGGATTTGGTCTTTGACCATCCTCGTTCATTGGCCAAGGCTGATTGGACTACTTGAGGATTTGACAAGTCTTTTGGTTTTCCAATCTGTGGTTTTGGGCACCAACAGATCTAAGGAGTGCTAAGGAATTCATTAAAGGACTTCAAGAGAACTTAGTTATAGCACAAAACAAGAGGAAATAACTTCATGACCAAATGCAGAAACATGATGATGAAAAGGAAACTATTAGTGATATTGCAGAGAAGCTGAGACAAGAGAACAATAATATGAGGAATGAAATGCAAGATTTAACCATGAGGCTATGTAAGGATATTGAAGACATGAAAAATAATGAAGAAGACTTGACTAGGAGACTTAATGATGGAGCAAATGAAAATATGAGACTTTGTCATGAGAATGATATGCTAAAGACAGACCTGATTCACATGGAACATGATAAAGGGGAGCTTAGGAGACAAATTGGCATTCTAGAAAATGAGTTGATCACTGCAAACAAACACAAAGACAAATTCAAGAAAAGTTTAGAAAGGCTTGATGACATGCTGAAAAGACAAAAACCTGATGGAGATACAATTGGACTTGGATTTGAACATGGAGAAAGTTACAGGACTACAAATAATCAAGATCATAGAAAACCGGTAAGACAACCTAATGCTTATAAATTTAATGGGAAATGTTTTAATTGCAACAAATTTTGTCATAGGGCAAATTAGTGCAGATTTAGAAATAATCAGAATACAAACTTACCCACCAGTCAATGTTCCAAATACAATAAAATTGGTCACAATTGAGAAAATTGTAGAATGAATATGAAATACTATGTTTGTGGTAGATTTGGACATTTATCTAATCAATGGAGAACACAAACCGGTCAAGGATATGGAAAAGATATTTAGAGGAATAATGTAACTTGTTATGCATGTAACAAGATTGGGTGTATTGCAAAATTTTGTAGAAGCAAGACTATACCGACAAACAATAAAGGATCTAATGAGAAAGGAAAAGAAAAGGTAAATGAAATAAAGCAAGAATTTCAAAACAATGGATTAAGAAGGGAGATCAAAGAGTTAATGAATTTGTCTCAGCATCGGTTGAACAGAGTAATCCTCCACCGCTAGGAGATTCTTCATCTAACTAAGGAATAATCCTTAGGGGGAATGGCAGAAAGTTGAAAATCATGCATTCTACCCTTGGTTGATGATAAGAAGACACATTTCTTCTTTACCGACAGATATGTTAAGATTTCACTTAACTGACAAGCATTTAATGTGGTTTTAGAAGAACTTTTTGGTTATAAAGCACCAGAAACCCCTCATTTCAAACCACCAAGAATCCAAGAATTCGAAGAGTGCAAAGAGAGGGCAAAGGCATCCTAAGGCGAAGCAGCAAGGTGTTTTTCAGGCATTCAAAGATTTCAAGTAAGAGGTATTTATCTTTCGAAATGACATCTTCATCTTCTATACCCGAGTTTATTGCAAACCCTACTGTGGTAGAGAATATTAAGCGTCGTAGACCCATATTTAAAGTCATCCCTGAAATTGCCAAACAAGATGATTCTATCGGAGCCTTCTCTAAAATTCCGAAGGGAGTTGTTTTTGCCGAAGACCCAAGGATTTACATTCACTACAACATAGAAAATTTAGGGTCTGATGATTTGAAGAACATATACAAGGTTTGGTTAAACCGGAGCATAAGATTGTAGGAGACTTAGGATTTGTTGAAATTCTGAACATACCTGAATTTTTGAATGAGGTAGTATGTCTTGTACTAAGAAGAGTTCATGGGGAGTTTATGTGGATAGAATCTATTTTTAAAATCACTAAAGAAGCAATCAAAGCAGTTACTGGTTTACCCTCAACTGGTACTAGGCCCGACAAAAAGAATAAGATACCAAACAAGGGTGTTATGGACCTAACTCGAGCCACATCCGACAACAGATCTCTTAGGGTTAATGACATTACTGATGCAAATGTGAGATATGTGAGAATGGTACTTGGCTATAGAGTAACTCATGCAAACAGATTAAATTTTGTTTCTAGCTTATGTATTCATAGTGCATATGAGATGGTTAAGAGCAATGCTAAAATTGATATCTGTGAATGGCTTAAGGATGAACTGATAGATAACCTGAAAAAGATTAAATGTGACAAGAAGGGGACATTCCATTTTGGCAACCTACTTGTGTGTTTGATGCTTTACTTCACCAAAGAGATACCCGACATTGGTCATAAGAAATTTGGATATGACATCCTGGTAGGCAAAAAAATCATGGAAGCTATTACTAGTATGGGCTCTAAAAGTGACAACATTATAGCAGACTACTTCAAAAACTTCCAAACTAAGATTAAGGCTAGAGAAAGGATACCATAAAGCATTGTAGATAAATATGACAAGCAAATATGTTTTGTAATCAAACATGATGAAACATAGATGGAAGTTGTTACTCCTAGAACTATTTGGATAATAGAAATGGGTTATGAAGTTGATCTAAATATTCTTGAAGAATATGCTAAAACACTTCTTGATGCACCTAAGGAACCATCTAAAGAAATTTTTGGTAATGCCGAGACCATTGAGAGTGTTGTTTCGATGTAGAAGCAGAGAAAAAGAAGAGAAAATTTCATCTGAGATGCATCCAAGATGGCTAAGGAAGTCAAGGAAACTGTGATGAACTTGAGTGGTATTTCTGCCAGTGAACTAGAAGGACTGGAACCGGTAGCCCATGTTTCACCGGTTGTCACTTCTTCGGATACAAACAGTGGAAAAACAACTGAGTTCAAAAGAGTAGACAGGAAGAAGAGAAAACCTTCACCGGTACCTTCTCCTTATCCTAAAAAGACAAGGACATTAAGGAAGAAGCTAACACCAAAGAAGAAACAACCTAAGGCACTGGACACCCTTACACCGGAGGAACTGGTAAATGAAATAACACAAGAAGGTAATAAATGTTATCATTCATTCAAGGATTCTGATAAGGACATAATAGAGGAGAGCATCATTTTGTATCTTGACATCTACAAGAAGGCTTTGATTGAGGTTGTAGATGATCTACCTAATGACTTGTATATAAGATTAGAGGCTAAAAGGATGTTGGTTATGGAACTAGATAAAAAGTTAAAGGTTGAAGCATTGTTGGTTGTTCACCTCGTTAATTCTAGGGAAGAAATTGATGAACTAATTTCTGAAGCAAATTGGTCAATTTTTGTGAGTGGACACTGATAGGTTAGCCTAATGGCTAGGAGAGTAAAATAAATTGCTAATGAAACTGTAGACAAATGGGACATATTTTTTGTTGAAAAAGAAAAGAAAGAGGAAAGGGAGAGACAAAAAATGGATAAATCTTTTGTGAAGGTATACCAAAAGGACAAAGGTAAAAGTGAAATTGATAGTATATCTTTTATAAAGGTCACAGATAACCTTCCTCCACTAGCATAGGATACTCTCCCAATAACTTAAGATACACCGGTACATACAAATAGTCAACCAGATAAGGAGACTGAAGAAGTAACACATGATGAAACTAACCTGGATTCTAAAATTCTTTTCACTATGAATGTTGATACACAAGATTTTAATATTGTTGTGGATAAGGATACCTCAGAAGTTAAGGTAGTTGATGCTAAGAATAGCGAGATCTCTGAGTCATTGACACACACTGTTGACTCTCAGAACACTGAGATACTGGCAAAAGATAAGAAACCGGAGATTGAGAAACCAACAGATGCAGAGGTACTTACACATACTGAAAAACCAGCAGAAGCAGAAGTAATAACACAAAGTAAGAAACTGACAGAAAATGTAAATAAAGAGGAAACAATTCATGAAAACAACGAGGAAATTGTTAAGGCAATTGGTCAAAAATCAGTTGAAAAGAAAGTTATTGCTGAACCAAGCACATCCACTGGAGAATTTAGACCCACTAATGTAATAGATGTTCTTTTGGATTAAATTAAGAGGATGATAGATTGCAATGCCTCAGCATTTAAGGCTATTGATGCCACATTACCTATTTTGCAGATGATTGCACCGACCTGTAAGATAGATCATATTGAGGACTCTTTAGGTAATTTGGACACATTGTCCAAATTTATTGCTTCAAATGTTCTAACCATAGATAAGGTAAATGAGGAAACTGTAAAGGAAAGAGTAGATAAAGAGAAAGGTGAATTCTTTGAGAAAACTATCAAAGACTGTATTGAGCACATGGATTCATTATTACCGGTACTTAACTCAACAATTTTGGAATATAAGGAGCTGTATAGAGAAGCTTGCAAGCCTCACCACTTGATTGAAGACATTGATGAGGAAATTAAGAAGACTTAGAAGGAGATAGATGACATTACAGATAACATGATAGGTTCTTTGGAACCTACCTCAGTTTTTGAACAGGAAATGGCACTCTATGAGGAAAAGTTAAAGAAACTTGAGAAAGAGAAAGCAAGGATAAGGTTAAAGGCTTGGGAACTAAAAATAAAACTTGGTCCAAGATTGGACAGTCTTATTACTCAGTGGGTTGAGCTATCAAAGGCAACAATTCAAGGAGAACGGTCACCGGAGCAACAAATGCACTATCTGACTAGCTTGATCCAACAAACGAAGACCATTATTTCTGACAATAACAAATTCATGTAGAGCCTGAATCTAATTTTGGCGGACATTTTTCAACTTGTACATAACCGGTTACAGGCTATGAGGTAGAACTCTTGTATTCTTTGATTTTTTTAACATCCTTTGCCATTGATATCAATGGGGGAGTAGTATGGAGAAAAATAAATGCACAAGAGGAGATCACTTGCTCATGGGGAGCACTTCTTTTGGATTTGGATAACAGTTTGGGATTTTTCTCATGAGTGTTGTCATCAATACCAAAGGGGGAGATTGATGGCATTCTACACTCAATGAGATTGGTCAATGTTGTCATTGATGGCAACCAACTGGTAACAGGTTGTACAGGTTCACCGACAAGCACATTTATTGGCACCGACAGGCACAACAAAGGTCACTCATCGACATCCAGATTACACAGGCAATGAAGTATACCGATATCCAGGCTAACATGAGACAAGTTTTGTTTATGTGAATTATATTGTAATGCAATTAATAATTTGTAAGCTGACATGATGCATTGTAAAGACTCATATATGTATGAGATCTTATAAGTCATTTTTAAAAGAAGCATAGAGAGGAAATTATGTAATGGTAGTATGTAGATGATAGCAAAAATATTTTGAAACAAGAAAGATAGGTTATGTGAGTGAATATCATTCATCGACAAGGTTTTGGTTAAGGTTTCTAACATATCTTAAACTGATACTGAATCAAGCATTGCAGATGTTATTTTGAACAGTATATTGTATTGGATTTAATTATCCATTTTGTAGTCAGTGAGAATCTTCTATTGAGCAGTGAGCTCTAGGCTATTGGCCTTCCTGCATGTGTAGGCCCATATTGTAAGTAATATTTATTCATATTGGCTAGTGAGTAAATATTGTGGGTCACAAATCCCACCGAGGTTTTTCCTTTATCGGGTTTCCTCGCCAAAATATCTTGTGTTATGGTGTGAATTTATGTTGTCTTTGTTATTTCTCTTTGCTGCATTATTACTTGTTTACCAGTACATTAATTTAAGTTACAAAGTTGTAAATAAGTTCAAATATTCCATTAACCGGTTAGGAATTGATTCACCCCACCCTCTTAGTGTCTTTGGGACTATCATTGCATCTAACATTCATGTTGCATTATAGTTAATGCATATGAGTAATGGTAGATTAATATGTTGCATTAGTGGTGCACGAGCACCCAAAGACACAAATGAAGCCTAAAAGAGTCTAATATCACCCATGAGGTGAAAATTATCATATGTAATAGGTTGATAGGGTTGTGAGTCAATAAGATCCAATTGATGTAAGGCATTGTCATGGTTGCATTTTATAAGCCACCATGGAGAAATGACCATGTGGGTCAGTAGGAGTCTAGGCATGAGTCATAAAAATAAATATTGGTCTTAAAAACATCAAACTGATCTTTGGAATAGGTCGAATACACCTTGGAGTCACCAAATTTGAAAAGTGCAAGTTGACAACTTTTGTTGTCATTGCAAAATATTATAAAAAGGGGTAACTAATCCTCCAATGGTTCCAAAGTTTGAAAAGTGGTTGGAAACCATTAGGGAGGCTATATTATGCCCACTTGGATTGATTCTAGGGTCGTTGTTGAAATTAATAATGTTTTGGAGTTTGGAGCAATACAATATATTTGGAGTTTCCTGAAATTCTGTGTGTTTGAGGATCTTTTCTGACTGGTGTGGATTGGTGGATGCCTGAAACCAATTGGATGAGTTAGGGAAGTCTCTTACCTTTCATTTGAATCAAGTTTGAGGTCTTGTAACAATCAGGTTGTAGAGATCCATAAAAAACTAATCGGATTGGTCACAAACCTTGCCGACACCTAGGGTTTCACTGTAAAGATGCCCTTAATCTGACATTTTCACTAGAGGACCAAACAACCTATGGGAAAATGTTAGAGGGGAAATTGTACCATAATATTTTTTTGTTTGTTTGCAGGGAGGCTCCAAGACCGAAGAGATTGAATTGACCCTAGGCGGGCATCTCTATGTGACCGCCTGAACTGAAGAAGTGAAAATCACTTGCAGTAGACAAATAAGATGGGATCAAATCTTGAAACCTTGGATTTGGTGGTTTGAAACCTTATCCCACCTTGCATAAGTGTTGGTTTAGTCGGGGGATTAATGCAAGGGGTACTTGCCTTATAAATTAGGTCTGGAAGGACAATAAGGATATAGACCCTTCAAACTTGTGGTTAGAGTCTAAGCCTTTGGGGAATTGTGTAACTTGATAAAGGATATCTGAATCTTCCCTTATTCTATGTTTTCCTTTGGAATTTTATTAAGTTGTGTGTGGATAACTCAATCAGTAGGGTTACTAGTCTACCAATAGGGCTACTAGACAAATAAGACAGTTGTGAGACAAGTACCCCCTAACCCATTTGATAGTCAGATCTTATGGGTGTTTTGTGTTGGATGGACCACCAATAGAAAAAATCCAATAGGATTCCATCCCATCGGTACCGGAAGATTGTCTACCATTCACACACGGGTAGAGTGCTTTCATCCCACTAGTATGAACCTGGTCACATAAATTGTTGTGTGAGTTGAGTATTTGGTAGGTGTGTTGTTTGAAACCTTGAACAAACAAAAGAACTTGATTTGGACATAGTAGTTGTGGGTGAGAGAAGGTTATCACCTAGCTGGTTGCCTGGCTTTGCATCAATTAGTAGATGTTTTAAAATTTTTTTACCTCTATTCGTATGTTAGATATATTTATTTCTCTAGGGTATTTTGGTGGGCATTACAATATAACAACCAAATCCATGTGTAGAAGGCTAGAAAAAATTATGAAATTTCAAATAAAAATCATCCAAAAAGATGTGAGAAATTGATCCTTGTGACAAATGATCATCTATAATAACTTTAGACAAGCCATGGCTTTGTCCATCAATAAATCTATTCTCTTTAGGAATAAAAATGATTTTGGGTATTTTTTGGTAGGTGTAAAGCCAAATCAAGTCATTTATGAAAGCCTAACTCCACATTACACCAATGAAAGTTGTTTAAATTGCATGCCAAAACCACAATTAATACTTTTTGGAAAATAACAATTATGGCTCTAACAATTGTTAATACCTCTCTTGCATGTAAGGTCCTCTTGTCCGACCACATGCCTTTCTAGGATATTTTGGTGAGTTGTAGTCAAGTTATTAAATGGGTAGGAGTGTCAGACTTTAGAGGCCAAAGAAAAATTCATACCTCATGCCTATGTTCAGAGTGTTAGACATGGAGGCAACTAGGAAGTGATGTCAAGAATGGAGGTAGAATGGAGAAAGTCTACAAGATGAACTTTGACAAAGGACAAAGCATTAAGATAAATTTATGATTGGTACTGAGATAAGAAAATGATGAAATTCTAACTTCAAAAGGTTTTATGAAGTAATAAATTAAATCTCAAGATTTTAGGGTGATAGAAAATGAGTACTAGGAATAAGGGTTGGCCACAATTTTGACTTTGATAGACTTCGGATAAAATATTGAAGTAGGAGTTGGGGTTCAAGGGAGCATGGAATAGGGAATTAGAGAAATTTATTGTCTACTCCTTTGGTTCAATAGACTTAGAAACTTTTGGAGCGTGAAAAGATTAAGTCAACAAGTAACTCTAAAAATGGATGATGTCAGAATCACACAAAGATGATGTCATGATATAAACATTATGCAAAGATGACATCAATTATGGATCAAGACACAACTTAGATAGAAGGGTGACACAAAAATCAAGGAATCAAGGTGATGTGGTTTGTTGGAGTGGTATTCAAGATGGAAATTTTTGAAGGCTTAATGCTAAAAGGATTTAAGGGAAATTGTCAAATTTAAAATTTGCAAAGAATCATGGAAGTGGTATGATGGCTAAGGGATACCCAAAACTTTGATGTTGAAAATGAATTATGATTTTGAAGTTTAAAAGAGAGTGAGATGATAGGACAACTAGGTCTAAAATCTTGACAAATAAAAGAATTAAATTTAATAATTTTCAAGGTTTAGAGATTGGGAAGGTGATAGGAGTGATACAAATGAATGATCAAGCTCAATACTTTAGAAACACAAAATATTCAAAGGCTCCGAGAAAATTCTAAACTTGGATGAGAAGCATGACAACGATGAGAAGTTTAATGTTTGGTATAATCCATGCTTAAAAAAATTGTAAAAGGGTTTAGATTAGATTGTTAAGATTGGTTGGAAGGTTGTACTACAAGAATGAATCCCAATAAGGCAATGGACATAAGGAAACAAAGATGGTAGGGATGGTATAGCAATATTAAAATATTTGAAGTTTGAAACTATGACAACCTATAGAATTTCATGAAAACGGCGCACACAACTTCACACTTAGGATTTGTCATATTTTTAAAATACATTGAAGCATGATGATCATATAGGACAATGAATGGTAGTCAAACTTATATTTTTGAAAAAGGAAAAAACCACTTGTATAATCTTAGATTGACCATAAAAGGTGGGTTTACATGACATCACTATATCATGTGGGTAAATGAAAATAAGTTTGTAAATTTTTTGGACATGCATACCTTTGTTAGAAGACAACTTAAAAGAAAAAAAGAGGAATAAATGATCATGACTCTTAAGAATATAGGAAGCTATAAAAATACATCAACATGAACACATTCAAATTCATTTCATTTACAATATTTAATAATAAATGATCATGCAACCCAAAAAAACTAGTCAAAAGATTTGAAAGTAGATAGGAATCCCATAACATTCTTCAAGAGTGTGACCCTTAGTGCATCATGCTAGCTCATTGTATGTTTTTTACATATTTATTTTTGCAAATTTTTTACCTTCTCCAATGTAAAAAAATGTTTCTATAATATAGTTGTCAAAATTGTTGGCCTAGGTATACCTTGTCTAAGATATTCTCCCTTTTAAGGAATGAACATGATATTTACAAGCCCCTTAAATTGAAACTTCATAATCCATGGCCCATTTGCATTTTGTATATTGAGCATATTTTTTCTAACAAGCAATTTAAAGGTCCTATTTAGATAGGTTTTTACCTTATAGAATAACTCAATCATCTTCTTTTCAACCTTTCTAGACTCCTATTCATTAGTCTTTTAACATTCATGAAATCATATCATTTTCATTTTGCTCAATTTAGCTTAGGAAGGGACTAGACTTCTACAAATCAGCAACAAGAAAATCTAAGCAAATCTTTTTCCACCCTAATTGATATCTTTTATTTTTCTATTTACTAGACCCTACAAAGCTTGTTTACACCTTCTAAATTAGAGTTAAAACGCACTAAGAAGTGGATGTAAGGTAATCAAAATTAACACAAGAGGGATTCTCTTGCCTGAAACACTCAATTAAAAAGCTCAAAATAATAGACTATGTTATTAAATTATCACATGGACTGCAACAAAGAAGCAAAATTACATTCGCAATAAATTTGCAAGTACACAATTACAATTATGACCTTTCATTGGCCTCCTTCTCACTCTCTCTACATAAGCCCTCTTAAATAGATTTCAATCTAATCTCACCTTCTCAAAATCTTCTTCCGTGAGTTGCAACCATCCATGACCTCATCCTTATTCTCACATTTCAGTTCTCTTTCAATGTGCACTCACACACCATGTCCCTCTCTACTTATTTTTTCTAGGTCGATGCCTGTATTGTGTTCTCTTGGACAATACTTCACTTAGACCTCCTTCCTACCTTTGATGCCCTCTTGGATTGCCTCCTTACATTACATTTTTTTTATGGAGGTTCAACCCGATACGAGGGCATGAACCTTGTTTGTCTCTCTTAATGGTTCTAATAACTAGACTCTAAGGCAATGACTTAGGGATTGGACATCCATACTAAGTAGTTATATTATCATTGTGAAATCTCATTTCTCTATCAACTTGGGGCGTATACTTGAAATGGGTCAGCAAGGTGTATGCACTAGAATCCTCATTGTAGTCATTCTACTAAAACGAAAATATTTCTCAAAATAAATAATTGAAATTCTTGAATAGGAACTACCTTGAATTCAGAACAATAAAAACTTGGTCCATAGCAAGCAGGCGGGAATCTACTCTATTTTCCTTGGCTGGAAGAACAGTCATAGGATGACTTCCAGTGGCTGAAGGAATAATCAACTGCTAGAACAACAAACTAAATACTGAAGGAAAGTAATTTCTGAACACAAAGGGTGGAATTCCTACTACGTGGGCCCCTTTAGAAAGTCTTCACAAAACTCAAATAAGTACTACAAACTGGAGTATTGTCTTATTAATCTGAAAACACTTGTTACATCATAGTATTTGTTGAAAATTGTTCTGCAATAAGAGAGTGATAAATTACAATAGTTGATGTTCATCATCCCTAAGAAGGGATATTTGAACTTATTTATAATTAGGAATATCCTAACTAACTCTAACTACTAACAGGTCCACTCCTAGAACATTAGGAGGATGCCATTTATTACAACATAAAAAAGAGGACAGGGAGTTACACTCCAAATAGGAAATAGTCAAGTTGTTTCAATTATAGAGGAAATCTAGCATAACTATCCCTCCTAGATTTATTCTCCAACAAACATGAATACCGAAGTTTCATAATTACACTCTCTGAGTTATAGATAACTGACTGTTGACTCCTTCAATACTCATCTTGCTGAGACTTTGTCTTCAACCAACTAACTAGCATGAACTCCCACATTGTGAATCTTTGACCTTTTCATGTTCTTCATTAACTCCTACATCATACAATTAGCGTATAGAAAACAAACGTGTATATCTATTCCATGTCAGAATAACATTTATCTAACTACATGCAAGATTAATATGGATACATCACATAGCAAGGACATTCTATCATTCATCATAATTTTAACCCAAAGGAATATATATAAAGGTAAGTTCATGCCATTTTGTCAAGTTCATGAAAACATAACAAGATCATTGTTTTAACAGAGTTTCGGGACTTAGACAGTATCTAGAACCTTGTCAAAACCTAGTAAAAGTATAGAAAACATAGACAAAATAGAGCCATTATTTGAGCTCATCAAACCTATAGGCTAAAACCTGTTCAACTAAGAGCCAAGGACTGAGGGGTATCCATTCTGCCAAATTCACCCAAGACATGATCTTGGCCTTTATCCCTTATGATGTCAAACCCTTGCACTCAACAAGACTTGATCCCCAGTAGATTCATTTAGAGTCATTCAACTTCACTTGCAGACCAAAAGACCATTTTTCATTCTAACATCGATTCACATCTCACCTTTATCAATATATTTTCATATACTTTGTCCTTTCAATCTACAACTCATTGATTTTTTAAATTCTCTTCTTACTCGATCAAGATGTCATTTCCTTGTCACAATTTTACTTCTTTTACATGTTGCCTAATAACTCAATGATGAACGGATAGTACCAAACTGGTACTGAGAGGGGGGGGTGAATCAGTACACACAAAAACACAATCCTAAATTGGTTTGTCAGCAGACACTGTGCTTTGGCAGACAAACAGTAACATCAGTCTTAAACAGAGTACAACCGGCAAAACCCAGAGTAACTGAGACAAGCATAAACCGGATGACACTTATCTTTTCATACAATCTAATACTTAATTTCCATTTCACCCTAGTGCATGAATAGGTAATCTATCATCAAAGATATATAAACAACTAGATCAACATGATTTATCTTCAGACACAAATCACTCAAACCATCACATGAATAACACCACACATGACACATAGATTTTTCACATGGAAACCCAACTGGGAAAAACCACGGTGGAGATGAATACCCACAAGCTATTTTTGAACTCTTTAGAAGTCTGCTCTGTTAGGAGTCTTGTTTGGTTAAAGACTGATACAATAGGTTCTGTTAGGAACCGATCCTATTAGGGATCACCCGGTTAAGGGTTAAACCTTGTTAAAGGTTACCTTGTTATAGGATTTCAAGAACTCAATACTTTTGAGTCACCCTGTTAAAGGATTTATAGTAAGTCAGTTAAAGCTACCCTGTTAAGGGATTTCCCAACTGTTGAAGTGGTTAGAGATCAACAGGTATTACAATGATCTGGTAACAACACTCAATGCCAATACAGATTTGCTTTAGCTCCTCTTCACCTTTTGCACTTACACTCTGTAAGTATCACTTCTCTCTTCTGGTCTGGCAAGAATCACGTATCTCTTCTCTTGGATACATACACACAACTTTTTCCAACAACCTCAGAAAGAAACACAACATCGACCTTATAGGAAACAGATAGGTTGGTAGCATAAACCCTAAATCCTAAACTTGTTAGGTTAAGCAATTCAAACGGTTCAATCCTGACCATTGAGCACATTGCATTAAATGCAACAGTCTTGAACCAATCTCAAGACGTTCTCCATCATTCGTTTTCCACCGATTTCATGGTGGCTGATAACCCATCACCCGTTATCACCGTTTACAGACTTTGCACATTCCTGAGGTAGATAGGAACAATCTCCTGCATGCAGGATCATTCACGCACACATGGCTGACATGGCAACATGATCTGTTCTTCGTTACAATGCTAACTCATCACACAAAGTCACTGATTGAGTCACACAGGCTTGAGGCACTTCAACCGGAAACCTTGAAGTTGAGACTACCAACCGGTAGTCATACAAAGCTTCCATGTGCTAGTTCCCATAACCACATGCAACCGGTTTGTTGAGACTACCAACTGGTAGTCATACAAAGCTTCCATGTGCTAGTTCCCATAACCACGTGCCGGTTCACCTTAAACAAACACACTGCTTCACTTTGGCACAAATGCCAGTTCACAGTGTTATACCGGTTCCTTGGTAACATACCGGTTCTCTCCTCTTCAACATATTGACATCAATGACAACATACAATGTCATCATGTCCTCATACCGGTCAGTGTTATACCAGTTCCTTGGTAACATACCGGTTCTCTCCTCTTCAGCATATTGACATCAATGACAACATACAATGTCATCATGTCCTCATACCGGTTCACATAATGCCAACAATATCCCCCTTTGGCATTGATGGCAATATACAAAGATATCTCTCTGCTTCACATCTTCTCCCCCAATTTCTGCAGACATCTTCTCTGCTTCTCTTCTTCTCTCCCTTTGACAACAATGTCAAAGTGGAGGCACAAGCTTCCCTATTCCATCATGCTGCTCCCATTGAGGAGTAGCATCCTTCAACACATCAATCCAAAAAAAAATTGACTATGCAATACCTGATTGATGTGGAGCATATACCTTTAGTTCACCTCTTGAGGGGGCAGCACCCCTAATTCACCTCTTAAGTACATAAATGTAGCCTTTGGGAGAGGCTTGGTGAATATGTCAGCTAACTGCTCCTTACTGGAAACATGTTCCAGTGCAATCTCTTTGTTCTGAACTTTTTCCCTCAAGAAATGATACTTAAGCTCAAAGTGCTTGGTTCTAGAATGTAAAACTGGATTCTTGGAGATGTTAATTGCACTAGTATTGTCACAAAATATACTTACTGGTTCAGATACAAGAACTTTGAAGCCATTCAATATGTGCTTGATCCAGATTGTCTGAGTGCAGTTCATGAAAGTTGCAACATACTCTACTTCTGCTGTAGATTGAGAGATACAACTCTGCTTCTTACTCATGTATGAGACCAATCTACCACCGAGAAAGAATGCACCACCAGTTGTGCTCTTCCGATCGTCCACATTACCTGCCCAATCAGCATCTGGGAATACTTTCAAGTTCAAATCCTTGCTGTATGGATACCACAATCCATAATCAATAGTTCCCTTCAGATACCTAAGAATCCGCTTGACTGCAACCAAGTGGGATTCTCTTGGACTTTTCTAGAACCTTGCAGTAATGCCAACTGCATGTGCAATATATGGTCTGCTATGCACTACATAATGCAACTTACCAATCATTGATCGATATTCCTTCTCATCAACCAATGCTGAGTCATCCTCTTTGGATAGTTTACAACCGGTCACCATCGGTGTACCAACCGGTTTACTATCTTCCATGCCAAAGGTCTTCAGCACCTCTTTGACATTCTTGGATTGAGAGATAAAGATTCCATCTTTCATCTGCTAAATCTATAGTCCAATGAAGAACTTAATCTCCCCTATGAGTGACATCTCAAACTCTTTCTTCATCTCATCTGCAAACTCATGACTCATCTTGTCATCTCCACCAAAGATAATGTCATCAACAAATACCTCACAGATCAGGATCTGATCTCCTTCAGACTTCAAGTAGATATTGATATCTTCGCTTGTTCTCTCAAATCCAATCTTCACAAGATGGTAGTGCAAGTGTTCATACCATGCTCTAGGTGCCTACTTTAGACCATATAATGCTTTATGTAACCTACATACCATGTCACTGTCTTCAGATAGGGCAAACCCATCTGGTTGCTCTATATACACTTCCTCTTCAAGTACACCATTTAGGAATGCAGATTTTACATCCATTTGATATACTTTGAATCCTTTAAAAGCTGCATATGCAAGAAGCATACAAACTCCTTCCAATCTGGCTATAGGAGCAAACGTTTTTCCATAGTCTTCACCTTCTTCTTGGGCATATCCTTTACACACCAGTCTGGCTTTGTTTCTAATCACTGTGCCATCCTCATTCAGCTTATTTCTGAAAACCCATTTGGTGCCAATGACATTTTTATACTCCAATCTGGGTACCAAAGACCATGTACCATTTTTCTCTATCTGGTCAAGTTGCTCTTCCATTTCCTTGATCTAGTCTTCATCTTTATGTGCCTATTTCAATGATTTAGGCTCAAATTTAGAGATCATGCATGAGTTTTCTCTGACCTTTCTTCTTGTAAGAATTTCTGCATCCTTATCTCCTATGATCTGCTTAGGATCATGATTCAGCTTGACATACCAAGGAATGGTCTTGATAGATTCCTCTTGCTTTTATTCTTCATCCTCATCTCCATCAGTATCAACATCTACATCTACCGGTGTAGGAACACTGTTACTGGTACTTGGTTGACTGACAACCGGTTCCCAGAAGGTTACAGCCGGTTCATTTACTGCTTGCTCACTATTGGTTTCCTCGATTTTCTCAGAGGTTTCATCAAGTCTTACATTGATGCTTTCCATATTTCTCTGAGTCCTATTATTGAAGCACTTGAGAGCTTTGCTCTTGGTGGAATACCCTAGGAATATTCCCTCATCACATTTCACATCAAATTTTCTCTGGTGTTCGCTCCTCTTGATGTAACATTTGCTACCAAACACTCTAAAGTAGCTAACCATAGGTGTCTTACCGGTCCAATACTCATAAGGAGTTTTATCCTTACCTTTCTTTATGAGTACCTGGTTCATTGTGTAGACTGCAGTGCTCACTGCTTCTCTCCAAAAGGTGTGAGCGACCTTTCCTTGAATCAACATAGTTCTAGCTACTACAACCATAGTCTAGTTATTCCTCTTTGCTAGGCCATTCTGTTGTGGAGTCCAGGGGGCAGACAATTGCCTCTTGATGCCATGTTCTTCACAGTACTTGTTGAATTCACCGGAAGTGAATTCCCCTCCTTGATCAGTTCTCAGGCACTTGATCATTTTGCCACTTTCCTTCTCCACTAATGCTCTGAAAGCTTTGAACTTTACAAAATCTTCAGACTTATCTTTCAAGAATGTGACCCACATAATTCTTGAGCAGTCATCAGTGAGAATCATGAAGTACCTATCACCCTGCACACTCCTAGTTTTCATAGGACCACACAAATCAGTATGCACAAGATCAAGCAAATTGTCAACAGTGAAAGGTTTACCTTTAAAGGTTGAGGAAGACATTTTCCCCAGTTGACACTCTAAGCACAAGGTATTTTTTGGTTTTCTCAGCACGGGCAACCCTCTAACTGCCTTGATCTTACTGGCCTTCACAATGTTATCAAAGTTTAAATGGCAGAGTCTCCTATGCCATATCCAGCTATCATCAAATTTAGCCTTAAGACATGTACTTATATTTGCATTCAGCTGAAATAGGTTACCTTTGGACTACATACTGGTGGCCACCAATTCACCATTCTTGATTTCCAGAGTGAGACCACTATCATTCAGCTGGGCAACACTTAGAAGGTTGTGTCTTAGACCATCAACCCAATACACATTGTCAGCACTACTCTTTCCATTCAGAGAGATGGACCCTCTGCCTTTGACCATACATGGTGCATCATTACCAAAGCGAACCACACCACCATCATACTCTTCTGAGGATAGAAACTTGCTCCGGTCACCAATCATATGGTGAGAACAACCACTGTCAATAATCCACTCATTGGAATTATCAAAGTGGGAGACAAGAGCCTTCTTGTCTGACACATCTTCCTTGACAACAACAAACACAATATCTTCATTTTCTTCATCTTTTGACTCCTCATCTGTGACACCTTCATCAACTGCCACAAAACAGTTTCTCCAGCTTCCTCCTTTGAATTTCTTGAACCTTTCTGGTTTGTCCTTGTTGTCGCCATTAGGACAATTTACAACAATATGTCCTATCCGGTTACAAGAAAAGAATTTCAAAGGGAGCTTACCTCTGTATTTGTCAGTTCCTTTAGGAAGTTTCATGGCAAGAAGAGCTTCAAATGCCATCAAAATCTCCTCATCATCCATTTCTTTGCTCTGTCTTGGTTCACCACTAGTGCTAGCTTCTTTTCCTTTTCTGGATGGTACAACAAAAGCTTTAATAGCTGATTCAGTCTTTTGAACACTGCCATCAAAACTATTTAGCTCATAGGCTATCAACTTTGCAATGATGGAGTCTAGGGATACCTTAGTCTTGTCTATTGATCTCAACTCCTGAATAGCAGAAACCCTTATTGCATAGACCGGTAACAAGGATCTCAGGACTTTTCTTACCACAGTGGAATCTTCCATTTTACCACCTGCACTCTTGATATCTCCGACAACAGTTTTGATTCTTATTCCATACTATTGAATGGTCTCACCTTCAACCATTTGCATGTCTTCAAACTTCCCTCTAAGGTTTTCTTCCTTAGCTTGTTTTACATGCTCATCACCACCATAGATATTTTCAAGAGTATCCCATACTTCCTTGGGATTTACTTTATCTTGGACAACAATAAACTCAATGTTAGATAAACTACTAATTAGGGCTTCCATGACTTGCCCATTCTCCTACATCTCTCTCTTTTGGTCATCGATGACTGTACCGGTAGGGGAAACATAAGCATTCTCAACATAGCTCCAATGTTGAGCACCCACGCTTCTGATGTATATCTTCACTCTATCTTTCCATATACTAAAATTATCTCTGTTGAACTTTGGACCTTCCCTCTTCATCATTAGACTGGGATCTTTACCTCAAGCGGTTAAGCTTATAACACAGAGGACCTAGAGGAGGCTCTGATACCAATTGATAACTCAATAATGAATGGATAGTACCAAACCGGTACTAAGAGGGGGGGGTGAATCAGTACAGACAAAAACACAATCCTAAATTAGTTTGTCAATAGACACTGTGCTTTGGTAGACAAATAGTAACACCGGTCTTAAACAGAGTACAACCTGCAAAACCCAGAGTAATTGAGATAAGCATAAAATTATTGACACTTATCTTTTCATACAATCTAATACTTCATTTCCATTTCACCCTAGTGCATGAACAGGTAATCTATCATCAAAGATATATAAACAACTAGATCAACATGATTTATCTTCAGACACAAATCACTCAAACCATCACATGAATAACACCACACATGACACACATATTTTTCACGTGGAAACCCTACTGGGAAAAACCATGGTGGGGGTGAATACCCACAAGCTATTTTTGAACTCTTTAGAAGTCCGCTCTGTTAGGAGTTTTGTCCGGTTAAAGACTGGTACAATAGGTTTTGTTAGGAATCGATCCTGTTAGGGATCACCTGGTTAAGGGTTAAACCTTGTTAAAGGTTACCTTGTTAGAGGATTTCAAGAACTCAATAGTTTTGAGTCACCCTATTAAAGGATTTACAGTAAGCCAGTTAAAGCTACCCTGTTAAGGGATTTCCCAACTATTGAAGTGGTTAGAGATCAATAGGTATTACAATGATCTGGTAACAACACTCAATGCCAAAGTAGATCCGCTTTAGCTCCTCTTCACCTTCTGCACTTACACTCTGCAGGTATCACTTCTCTCTTCTGGTTTGGCAAGAATCACGTATCTCTTCTCTTGGATACACACACACAACTTTTGCCAATAACCTCAGAAAGAAACACAACATCGACCTTATAGGAAATAGATAGGTTGGTAGCATAAACCCTAAACCTGTTAGGTTAAGCAATTCAAACGGTTCAATCCTGACCGTTGAGCACATTGCATTAAATGCAACAGTCTTGAACCAATCTCAAGATGTTCTCCATCATTCATTTTCCATCGATTTCATGGCGGCTGATAACCCATCATGCGTTATCACCGTTTATAGACTTTGCACATTCCCGAGGTAGATAGGAACAATCTCCTGCATGCAGGATCCTTCACATGCACATGGCTGACATGGCAACACGATCTGTTCTTCGTTACAATGCTAACTCATCACACAAAGTCACTGATTGAGTCACACAGGCTTGAGGCACTTCAACCGGAAACCCTGAAGTTGAGACTACCAACCGGTAGTCATACAAAGCTTCCATGTGCCAGTTCCCATAGCCACATGCAACCAGTTTGTTGAGACTACCAACCAGTAGTCATACAAAGCTTCCATGTGCCGGTTCCCATAACCACATGCCGGTTCACCTTAAACAAACACATCGCTTCACTTTGGCACAAATGTCGTTTCACAGTGTTATACCGGTTCCTTGGTAACATACCGGTTCTCTCTTCTTCATTATATTGACATCAATGACAACATACAATGTCATCATGTCCTCATACCGGTTCACATAATGCCAACATTGCCCACCCTTTCTTTCTGTCTTTCATAGCACAACTACAGCTCAAAGATTTCCATTCGATAAGTTTCTCAAAGTTTTATTTAATTTGATTTTAACACCTGTCTGCTACATTTTTTCAAACATACCCATCTTTGCATTACGACTTTGCCAAAATAATCACAAATTCTCCATTCCCTATTTCAAAGCTTCTACAACTGCTAGAATGTTGGTAAATGTTGCAAAATTCATCTTTATGCCTGCCAATTTATTTGCTTGAAGGATTTTAAAACCTTTTCGATAGATCCATTTTGGGCATACCTGCAATCATTGTGATCCATGAGACTATAGTTTGTGTGGTTCCAAAGCTTTTGTACATAACCCAATCATTACAAAAGAAAAATGGTCTTCTTGAGATCAATCTGTTCAGAAATTTTATTGAAATTGATTACAATTTGCATGATCAATTTCTATATGTAGTCCCGAGGATATTCCATCACCTAATTTCTCACCTTGAGTGTGAATTTAGCTTGACTATAGACTATGGCTGGATGCATAATATCCATTGTTTATCAATAAAGAATACATTCAAGAATTTTTAATGACAATATAATCAACAATATTTTTAATAAGAATAATAATACAAATACTTCTTTCATTTTTTTGAATACCTGCTTCAATATAGAGAGGTTGTATTTCTTATTCTTACGATCCCTAATTCTAAGTATATATCCACACTCTTCAATCTAACACAATGTAGAACTTTTATCTAATAGCCTTTTGCATAAAATTTACAAAAGGGTAAGTGTTTTGATCTTCTTGATTAGAGAATTTCAATGTTACAAGGATTGTTAGCAACAACCAAGAAGGAATACTGAGAGGGGGGGGAGGTGAATCAGTCTTCAATGGATCAACAATTTTAACTTCAAAATAGATCTTATAAACTGCAGTAATAAGATAGATGAGCAAATTGAAGGCACAACACATAACACCAAGATTTTGACATGGAAAACCCAGTTAAGGGAAAAACCACGGTGGGATCCTACCCATAGTAAGATGATACTCTGTAGTAGTATGTGGAAATATTACAATGGAGAATGCACATGCATTCAAGCACACTTCCTAGAGCTCACTGCTAAGATATAATGGCTTGGAAGGCTACAACCCTCAAGGAAGTCTCTCTGACTTACAATAAGATTCATACTACAATTGAAAGAAATGAATTGAAAGAATAGCATCTCCAAATGCCTAATTACAGTTTCAGTTAAGCACAAATGTCTTCTCTGCAACACCAATCTCCACACAACACTTCACCAAAGGATAAATCTCATGTTCACACATAAACCTTTCTCTGATAATGCAGACACAACAACAACACCAAAATTACATGAATATATCACCTATATATACAATTCATCAACCTTGACAACAAGGGCGGCTAAACCCTCAATTACAAAATTGCATCACACGATACAAGGATCGACCACCAAACCAATATAATGATTTACGTGAAATAGAATGGACCTAAATAAAATTCCCAAATGCACAACTCCACCAAAAATCATGCCAAGATCAGCCATAAAATGCTACACCACTAGAAAAAAGACCGCATAACATGAAAATCATCACCGGTTGATAGAAACCACCAAAAAATTGCACAACAATCAATGTAAATCACCAAAAAAATAGGAAATGACTAAGAAACGCCAGAAAGCACATTAGAATCATTGGGAAAAACTGCACGAACACCACTTATCAAATCTTCATCGATCAACATTTGTAAGCTCAAGAACAGAACCAATCAACAATTGTCATGAAGAAAGATAACTTGTGGAGAACCAAATCATGATCCATCTGAAATGAAGATACACAAGACCATCCCAAGAAATAACCCAAAATCTCAGCACAAGATATGATCACACCGAAATATACCAGAGTATATACCGAACTCGGCAAAATAATGATCAACAAAACAACACTGCAAAACTAGATCATAAGATCTTCCCAATCTGCAATCATCGCAACAATACACAGGAATATGTTGACATCAATGACAACAAAATATCCTAGCAGCAACAATAACCAATAATATCCAACAATCTCCCCCTTTGGCATTGATGGCAACATATGAATGTGAAAAACAGTCAATGCAAAGCAAGAAGATATCACTAGAAAACTCCCCCTAAGATTAGGATAGATAAAATAGTTTTTCACATGATCTCTCTCCCCCTTTGAAAAAAATGCCAAAGATCTCAAAATAGAAAACCAAACTCTACTCTCTCCAAAACAAGAACATGAATCACAAGAATCTCTCCCCCTAAAACACAGACTACTCCACTAGAGGAGCAACATCAACTCATCAATCATGAAAAAAAAAGGATAAGACTGTGAAGTCCACCGGATTGATGCAACTCAATTCATCTAGTTCTCATTAGGAGGGGTGGATACCCCTAACTTGTCTCTCAAATAGACAAATATATCTGCAGGCAAAGGCTTAGTGAAAATATCAACTATTTGTTCCTTTGTAGATACATACTCCAGCTTCACCTTCTGTTCACTTACTTTCTCTCTTAGGCAATGAAATTTGATTGAAATATGCTTAGTCTTTGAATGTTGTACCAGATTATTTGAAATATTAATAGAATTGGAATTATCACTGTATATAATAGTAGGCTCATCATGAATAACTCTGATATCTTTCAATATTTTCTTCATCCAAACTACCCGAGTGCAATTACTAGCAATAACAAGGTACTCAGCTTCAACAATAGACAAGGACATTAAATCTTGTTTCTTACTAGCCCATGAAACCATTTTCTTTCCCAAAACTAATGCTCCACTAGTAGTGCTCTTCCGGTCATCAACATCACTAGCCCAATCTGCAGCAGTGTAGGCACACAACATGAAATCATCACTCCTCAGATACCACAAAGCATAGTCCACAGTTCCCTTCAGGTATCTGAATATCCTCTTCACAACAGTGACAAGACTCTCTTTTGGATCAACTTGATATCTAGTAGCCATGCACACAACATGCATAATGTTTGGCCTAGTTTGAGTAAGATATAGCAGTCCACCAACCATAGATCTGTACAAACTCTGATTAGCTTTAGGAGATTAATCATTCTTAGACAATTTACAACCAGTCACCATAGGAGTTCTAACCGGTTTGGATTCATCTAACCCAACCTTCTTTAGCAATTCCTTCACATACTTAGTTTGAGATATGAATATACCTTTTCCAATCTATGAAATCTGCAAACCTAAGAAATTTTTTATCTCACCAATCATAGAAATCTCAAATTATTTTTGCATATCACCAGAAAACTTCATGCTCAAGTCATCATCACCTCCAAAGATAATATCATCAACAAAAACTTCAACAATTAGGATGTTATCATTTTCTATCTTAAAATACAGATTATTGTCAACAACACCTTTAGTAAATCCCAATTTCAACAAATATTTATCTAGTCTACCATACTAGGCTCTAGGGGCTTGCTTCAATCCATAAAGAGTTTTCTTCAACTTACATATCATGTCCCCATCATCTGATAATGAAAAACCATCAGGTTGCTCAATGTAGACTTCTTTCTCTAGCTCACCATTCAAAAAGACATATTTCATATCCATCTAATATACCTTGTAATCTTTATAAATAGAATATGCAAGCAATAACCTAACAGCTTCCAGTGTGGCCACTAGAGGAAAAGTATCCTCATAATCAATTCCTTCTTTATGAGAGTATCCTTTGCAAACAAGTCTATCTTTATTTCTGACAACTTCACCAACTTCATTCAATTTGTTTCTGAATACCCATTTAGTACCAATAACATTATTATCCTTATGTCTAGGCACAAGTTCCCATGTATTATTCTTTTTAATATGATCTAGTTCTTCTTCCACAACTCTCATCCAATTTTGATCTTGGCAAGCTTCAACAACATCTATAGGCTCAACTTTAAAAATAAAGCATACTTCTTCAGCAACTAACCTTCTTCTAGTCATTACACCTTTATTCTTATCACCAATAATCTGAATTTTAGAATCATTCAGTCTTACATACCTCAAAGTCTTCTGATTGTTCTGATTATCAGGTTCCTGCACTTCTTCACTAGAAGCAACAACATCCGAGTTAATTCTCTCTACTAGATCATTCTGCTTAGGCTCTTCAGTTTGAATAGGAGCTAAAATAACATGTTGATCATCATCATCATAACCACATGCTTTGATCTCTTTCCCAAGGTTCTCATCCACCTTCACATTTTCACTTTCCACTATCTTTCTTAGTCTCTTATTGTAGCATGGGTAGGCTTTGCTCTTTGTTGAATATCCTAAGAAAATTCCTTCATCACTTCTAGCATCAAACTTTCCTATATCCTCATCTCTCTTGATATAACATTTACTACCAAATACTCTAAAATATCTCATAGTAGGAACATGACCAAACCAAAGCTCATAAGGAGTCTTATCGGTATCACCTTTGGTATGAACTTTGTTGAATGTGTAAACAACAGTGCTAATAGCTTCTCTCCAATAGATCTTTGGAACATTTCCTTCAATCAACATAGTCCTTGCAGCATCTAAAACAATTTTGTTCTTCCTTTCAACAACTCCATTCTGTTGAGGGGTTCTAGGAGAAGATAATTGTCTTCTAATCCAATGCTTCTCATAGAATGAATTGAACTCACTGGAACAAAATTCTCCACCTCTGTCAGATCTCAGACACTTTACCTTCAAAGCAGACTTAGTCTCAACCTTTGCTTTAAATATCTTGAATTTTTCCAATGCTTCTGATTTCTCCTTCAAAAAGACAACCCACGTCATCCTAGAATAGTCATCAATAGCAACATTAAATATTTGTCACCCTGCACACTTCTAACATTTGTAGGTCCACATAGGTTAGTATGCACAAGATCTAGTAGTCCATGTAATGTATACAGTTTGCTCTTGAAAGAAATCCTTGTTTTCTTACCCAACTGACATTCCTTACATATCGGGTTAGCAGGCTTAACAATCTTAGGCAAGTCTCTAACAACATGTGTAGAATTGATCTTAATCATTGAATCAAAATTTGCATGACAAGTTCTCCTATGCCACAACCAACTCTCATCAATTTGAGAAATCAAACAACTTTTCTCATTGGCATTCAAGTGAAAAATGTTACCTTCAGTCTTAGTTCCCGATGCAATCTCTATACTGGAGGCATTTAGGATCTTGCATTTTCCATCCTTGAATTGTAGATCACAACCTTTATCAACCATTTGTCCAACACTCAAAAGTTTGTGCTTCAAACCTTCAACATACAAGACATCATCAATGTTATGCTTACCATCAAAAGAAATAGAACTTCTCCCATAGATCACATAGGCTTTGTCATCTCCAAATCTAACTATTCCACCACCATACCTTTCCATGCTCACAAATTTGCTTTTATTACCGGTCATATGATGTGAACAATGACTATCAATTACCCATTCATCTTTCTCTTCAACTCTAGAAGCTAAAGCTTTCTCCTCAATAGTATAACTAGTGGAATCAACAGCTACAGGTCTATCTTCTTTAATGGCAATAAACACAACGTCATCTCCTTCTGATTCTTCATCTATAACACCTTCATCCGTAGCATAACAACAGTTCTTTTGATTCCTAAACTTCTGGTTAGGCTTGTAGGGTTTATCATACTTCTCATGCTTTTCATAACTATCATTTCTATCATGCTTATCAAACTTATCATGCCTATCATACTTAGCCATTCTCTCTGGGCATCTAGAAGCAAAATGTCCTATCTTATTGCAAGAGAAACATTTCAAAGGCGAATTTCCATCATACTTACCGACTCCTTTAGGTAATCTCTGAGCAATCAGTGTTTCAAGCTCATCCATTTCTCTTTCTTGATCTTCTATCTCTCTTCTCTCTCTTTCATATCTAGATATTCTACACTCATCGGGATCATACTTTTGCTTACCAGATACAGATGTGAATTCTCTAAATGTAGTCTCAAACTTTCCATGTGATTCTCCAAACTCACTCAGCTCAAATGCAACAATCTTTCCAACCAACATAGCTCTTGTTACTGTAGTCACACTTTGGATCTCATCAATAGCAACAACCTTATGTTTATAAGTAGGAGGCAAAGATGTCAACACCTTGGCAACAATTTCATCTTCCTCAATGGTTCCATCGACACATCTAATACCTAGGACAAGGTCATTCACCTTAGCCATGAAAGAGTGTTTGTTCTCATCATCTCCCATCTTCAATGTATCATATTTTCCTTTCAAACTCCATAGCTTAGCAACTTTCACCTATTTGTCACCTTCATACAGAATCTCAAGATTCTCCTAGATCTCATGTGCGGTCTGAAGTCCCATTACATTTGTCATCTCAGAATCAGTCAGGGCACTAAGCAATGCTTCCTTCACTCTAATATTATGTTCAACTTCCTCAATCTCACCTGGAGTAGAAGGTCCATTCAGAGGAACAAAATAGGCATTCTTTGTAATCTTCAAGTAATCTTCTCCAAGACATTTCAAGTGAACTTCTATCGAGTTCTTCCATATAGCATAGTTACTTCCATCAAACCTCTGATTGTCCTTCTTAAAGATAACACCTTGAACTATGATACCGGATATCCTCAAGCAGTCAAGCTTCTACTAGAGGATCTAGCTCTGATACCATTTGTTAGCAGCAACCAAGAAGGAATGCTGAGAGGAGGGGGGTGAATCAATCTTCACCAGATCAACAATTTTAACTTAAAAAATGGATCTAATAAACTATAGTAATAAGACAAATAAGAAAATTGAAGGCACAACACACAACACCAAGATTTTGATGTGGAAAAATTGGTTAAGGGAAAAACCACGGTGAGATCTTGCCCACAGTAAGATGATACTCTGTAGTAGTATGTGAAAATATTACAATGGGGAATGCACATGCATTTAGGCACATTTACTAGAGCTCACTGCTCAAATATAATGGCTCAAAAGGCTACAACCCTTAGGGAAGTCTCACTGACTTACAATATGATTCAGACTACAATCTAGAAGAAATGAACTGAAAGAATAACATCTCCAAATGCTTGATTATAGTTCTGGTTAAGCACAAATGTTTACTCTACAACACCAATCTCCACACAATACTTCACTGAAGGATAAATCTCTTGTCCACACATAAACCTTTCTTTGGTAATGTAGACACAACAACAACTCCAAAATTACATGAATATATCACCTATATATGCAATTCATCAACCTTGATAACAAGGTTGGCTAAACCCTCAACCCTCAATTACAAAATTACATCACACGATACAAGGATTGACCATCGGACCAATATAATTATTTACATGACATAGCATGGACCTAAATCAAATTCTCAAATGCACAACTCCACTTGAAATCATGCCAAGATCAATCAAAAAATGCTACACCGCCAAAAAAAATACTGCATAACATGAAAATCATCACCGGTTGATAGAAACCACCAAAAAATCACACAATGATCAATGAAAATCACCAAAATAAATAGGACATGACTAAGAAACACCAAAAAGCATGTTAGAATCATCAGGAATAGCTCCACCAACACCACTTATCAAATACTCATCGATCAACATCTGTAAACTCAAGAACACAACCAATCAACAACTGTTACGAAGAGAGATAACTTGCAGAGGACCAAATCATGATCCATCTAAAATGAAGATACACAAGACCATCCCAAGCAATAACCCAAAATCTTAGCACAAGATCTAATCACACTAGAATATACTGGAGGATATACCAAACTCTACAAAACAGTGATCAACAAAATAACATTGCAAAACCGATCATAAGATCTTCCCAATCTGCAATCACCGGAGCAATACATAGGAATATTTTGACATCAATGAAAATAACATATCCTAGCAGCAGCAATAATGAACAATATCCAACACAAATTCATAGAGAATTCCTTTCATAGTAAACAAGAACTTGTAAAGAAACATGGAGGGTTTGATTGATGGAAGAATGGGACTTTTAAAGATCTAGAAGCTATCATAAGATGAGGCTTTTAACTCTTAGAAGTTATTCTTGGGTTTTTATAATCAAAATTATAAAGGTTTAGGATTAATCATTCTTGTGAGATTTTGCCAAGATCAAGAGGCAATGGAAAGCACAAATAAGAGACAAAATATATGATAGGAATAAATTGTATTCTATCAAGATGCAAAATATGATCAATTGGATCATTACAAGATGTTCAATGATTGCCCGTACAAACAAAGTAGATGAGCCTACTTATATAAGCAAGGCTTATGGATATGTGACCACACAAACATGACATGTGGCTCAATAAGAAACAAGGGCAGGTAGGAAATAGGTGTGGGTAGGTAGGAGAAATAATATAATATTCCACATGATGTGGAATGTAACAACAAGATAAGATCAACACCATAAAAGGTGGAAATTCTCCTACACACACTATCCCAATGTGGCACAAACACCCAAGTGTGTCATACCCAAACTACTATTAAATGCATGTACCTAAGTAAACTTAAGTAAGGTGTAATAATATCCAAGATGAATAATTATTTACACCAACACCCCCCCTTAAGTGCAACTTAGGGGAATGCACTAAAGTCTACAATGCAACTAAGAAATGCAAGATGGGTCCTGACTACGAGGCCATGTTAGGTACCCATGTACAAATGAAAATGCAATCTCCCACAAAGTGAGGAAAGAGAGAAAAACCTAATGGGAAAAAACCCTCCCCCAAAAGAGAGATGATGAAAGCACACAATGCTCTCAATGATGAATGAGAAGAACAAAACTATGCCCCCCCATAAGAGAGAAGAAGAGACCATGAAGCCCTCCCTCAATGTCAAATCTCTTGTAAAGATGGTCCAATGATGATGACCAAAATACCTCCCCATAAGGAAGAAAGAGAGCCAATGTTGCACCAATAATGTCAAAGTGTGAAAAAACCAGGTACCAAGTCAATGACGATGAATCACTTGTTGCACAAAAATGAGGATCAGGCATGGAGACAACCTGCTGTGAGCATCATCTGGATACTCAAAAATAGCATAAATACTAGTACAATCCAAGTCTCACAAGAGCCATGCACAAATGTGTACAATCTAAGTCTCAATTGGAGCCATGCACCAAGTCTCACAAGATATTCTTAATCTATGTGTACAAGAGGATTACATCAAATATGTCAACAATGACAAGATACAAAGAAGTGTGGTACTTTATGATAGTGCAAGTACAACATTGCTCAAGCATGAGCATACATCATGATAAAATATTCAAATGTGGAAACATGAAAATGATGCCACCAACAAAGAAGCCATGTAGAATACTATAGATGAAGATGCCTCCTAATGGAATTTCACGAAGAGTACAAATGAATAACTGACCCCCCATAAAAAGATCATGTTGACACTTGCAAATAATGGCAAAGTGGACTTCTGATTTCAACTTTACAAATTCTCAAAATGAGATCTAAGAGACTTCAACGAATACTGCTAGAGATCTAAACTGAGATCCAAGCAAAATGCAAGTACCAAATATGCCAAGAATGGCCAAATATTGAAAGTACAATTTCTATTCAAAATCACTGCTAACTACTAGCATATTATGAAAGTATACAAAAAATTATGCACTCTAAAAAAAAACAACACCTGAAAAGGAGTCCATATGAATCCAAATGAAGCCTCCAAAGTTGTAAAAATCGGGATTTCACGTTTTCCAAAAAACTTGTATCCAAAAATCCAAAACATCTTGCACCATCATATAGATCATGAAATTCTACCCCAAAACAAAAAAAATTGCTTGAAAAAATGAGTCTGGATGAGTGAGATATAGCTATTTGAAAATTGCCTGCAAAATAATAATTTCTGGAAAATTTCCGTCCCAGCTTCAAACTTCAAATGCCTCTAGATTTGGCCTCCGAAGTTCTATTTGGATGAAACAAAAGGTAAAACTGACTTTCTTGGACCTCCTCAATCCAATGGTGACCTTAAATTTGACCCATTTAGCTTCAATAATAACCTGCAATAGAAAGCTCCAAAATGCAAACCCCAAATAGCATCAAATTTCTCTCAATTGGCAAACCAATGACACTCTAATGGCTTTGATACCATGTGAGATTTTGCCAAGATCAAGAGGAAATGGAAAGAACAAATAAGAGATAAAATATATGATAAGAATAAACTGTATTCCATCAAGATATAAAATATGATCAACTAAATCATTACAAGATGTTCAATGATTGCCCGTACAAACAAAGTAGATAAGCCTCCTTATATAAGCAAGGCTTATGGATATGTGAGCACACAAACATGACATGTGGCTCAATAAGAAAAAAGGGTAGGTAGGAAATAGGTGTGGTAGGTAGGAGAAATAATATAATATTCCACATGATGTGGAATGTAACAACAAGATAAGATCAACACCATAAAAGGTGGAAATTCTCCTACACACACTATCCCAATGTGGCACAAACACCCAAGTGTGTCATACCCAAACTACTATTAAATGCATGTACCTAAGTAAACTTAAGTAAGGTGTAATAATATCCAAGATGAATAATTATTTACACCAACAATTCTCACCATGGTTATTTATACAAAAATATTTAGGTGTTATGATGGCGTTATTGGAGGCAAAGGTTGTTGAAAAATATTTACCTATTTTTGTTTATTTTCTTTCGATCTCATTATCTTGATGATGAATCACGTGTGATTTGAAATGTCAATGTAAATTAAATGTACAATTTTTTTATTATCAAAAATCCTTTCCTACTATCTCATGGACTATTAAAATATCATAGTCATTGATTTGTTCTTCTTTCAGCTTCCTCATAATTTGGTGCATTCTTAAAATATCATGTCATTGAACATATGTTTATATTGTAGGGAAAGTTTATCTAAATCATCTCTTAAAAAAGAAAATGCCCTAGAAAATGCATCATAAGTTGGAAAAAATGTCAAACCTATACAAAACCATCTCATACATAACCCTCTCCATGTTAAGAAAGTTAGCGAAGGTCTTATGGAAATTGTTGGTGTGGGGTCATATTCCTCTTCTCACACTAATGTCATTTAGTAACTACTTGATAAGCATATTCTTGTATCAAAAAGGAATCACGTACATGTTTAAGAAACTTATGAGAATATTTTAGTAGTATATCTATTATGAAAAAGACACTTGTTGGACTTAAAATGGTGCAAGAGCACCTAGTTCTACCTAGTTTTGATGAATTTTCACATTTTGGAGTGATTGATCATGTTTGGGATCAATGAATGAATAATGGATTGTGGTTAGGTCCACAAGTGTGGTTTAGAGTTATTTTAAGTATATTTATCATCATGTTTGTTTGTTTTATCAGTTTTGGCCAATGTGCCCTTGTAAGCCTAAAATGGCATCATTTTGCAAAATAGGGTAAAACTCATTGTAAGGCCTTAATAGGAATTTGGGAATGTTTGTTTGATGTTAGGGATCCATCCTAGGGGGTTTATAATGAATAAAAATGCATAAATGGAAAAAAAAAGCAAATGGGAGCAAAAGTTGTCATTGTTGTTGCTCGACAACTTTTTGCAACTATTTGAGCAACTTTGCAAAATTAAGCAAATCGGTGGTTAGGAAACCGATGAGGGATTGGTTATGAACAAGGAGACATATAAAATTATTTTTCAATGATTTTACATGGGTTGAAATATCCAGGAGCAAGTTTGAATAACATTTGAAGACAATTTCCAGATTTTTGCATAAGTTATTGTTATTTTGGTAGCAGCAGTATGTACCAAATGGATTGATCTTATTATTGTCCTTCCATGGTGGTTTAGTAAATGATATTGTGT
The DNA here is from genome assembly GCF_030272615.1 of Cryptomeria japonica. Taxonomy (NCBI): domain Eukaryota; kingdom Viridiplantae; phylum Streptophyta; class Pinopsida; order Cupressales; family Cupressaceae; genus Cryptomeria; species Cryptomeria japonica. The sequence goes on from NC_081415.1 coordinate 232,045,715, forward strand.
TTATAAGGAAGTTTTTGTATCCTTTCTTAGTGCAGGTTTGGTGTGTGATTACAATTTGTCTTATATTGCATTGCTCTCGGTCTGAGCAAGGGTTTAAGACCTTAGACATGGTTCCAACTTGAAACCTCATTGTGTTTGTTCAATGGCCCTTGGGATTAAATTCATGGAACTTTTGTATAGTTTACATATTCTTTGGAATGTCTTGGAGGTTGTTTGGAAGCCACTTACCATCATATCCTAGGCGAGCTCTGCCATAGCCCGACTAGGGATATGACTGTCATTTTTGTCTTTACTTGCAAGGATGAACAAATGTGAATGTGCCAAGTGTTTGGAATGGAAGTATGAAGCATAGTAGAGTGTTGTTGAAGAGATGGAGGTGTGACATGGTGTAGAAACTAATAAACCCTATTGGAGAAGATCGTTAACTCTAAAACCCTCAAAAGTGCCATTCTTGGGATCCATACCGGTACGGACAGACCGGACACCCTACCCTAAGTAAATCTAAAAGTTTGTCCAAAAGGGTACTCGAATCACCAAGGATTTTTGGGGGTCCTTTGGAGGTTTTCTGAGTAATTGCACAAAAAACGGTAAGATGGGGCTAATAGGGGCTCTAGGGCTACTAGGCCTAGAAAATAGGAATAAGAGGAAGCAATGGAAAAATGGAGTGTAGCCAATCAAAGGACCACATGAGTGGAATTGAACACCTACTATACACCCCCTAAGACCCCTGCAAGTGTATGTTGGAGGTTTGGATAACTAGATGGTTGGATTTACTATAGTGAATCCCAACCAGGCTTGTGAGTAATAGAAGAAAACAAGTTGATAGGGAGAACTCCAAAGGAGTTTAATTGTTCGACTTGTTAATGGACAAGAGAAGGGTGATGGGAGCCCACTAAATCATCCTTTTCCTACCTATTGAGCGAGGTGAAACTCTTTTGTGAGAATCCCCCATCAAAGTGGTATTGGAGCGAGTTAAGATTTGGGAAGAAACCAGTTGATGACAGAGACTAAGTCAGTAGGAGAAAAAAGGCTTAGGATGGTGACCAATGCAGAGTTAGCCAAAAAGGTAGAAGATCAAGAGGAAGAGAATAGATTCCTCAAGGTAAGATTGCAACAGTCGGAGAACAAACTAGGTGAAGTTGAAGACAAGACTGCGATGGTGTAGCATCCTAAAATTGCGACACTTGCAATTTCGACTGCATTTGGGTCTTCACGATGGTGGTGCAACATTGAACTTGAATGGAGACCCTGAAACCTATTTGCGACATCAAAAACTGCATATTTCTGCACCTTGGCCTGATCCTTCCTTGCACCCTGCTATCCCGGGAGGTGGGACCATGGCGCCCAGCGCCCTGGTCCTTCAGGACCATGGCGCCTAGCGCCTTGGTCCCCCAGGACCATGGTGCCCAGCGCCCTGGTCCCTGGCCCTATTTTGGGCCCGATCTCTTTTTGGGCATCGGGTCTTTAAGTTTGCAATTCAGAAAATAATGCTTCTAGGTCGGCCTAAGGTCGGAAAAATCAATCTCTCAACCCTAATTGACAAGTATATAAACTACATTTCCCCTCCCAGAAGAAAGGAGGGAGAAAAAAAAACATAGGTGTGCAAGAGGCGGAAGCGATATTCAAATATTCAACCATTCAAGCATTCCTTCAAGCAATTGAGCATTCTAAGTCTCCATTCAAGGCTAGGTGTTGCATTCAAGACAAGGATTCAACCATTGAAGAGGAGATCACATACAACATACATTACACCTTCGCATGTGAGAATACAAACATTCTTACAACAAGGTATCAGTACTTGTTTACATTACAAACATTTACATTTACAGCATTCTCATTTCTTGGTTAATTCCAAAACCGGGGTTTGACCTAAAGGCAAACCCCTAATCCCTAACCCCCCAATTGTCCTCTCTTTTCTGTGTGTAGGTTGCAGGTATACGGCTGTAATTGAAGATCTGGAATCCTTGTGCAGAGACGAACAGATCCACCTTCATTTCGCGGATTTTTCGGAGGACCGTGTGCACTCCGGGCACCATCGTCCCGTCAACTTTCGCTCAAATTTGTAGAACAACATCGTCTTGACATTTTACTGCTAATTCCAGGTCTGCAGCTTCATCCTGTATCCCTATCTCTGTTTATAAGCGAATCTTTCTTACTTTACATGCATTCCTAGTTCAATCATTCTATCTACATTCTTTACAAAAGAGGGTATCCTTGATGTCTTAACCCTTGAAACTCATTTAGAATCCAATCCTGCATTGTGTGGGATTGGATCTTGTGGGTTTCAACCCCTTTTTTGAATGTAAAGTCTCTCCTAAGTGAAAACCATCAACCCTAGTGACCTCCCTTCTCTCTCCTTTGAGTTGGGGAGGGGAGAACAACTAGGGTTCGATTTTTTCGCTTTACATTTTGGTGAACCTGACGTGAACATTCTAATTCTGATTATTCATGGTTAGATCTGAAAAATATGCTTCCTTAATTACATTTCCATGTTTGATCTTTTGCAAATTTTAGAGGCTAATTGCATAAAACCCCTAAAATTTTCTTTTTAGTAATTAAGCTTGTGAAATGTTTAATTGTTAATGCTTTTTCAGATCTACCCTTCTATTGCAAATTGTCAATTCATATTTGTGCTTTAATTCTGAAAATTAAGTGGTTAAATGTCAAAACCCTAATTTTTAAAACCTTCTTGGTTCAACCTTTGACTGATAATTTTACTAATCAAAACACCTCCAAATCGGCTGTAACTTTGGATTCCGCAATAAAATCACAATATCTCTCATCCTTGAAAATTTGGAAAAAAGTTGCGAGGACCGTGTGCACCCCGAGCGCCATCGTCCTCGACATTTTTTCTGAAATTTTGGGAGCTAGATCTTACTGTATTTTTCTGCTAAAATCCAGAATTTTGGCTGATTTTATCAATTCTAACACTTTCAAAATTAAAGTCAAAGTTGGTCTAGTGATTGCTTGGATAAAGGCTTATAATCATTCAAAAATTGTTGAAATTAAAATTCATATCAAAATTGTGTTCCTTACAGTCCTAAATCTAAAAAGTGTGTTGGCATTCATTCGAAATTTCAGTGCTTTATTCAAATTTTTACAATTTGTGACTTTTGAAATTAAGTGTTTAATTGCAACAACTCTAATTTCCGCTTTCAAATTTGAATTTTGCATGAAATCGAGTCAACTTTTGAATTTCAAAGCCTACATTGCTTTCAGTATTCCCTCTAAAATCATAAAATTCAAAATTTTAGTTTCCCTCTCTTTTTCAAAATTTGAATTTTGCATTTTTCAACAATCTTGGTAGGGTTCAATTTTGAGATTGCAACTTTAATTTGGCCTATCTACAGATCATAAAATCACTCAATTTTTTCAGATTAGCTTTAAAATCATCATAACTTTCATCCCTGAAAATTTCAAAAAAAGTTGCGAGGACCGTGTGCACTCCGTTCGCCACGGTCCCTGACATTTTTTCCGAAATTTCGGGAGATTGTCCTGATTGCATTTAACAGCTTAAATCTAGGAGATTGGCTGATTTTATTAAAATTTGCTACCTATAAAATTTGAAATCTTCTCTCTCTCTTTAGTGCATGAGTTTTACAACAATAAGCCCTACTTACACTATTCCCGTTAGACGAAGCCTTAGAATTAAGTCTTTCCAAGGTTTAATTACTGAGGAAATGGAACCTAATTTGAATGGCCTTTTTAACGAGGACACGGGTAATTCCTCTAATCCTCTTAATGATGAAGAAGCTCTGCATGAGGTTTCTGTAGAACAAATTTCGAAATTGGATAACCAATTTGATGATTTTCGAGAATGGATGTCTCAAGAATACCCCGATAGTGAAGCTCTTTCCTTAATTGAGGGTCTAAAACGTATGGTTCAAAGTGATAAGAATGGAATTGATATTTTGTGTGGTATTGCACACATTGTGGATTCGAATGTGATGCCTATGAAGAGTTGTTCCGAAACTTTAGGTTATACACAACCTCCTACTCAAGTTAATCATTCTATTCCTTTGACAACTCCTATTGCTAGTATACCTACTTTTACATCAAACATAATGACTACTTCAATACAAGACATTCCTCCTATGATCAATAGTCATGGGGGCAATCCCTCTTCTTCAATCAACCCTCTTCCTTCATTCAATCCAACTTCTTCATTTATTCCTTCAATAAGTTTTCCTATTATATCTCCACAAATGAACATGACACAAGGGGGCAATTCATTTAACCATTCCATTCCTCCTTGTAGTGTTCCTCCTTTCCAATCATCTCCTATGACCAACCATCATAGTGTCCCACCACCTTACTCTCAATCAATACCTTCTTTCAATAACATAATACCTCCATCACAATCTAACACGTCTAATATGAACTCTTCGACTAAAGCGACCATTAACAATCTTGCACAAACTGTCTCTTCTTTACAGCAACAAATTGCCTCTATGAATCAATCTAAGTTTAGTGTGCCCACATTTGATGTTGCGAGCCCACTTTCTCTTGACATTGTTCGAGCTATCCCCCCTAAACATGTTGAAATTCCGCATTTGGAGCTTTATAATGGTAAGGGTGATCCTCTAACACATGTTAAGACCTTTCAAACAATATGTACCGATTTTGCTTATGACCAAAGGTTGCTTGCAAAACTGTTTACTAGAACATTAAGAGATAAAGCCCTACAATGGTATTGCTCGTTGCCTTCTTATTCTATTTCTTCTTTAGAACAACTTGCAAATGCTTTTATTCAACAATTTCAAAACAATATAAGTCCTAAAGTTACTTTGATTGATTTAACGCATTGTAAACAAGGTGTTAAAGAAAAAGTGACTGATTTCATTGGTAGATATAAGCATTTGTATGCTCAAATTTCTTTTCCAGTACCTGACAATGATATTCAAAGAATCTTTATTTCTAATTTACAAAAATATATTAGAGAAAAACTTCTGTTTTCTGAGTTTACCTCTTTCCAACAGTTGTGCGCAACTCTTCACAATTATCAACTGATTGTGAGTCAAATGGAACAAGCAAATCCTATGGCTCCGAGTGATAAGGGTGATAGTAGTCAACAACCATTTGGGAAGTTTAAATCGAACAGAGAGTCAATTAAATTCAATGAAAACATCATCAACAACAATGTGAATGCAGCATCAGGTGTGCCTCCTATTTCTAAGTTTTTCAAGAAAGAAAGAAAGTTTACTCCTTGGAATGAATCATTGCATAGTATTATGAACAAGTTATTGGAACAAAATGTGCTCACTCTTCCTCCTATAAAGCAAATAGATCCTGCAAAGATTAATTCACCCTATTTTGATAACAAATCTTTTTGTCAATTTCATCATCAACCTGGGCATGATACTGAAAAATGGTTTGCTTTAAAGGGTAAAATTCAAGATTTGATTGATAATAATACTATCTCTATTTCTGGTGTGAATGATAAAGGCAACACATCTGTAGCTCCTCCTAACCAAAATCTTAAGATTTTTACTGATCCATTACCTTCTCATACCTCTAATGTGATTGAGACTAATGATTCCTCTTTCTCACCTGATAGTCTTGTGTCTATGACTCCGAATGTGATTAACTTTGTAGAGCAGCAGAAAATCCCTAAAGAACCTTCCATCACATTTGATTCCAGTGAAACTATCAGGGCACCTGATGGTCCTTTATATATAGTTGCAAAAGTCAAGAATATACCTTGCCATGGAGTGCTTATTGATCCGTCTTGCATGATTAATGTCATTATTGAAGAATTTATTTTTACTTTGCAATTGAATCAAGTAATCTATGACAAAACAAATGTGGTTGTGAAACTATTTGATGCATTTTCTTCTCCTGCAATTGGTTCTATTACATTACCTATTGAGGTCCATAACAAATCTCTTGATGTGAGCTTTGCTATTATTCCATCATCCGAACAATTTCATGTGAAGCTAGGCTATCCTTGGCTATCTTCCATGAAAGCTATTGCTTCTCCTATTCACAAGTGTTTGAAATTTCCCCATAATGGTGAAGTTGTTACTGTCAATCATAGTCTCTTTAAACCAGCTGAAAGAACTTCTAGCGTTCCTATTGATTATTTTTGGCCTAAACAATTCCAATCTCTTCCACCGCGAAGTGATCATCTTTTCAAATCTTATCAAAAGTGGAAAAAAGATATGATCCTATCTCTAAGTGAACCTAGAACACCCAAACTTGATATTCCTATCGTTCTTGAGAAGGAAGTTCTTCCTTTGGAAGATAAAACTAATGTCTTTCCTCAAGAAGATTCCCAACTCATCCCTATGGATGTGACTAGGTCTATGACTAATAAACTTTCTAAAGGTAGACCTATACCTCCTCGTCATGATGGACTTGGTCTCCTTCCTAAACCAAATATTCCTCCTTTATATGGAGCAGTTCCTCCTCCTTCCTCTTATGGAGAGAAGAGACCTTCCTCTTCTCCTATTGTTCAACCTAAGAGACCACAACCTAAACACCCAAGTGATAAGGATGAGAACATTCCTCCTCAATCTTCTCAACTTCCTACTAAGACTAGACGGAATTGTTCTACATGTGAACGCCAATGAAAGCATCGTCTTAGAGCTCAGGCAGCTGCTTCTCAAACTTTGCAATCCGCAAAAACACCTTCAGCTAGTATTATTCCATTTTCTCCTCAGCCGAAAATTGAGCCAAAATCTCCTAAACATAAGATACATGATGGTCTTGATCCTGTGCGAGTTAAAGATCCTATTTTTATAAATCTTGATGATGATATAGATGAAAATGTTATTCATGATGAAAATGTTACTTCTTTTCATTCTGACAGTGAATGTGAATATGCTGATGTTGATAACCATTTATCTAACAAATTTTCTAAAGCACTTATCCTAGCTCCTAGACAAGAACAACGTGGCTTGGAACATGAACATAACCCTTGTTTGGATCGTGTGATAGCTCCATCTGCTGTGTTGGATGTTCCTCCTCTAGTGTGTTTCCTGCCTTCCAGAAATATTGATCAGCAAGATCGGGGGGTGGATGACGTGCTGGACTAGTTTCATTAGCATAGCAGACTCTCTCCTCCTCTCTTGATCTCTTTTGTTACTTCTTCTATGTGTTACTCTCATTCTTCTATTTGTTGTCCTTAGTGTTGTCTACTTGAGGACGATGCACAGCATTGAGATCTCTTTTGGTCTCTCTCATGTTGACTCAAAAGACACATGTGTTCCCTTCTTCTAGGTGACTTTCCTTGATTGGGGAATGAAGAACAATTATGCATACATACATATGATATACATGAATTATCATACAGCATACTGACCCTGAGGAAAGCGAAGTCACCTTGTGCTTTGTGTTTTGTGTCTATTATCCTTGGGCTTATCTCACACTTGGGGGCTAAATCCTTGTGATAATGTGCTCCTTTCCCTTCTCATTTCTTATATGTATCACTACCTTAAAACAATCACCCCCGGTGAGGCATGTGCAATCGCTTTAACGTAGGGGGGCATACACCCCGTTCATATCTTTTCAAGATACTTGAAAATTTCTTGGCGAATTTAGCTCTGCCTTGAAAATTTTTGGTATCTTTCTTGCATGAACCATAGTGAGGGAACCTTATTAATAACAGTCATGGTTCTCCCTCATGATCTTCCCTTTTACTTTGTCAATCGAAGTCGTAAGATCCTTAGTCCACTGGAGGCTTGGTGTATCTTGCCTCCTTGACGTGGTGAAAGTCTTTCAATGTTGTTTCCTTGTACTTTACCAGAAGTATGGGCGTACGCTTATACTCCCGCTAAAGTGGGGGCTAAATGTAGCATCCTAAAATTGTGAAACTTGCAATTTCGACTGCATTTGGGTCTTCACGATGGCGGTGCAATGTTGAACCTGAATGGAGACCCCGAAACCTATTTGCGACATCAAAAACTGCATATTTCTGCACCTTGGCCTGATCCTTCCTTGCACCCTGCTATCTCGGGAGGTGGGACCATGGCGCCCAGTGCCCTAGTCCTTCAGGACCATGGCGCCTAGCACCCTGGTCCCCCAGGACCATGGCGCCTAGTGCCCTAGCCCTATTTTGGGCCCGGTCTCTTGTTGGGCATCGAGTCTTTAAGTTTGTAATTCAGAAAATAATGCTTCTAGGTCAGCCTAAGGTTGGAAAAATCAGTCTCTCAACCCTAATTGACAAGTATATAAACTAGATTTCCCCTCCCAGAAGAAAGTAGGGAGAAAAAAAAACATAGGTGTGCAAGAGGCGGAAGCGATATTCAAATATTCAAGCATTCAAGCATTCCTTCAAGCAATTGAGCATTCTAAGTCTCCATTCAAGGCTAGGTGTTGCATTCAAGACAAGGATTCAACCATTGAAGAGGAGATCACATACAACATACATTACACCTTCGCATGTGAGAATACAAACATTCTTACAACAAGGTATCAGTACTTGTTTACATTACAAACATTTACATTTACAGCATTCTCATTTCTTGGTTAATTCCAAAACCGGGGTTTGACCTAAAGGCAAACCCCTAATCCCTAACCCCCCAATTGTCCTCTCTTTTCTGTGTGTAGGTTGCAAGTATGCGACTGTAATTGAAGATCTGGAATCCTTGTGCAGAGACGAACAGATCCACCTTCGTTTCGCGGATTTTTCGGAGCACCGTGTGCACTCCGAGCGCCATCGTCCCATCAACTTTCGCTCAAATTTGCAGAACAGCATCGTCTCGACATTTTACTGCTAATTCCAGGTCTACAGCTTCATCTTGTATCCCTATCTCTATTTATAAGCGAATCTTTCTTACTTTACATGCATTCCTAGTTCAATCATTTTATCTACATTCTTTACAAAAGAGGGTATCCTTGATGTCTTAACCCTTGAAACTCATTTAGAATCCAATCCTGCATTGTGTGGGATTGGATCTTGTGGGTTTCAACCCCTCTTTTGAATGTAAATTCTCTCCTAAGTGAAAACCATCAACCCTAGTGACCTCCCTTCTCTCTCCTTGGAGTTGGGGAGGGGAGAACAACTAGGGTTCGATTTTTCCGTTTTATAGAAGGTAACAATCAAAATCAATGAAGGGAAGGGTAAAGAAGTAGTAGAAGAGGATGGCACCCCTGAACCAGATCCTATTCTACCTGAAGAACCTTTCCTTAGAGCCATCAAAGCCTTAGGAAGGAAGTCCCTAGAAAGAGTGCCATTTTTGTGGAAAAATAGAACCAGAAGTGGTCATGGAGTAGATTGAAGGATTGGAGATTCACTTTGAATGTGATGGAATTAGTGAAGCACAAAAGGTGAAGGTAGCCAAATCTAGATTGAGAGGAGAAGCCTTGACTTGGTGGAAGTTCATCCAAGAGGAGAGGCAAAAGGAGGGTAAGAACCCAATTTCTACTTGGAAAGGAATACTAGCCAAGGTGAGATAAGCCTATATCCCTGAAGACTATGAAATTCAATTACACAAGAGGAGACAAAACTTGAGACAAAGAGAACTAGATGTGAGTAGCTACACTGAGGAATTTCAGAAGTTGTGTCTGAGATCTAAGGTGGTGGAAGATGAAAGAATCAAGGTATCCAAGTACTTGAATGGTTTAAGATGGAATATACAAGAAGAGTTAAGTTTGTTGTGTCCTAGTACTGTCCACAAGTGCTATCAATTGGCACTCAAGGTGGAAGAGAAGAGCAAAAAGAAGCAAGAGAAAAGCAATAGAGGTGGAGGTAGGGGAAGAGATGGCAGATGCCATAGAGGTAGCTATGGTGGAAGAAGTGCAGACCAAAGATCCCAAGGGGAATCCAAGCTGGTAGAGTAGAGCGGGGGATTCCAATAGAAAGAGTAGCTATAGAGGAAGGGGATCTAGTAACTCTAGTAGAGGAAGGTCTAGTGGATTAGGAAGAGGGTCCTATTTCACCACAATCAAGTTCTACAATTGCCATCAACTTGGACACCCGACCTATAGATGTCCTAAGAAGTCTTCTTCATCCCAAGGAGGTGAGAGGAGAGTAAATTATATGCAAAAGATGCAGCAAATGTGAAGGCATCAGAAGTGAGTTTAGATTCTGAGGTTGGAGAGAATCTCATGATGTGAAGAGTTTTGATCAAAGAACCAGTCATGGAGGAACCTAGCCAAAGGAGATCCTTGTTTAGGATAAAGTGCAAGATTATGGGTAAAGTGTGTAGAGTGGTCGTGGATTCAGGTTCCACTGATAATATAGTGTCAGAATAAGCAGTAAGTACACTCAACCTACAAATAATTCCACATAGTGATCCTTATAGGGTTACTTGGCTCAACAAGGGGCAAAATATGCTAGTGAATGAACAAACTTGAGTGGAGTTCACTATAGGAGGCTACAAGGACAAAATCTTGTGTGACATCTTGCCAATGGATGCATGCCACCTACTCCTAGGTAGGCCTTGGAAATTTGATAGGAAAGCAATACACCATGGGGAAAATAATTCCTATATTTTTCAAAAATATGGGATTACCTATAAAATTTAGTCCATAGGAGATCAAGAAGAGGGCAGATCTAAAGGTTCCAATGTGCTACTAGTTGGTGAGAAGGAGTTAATTAACACTCTCAAGGAAGGAGAAGGAGTGGGATTTGCACTTGTAGTGAAACCAAAAGAAGAAATCAAGGATAAGAAAGTATGCATTCCCAATGAAGTGCATCAGATACTAAATTAGTTCAAGGACATCATAAGTGATGGAATAAATGCAACCTTGCCTCCTCAACGTGCCATAAGTCACCAAATTGACTTCATACCCAGAGCCTCATTGCCTAATAAGGTAGCTTGCAAAATGACACCGGAGCAGAATAAAGAGGTAGCTAAACAAATCCAAGAACTCTTGGATAATGCTCTGATAAGGAAGAGCATCAACCCATGTGTAGTTCCCACCATTTTGGCACCAAAGAAGGGAGGTACTTGGAGACTTTGCACTAATTCTAGAGCCATCAACCAGATTACAATTGGGTATAGGTTTCCCATTCCAAGAATTGAAGATTTGATGGATTGTTTAGGAGGTGTTGAGTATTTTACCAAGATAGACCTTAAGAGTGGTTACCACCAAATCAGAATCAAGGAGGGAGATGAATGGAAGACAACATTCAAGACCACAGAAGGACTTTATGAATGGCTTGTTATGCTATTTGGACTCACAAATGCCCCTAGCACATTCATGAGACTCATGAATGAATTTCTCAAGGATTAAATTGGTAAACTTGTTGTTGTTTATTTAGATGGAATCTTGATTTTTAGTAAGTTTAAAGATAAACATCTTAAGCATATAGAGATTGTATTGAAGAAATTATGTGATACGAAACTAACTATCAATCTGGAGAAATGTGAGTTCATGAAACAAGAGTTGGTATATCTTGGGTTTTTAATCTCAAGTGGTAATTTGAAGATGGGTACCTCCAAGGTGGAAGCCATAACTAGTTGGCCTACACCTAAGACAACAAGTGAAGTGAGGAGTTTTCATGGCTTGACACAATTTTATAGGAAGTTCATCAAAGGGTTCAATGAGATATGTGCACCTATGCTTAACACAATCAAAGGAGGTGTGAAGACTAAGTTTCAATGGACAAAAGAAGCACAAAGAGGATTTTATATTTTGAAGACAAAGGTGGCCACTCAACTGGTACTAGTTCTTCCAAGCTTTGACAAGCTCTTCACCATAGAATGTGATGCAAGCAACATAGTAGTTGGAGCGGTTCTAAGTCAAGATAATAGACCGGTTGCATTTTTTAGTGAAAATCTCAATGATGTCAAGAAAAGGTATGCTTCTTATGATTTGGAGTTATATGCACTTGTACAATCACTTAGGAAATGGAGGCATTATTTGCTGCCTAAAGAATTTGTGGTTTATACTGATAACCAAGCTCTTAGTTTTCTCAACTCACAAGAAAAGTTGAATCATAGGCATATCAAATGGGCAGAGTATTTGAAGTCCTATACTTTCACCATTAAACATAAGAAAGGTCAATGCAATAAAGTTGTTGAAACATTAAGTAGAAGGTTTCTAACAATTCACAAAGTGCAGCTCAAGAGCATTGGAGTGGATAGTTTCAAGGGGTTATACCAAGATGATGAAGATTTTGCTTCCATCTATAAGGTTTGTCAAGAGTTTAGAAATCATTTTCATGGTGAATATGCAGATTTTACCTTACAATATGGTCTTTTGTTTAAAGGAGGACAACTTTGTGTACCTAGAGGGTCCATGAGAGAAACTTTGATGCAAGAGAAGCACAATGTTTGTTTAAGTGGACATTTTGGGTTGAACAAGACTTTGGAGTTTGTCCAAAGATTCTACCATTGACCAAGAATGCAAAGGGATATCAGAAAGTATGTGGAACAATGTATGGTTTGTCAAAAGGCAAAGGGAAACTCTTCTAATGTTGGACTCTATCGACCTTTACCTATCCCAAACCAGCCATGTGAATGTGTAAGTATGGACTTTGTTGTTGGTTTGCCCAAGACCAAATCAGGATTTGATAGCATCTATGTTGTGGTATATAGATTTAGAAAAATGGCCCATTTTATTCCATGTAAGGTGACTCATGATGTTAGTCATATTGCTCACTTGTTTTTCAAGGAATTCATTAGGATTCATGGCTTACCTATCAGTATAGTATCAAATAGAGATGCAAAATTCATTGGTCATTTTTGGAAGACTTTATGGCAGAGATTGGGCACTAACTTGTCTTTCAGCTCAGCCTACCACCCCCAAATGGATAGAAAAACAGAGGTGGTAGATAGAACACTTGGGAAGCTTCTTATGTTTTTGACTAAGGAGTATGGACAAGCTTGGGATCGGATCATCCATCAAGCTGAATTTGCCTACAATGATAGTGTGAATAGATCAACCAGTAAGAGTCCTTTTGAGGTAGTTTATGGCCTTCATCCTAGAGGTGTGTTGGAGCTCAGAGATATTGGGAAGATGGAACAAAAGAGTGGACATGTTGTAGACATGGCTCAGTCCATGAAATAGATTCATTAGCAGGTTAGGCAGGCCTTACTAGACACCTCTCAAAGAATCAAAGATAAAGTGGATGAAAAGAGGAGGGATATTCAATTTGTTATTGGGGACTTGGTCATGGTTCATTTGAACAAAGAAAGGCTTTATAAAGGTGTTCCTAGAAAGATTCAGATGAGGAGGATTGGACCTTGTAAGGTCTTGGCTAAGTATGGGCAAAATGCCTACAAACTTGATCTACCTGGAGACATGGCTTTATCTCCTATATTTAATATTGCAGACTTGGTGCAGTATAAAGGCACACTTCCAAAGGAATGTAGTAGAGTATCATAGGTCTCCCAATCACTTTCAGACCTACCCTTGCCACCTACATCATTGCTTCAAGCCGAGAAGGTATTGGATTCAAGAATCCTCAAGAAGACTAGGCAAACCGCTTATATGGAACATTTGGTCAAGTGGCAGCATCTTCCAGAATCTTAAGCCACTTGGGTACTTGAAGAAAAATTTCCTAAGATTGTAATCCCCCTCTCTTTTTTGCCTAAATGAGTCATTTGACTTCTTTCTCATTGGGGGAGTATGGTGCAGGAGCACCTAGTTCTATCTAGTTTTGATGCATTTTCATATTTTGGAGTGATTGATCATGTTTGGGATCCATGAATGAATAACGGATTGTGGTTAGGTCCACAAGTGTGGTTTAGAGTTATTTGAAGTGTATTTGTCATCAAGTTTTGTTTGTTTTATCAGTTTTGGCCAATGTGCCCTTGTAAGCCTAAAATTGCATTATTTTGCAAAATAGGGTAAAAATCATTGTAAGGACTTATTAGGAATTTGGTCATGTTTTTTTGATGTTAGGGAACCATCCTAGGAGGTTTAGAATGAATAGAAATTCATAAATGGCAAAAATGCAAATGGGAGCAAAAGTTTTCATTGTTGCTTGACAACTTTTTGCAACTTTTTGAGCAACTTTGCAAAATTGAGCAAATCGGTGGTTAGGAAACCGATGAGGGGTTGATTATGACCAAGGAGGAATATAAAATGATTTTACATGGGTTGGAATATCTAGGAGCAAGTTTGAATAACATTTGAAGACAATTTCCAGATTTTTGCATAAGTTATTATTATTTTGGTAGCAGCAGTCTGTACCAAATGGATTGATCTTATTATTGTCCTTCCATGGTGGTTTAGTAAATTATATTGTGTTGCTCAGAAAGAATTTTTATCCTTTCTTAGTGTAGGTTTGGTGTGTGATTACAATTTGTCTTATACTGCACTGCTCTCGGTCTAAGCAAGGGTTTAAGACCCTCGACATGGTTCCAACTTGAAACCCCATTGTATTTGTTCAATGGCCCTTGGAATTCAATTCAAGGAACCTTTTTATAGTGTACATATTCTTTGGAATTTCTTGGAGGTTGTTTGGAAGCCACTTACCATCATATCCTAGGCAAGCTCTGCCATAGCCTGACTAGGGATATAACTGTCATTTTTGTTTGTACTTGTAGGGATGAACAAATGTGAATGTACCAAGTGTTTGGAATGGAAGTATGAAGCATAGAAGAGTCTCAGTGAAGAGATGGAGGTGTGATAGGGTGTAGAAACTAATAAACCCTATTGGAGAAGATCGTTAACTCTAAAACCCTCAAAAGTGCCATTCTTGGGATCCGTACCGGTACGGATAGAACAAACAACCTACCCTAGTAAATCTAAAATTTTGTCCAAAAGGGTACTTGGATCACCAAGGATTTTTGGGGGTCCTTTGGAGGTTTTTTGAGTAATTGCACAAAAACTAGTAAGGTAGGGCTAGTAGGGGCTCTAGGGCTACTAGGCCTAGAAAATAGGAATAAGAGGAAGCAATGGAAAAAAGGAGTGTAGCCAATCAAAGGACCACATGAGTGGAATTGAAACACCTACTATACACCCCCTAAGACCCTTGCAAGTGTATGTTGGAGGTTTGGATAACTGGATGGTTGGATTTACTCTAGTGAATCCCAGCCAGGCTTGTGAGTAATATGAGCAAACATGTTGATAGGGAGCACTCCAAAGGAGTTTAATTGTTTGAATTGTTAATGGAAAAGCAAAGGTTGATGGGAGCCCACTAAAATATCATTGACCTACCTATTGAGCAAGGTGTAACTCTTTTGTGAGAATCTCCCCATCATAAAATTCATTCCCCATATTACTCAAATAATTCATTGTCCATAAAAAACTTGAAGTAGTTGTGTAATACATAGAATCTAAGATATAATCAAACATGTTAGGAAAATGAGGAAAGTACTTGTGCTTGTAGAGCACCTCAATATGTTAATAGTTTGAATCCCATATCAATTTCCATGTTGTGAAGAGGGTTTGATTTTACTTTTGTTAAGTACATTGATTTTTTTCAAAAGGAAATAAGTAAATAATATGAGAATTTAATAATCATATAAGTAATTCCAAGACATATTTTTTAGGAATATTTTAATTGGGGGGAAATATTGTTTTTAGAAGACTGTAGGAAAGATATTTTTTATTTATTTTTTAGCCATAGAAGATGAGAGGGGAAGCTGAGAAATTAAACATTATCTTTGTAGGAGGGTCACTTCCAATATGACATCTTCCCCTTTGACATAATGATCATGATATATTTATTGGTAGAAACCACTCACTCCCATCTTATATCTCACTTTTTTTTTAATCAAGATGCAAGAAAGTAATCACAACCCAATTAATCACAATGTTATACTATCAAATCTCATACATTTTATGGGACCACTTATCCTCAACATGGGTAATTTTATTCTAACTAGTGAGTCAACAAATCAAGGATATAATAATTTTCACATCTCAATGAAGTTCCCACTACACGATTTCAAGGAGGAGCTATTAGAGGAGAGTTTGTATTGGTCTACCAAACCTTATTAAGAGATCAAGAAATAGTAGACTTTTTGTAATTGTCCTTAAGGTCCATAATTGTGTTCCATGTCAAGAAAGTGTTATGTTATTATTATAAAAGGAAAAAACTTAACCAAAAATAAGTTATGTGCAAATAACAATCACATTCTTTACCTTCATGCTTCCCTTCCATATTTGGTTGATAAAAGGAGTATCTATATGAGTAGTAAATTTAAAAAGAAAATACAATTAAACATAGTGTTTGTATTTTTTCTTAGAAAAAGCTTGGTGTCCCTTCTTGATTATGGACTTCGAAGGAATTAGGTCACTTAATATGTGTTCCTCTTCTTTCTCATTCCTCCTACACCTTATTTATTCACTCCTTAATCATCAAAGATGCCTTTGAATGATCAAAGCTTCTTTGTCATAAGAAACTTTATATCTTCAAATATTATAGTTGTGACAATGGTTGATTATGTTAATGTAAATTGTGATAGAAGTCAATTTTTTATTTTAAAATGAAAGCTTTACTGGGGTTGGTGTGAATTAATTGTGATATGGTGACTATTATCGAGGTTAATGAAAATAAAATATTATAGAGATTTTGCACATGATTTCAAACCCAAATGTGAAGAAAGCATGATAATTTGGAAAATAAATTATAAATATCAAGAAAAACTATCATACATGTATGAGATTTGACAACATAAAATTTAAAACAAAATCATCTCCATGTGTATAAAATATTACAAATATTTAAAAGAGATTAAATATCAACATGTGCCAATCTCGTAGTTGCTCTCTAAATTTAGGTCCTTTTGAAAGTTACCTTTAAATACCCAGAAGAGTGTGAGTTTATCATATATAAGATGAGATTTAACTTCTCTTAAATAAAATTTCAAGTTTTAAATAGTTTAATCTTTAGAATTGAGGTTTCTTAATTAGTGGTATTATTATAGGATTCAAATGATGTGATAAGAGGATATAATTTGTGAATCTAGGTGCTAATTATTATAGAAGCTAGATGACTTGGTAGGATGATTTAAATTAACACCTAGAATCATAAATTTTAATCATTTTATTGTTGATTCAAATGATTCGGTAGGAGGATAAATTTGATAACTATTTTATATTAGCTCTATTTGATATGGTCATATCACCCAACCCACAATTGATTAAAGCATTTATTATTGCCAACCAAGACTTACCTAGGATATAGATAGCTATCTTTTGGAGTTCATGACTAAAGTGCTTGGAAATAAATGGGATATTCCTGAGATTCAACCATAACTAAATTCTTCTTAATAACACTCCTCTCAGTGACAACACATTGATCTATCATCTCAAGGATAGTGATTGTCATTTAACAATGAAATGAAAATATGATTATCAATGTGTGTTCATTATGTGTTTTGGGAAAAAGAGGGTGAATTATATTAGTTGGAAATAAATAAAAATAATAATTATTTTAATGTGCTTTTGGGTTAAAAAGGAAAAATGGAGTTCATTTCATACTTAGCACTTTTTAAAGAAAAAATTGAGAGAGAAACTCACTTTGTGAAGGAAAATTGATTTGTTGATTGGGAAGGCATTTGGAAACTAGATTGCATGGGATTAATTAAATTTGGATAGGAATTGTGAATAGGTATATTTTGGCTTAATGTAAAGAACTGAACAAAGTTCTTATGTAGAAGAAAGTAATGAAAAATGTTGGTTAGAGGTCACGGAGGAAGAGTTAACTCAGATTGAGAAAAATGAAACTTGGGAGTTGATTCTAAGACCTAAAGACAAGAATGTCATAGGTACCAAATGGATCTTTAGAAACAAGTTGAATAAATATAGAAAGTGGACTCAGAGTTAAGGCCGAACTTGTATGCAAAGGATATGCTCAAGTTGAGGGAGTTGATTTTGAGGAGATATTTTCTCCAGTAGCAAGGTTAGAGGCAATTAAATAATTTTCCTGCCATTATCAACATTCAAAAATTTCAAAGTGTATTAGATGGGTGTCAAATCTATATTTCTTAAAGGAGATGTATGAGAGGAAGTCTACATTGAAAAACCATAAGGGTTCTAGTGCTCCTGGGAAAACCAAATTTTGTGTGCAGATTAAAGAAGGATCTTTATGGACTCAAGCAAGCCTCTAGAGCATGGTATTCTAGATAATAAATATTTGCAACAATAAGGTTTTAGGAGAGGTAGTGCAGACAACAATTTATACATACAAATAGAAGGTGATCAATTATTGATTATTTTTGTTTTTGTTGATGACATTATTTTTTTGGAGGTAATAGTGATGCAATGTGCAAAGAGTTTCAACATGCAATGTAGAAAGAGTTTGAAATGTCAACAATTGGTGAGTTGTCACTACTTCTTGGTTTACAAATTTTTTAGCCAAAAAATGGTATATTCATATCTCAGACCAAGTATATAAAACATATGTTGAGTAAGTTTAAGATGGAGGAGTGTAAACTAGTAACTACAACTATGGTTATTGGGTGTAAATTGAACAAAGATAATGAATTTTCTCTGAAAAATTAGACCTTGTATAAGTCAATGATTGGTAGTTTTTTGTATGTGACTACATCCAATCCAGTCCATATATAATGAAAGTAGTTGGAATGGTAGCTAGGTTTCAAGCAATGCCCAAGGAAACCCATGTCAAGGCAATAAAAAGAATATTTAGATATCTAAAAGCTACATTGAATTTTGGTTTGTTCTATCCTAAGAGTGAAAATTTCACACTAACTACATACACAAATGTAGATTGGGATACAAGTGTAGATGATCAAAAGAGTACAAGTGGTGGAGCCTTATTTCTTGGTGATAGTCTTATATCTTGGTTGAGGAAGAAGCAGTATTCAATATTCTTATCTATAACAGAAGCAAAACATACATTGCATCGGTATCTTCTTGTACTCAAGTTTTATGGATAAAGAAAAATTTGAAGAAGATGAAAGTTGATTTTGGTGAACCCATTTCTATTCTTTGTGAGGATACAAGTGTCATAATTTTTTACAAGAATCTAATGACGCATTCAAGGAAAAAACACATTGCAACTAAGTTTCATTTTCAGAGAGAGAAGGTTGCAGACAAATAAGTGAAGTTGGAGTATGTTGACGCAAAGGAGAAAGTTGCAGACATTTAAAAAAAAACCTCTTCGAAGTGAGAATTTTGAGAATCTCTAGTAGAATTTGGGAGTGGTTTCTCCCTCCATTTGAATCAAGGGGAAGTGTAGGTTGAGGGGGAGTGTTGAATCCCTACCACAAGGAGACTTGGTAGCCTTACAGAGTGTTTCTAATCATTATTTGGGGAGAAATAAAGAGTAAGCGAGTTGAAGTAATGAACTCAAGATGAAAGGGGGAGCACATCATAAAAAATCCAAAATATTATGGCATTGTCCTCTACCATTGATGTCAAAGGGGGAGAAAATCATAGGGGGAGTTTATGACTAGTTTGGTTTGTGTTGATGTGCTAGCAACATTGTGTTATTTGCCATTAATGACAATGGGGGAGATTATTGGACATATGTTATATTTAATGTCAAAAGTGTTGGACAATTCCATCATTGAAGTCAAAGTATTCGAAAGTGAAATTACTGTCATGTCTATGCTAGAGCATTTGAGTTTCAAATTGGTAGGCTATGATGTCTAGATTGGCAAGCTATGATGGATAGCTCTCTTAATGTTTTCATCATGCTCTGATTTGAGTTATTCCTAATTGAGCACCTTATGTGGTGTTTTTTGGATGCATTTACCGTACGCTTCTAAGGTTTGTTGCTCGAGAATAGGATATGCATTCAATTGCACTATTAAAGTGTTGGGTTTCACATTCTGCCATAGTAGAGAGTTATGGCCTATGGTTTGGAAGCAAAGTAGATGTACAAATAATGTTTCATATTCCAGAGTTTCAAAGGTTGAGCTTTAGTAGACATAAACTTAGAAGTGACAGAGTGTTCACTCTTCTTGTTGGCTGACTAGGTTGGTGTTCCAGTGTGATGCACCAAAGGATTGTAAAATGTGCTAGCTAGAAGTATCTTGTGGTTGTGCTTTGAGGCAAGTGGAACGTGTGCTGGGTAACACATAGCATGTCCCTTCTTTTAGAGTAATGTGTGGGCTTTTGTACCAAACCTATTACATGTTTGATGTAGGGTTTATTTTTGTGGCCAACTTGAAGATGCAATAGTCTTATTCTAGGCTGACTTGTGAATGTAATTATGTTTTTAATTCATATATAGTTGAGTTAGATTCATTCCTAGTGTAGTTCTTTAATTAATGCATCTAGAATGTTTTGATGTGCGAGTATGTGGGTGATTCTATTATTAGCATCTCAGTCATTGTGTGCGGTTTTGATTTGAGATCATATGCACTTTTTGAAGGAGTTCTAATGTTGTTTATATTAGAAGGAAGCTAACCATTCAACCTTGAACATATGCAATTCATGTCTCTTGTATTTTTGTGGGATTGGTGTCTCACATTCTGAGTTGGTACTAAAATATTGAAGTAGGGGATTAGTGTCTCCTATAGGTTGATACTTGCAAATATAATTGGGATTGGTATCTCCATTAGGTTGGTGTCTTACTTTATTTTGTAAACTCCTTATTATATTCCTACTTTTGCGAGGCTCGATTTGGGCAATAGATCCAAGTGGCTATTCTCACCATGGTTTTTCCCATTTCGAGTTTCCACATAAATCTAGTGTTCTTTGTGTGGATGTGTGTTGATTAATTGATTCATCATCAAGGAAAATTAGTAAATCTTGGTTTGATGATTTGGGGATCATGTTTGGAGAAGTTAAATCAATGCTTAATCAAGTTGAAATTGGCATATACTTATTTACCCCCCTTCTTAGTATATTATGTGCCCTTTAGAGGTTGGTTAAAGAAAGAAGCCTATGTTCAAAAGAAATTAAAGATAATCATTTAGATGATAAACTCAAAGAATATTATATTAAGAATTTACAAACTTGTTTTTTTTCTGTGATTGTAATTCAAAATAGAGGTCTAATTCTCATTGAAAGTGCTAACAACAAAAACTATTAATGTATTTTAAATTGAGAATCAATAATGTACATATTATTGTACATTTATACTTCTATGCATAAGTGTGAGAATTTTGTGTTATGTTGCATGCTTGGATAATGCTTAATTGGATCTCCCATCTATGGTTGCTCATTTTACTTTGATATATTGTTGCAAGGTCTGTGCCCTTGGTCTCTGTGCATCAAAAGAGGTGTGTTTGCGACATGTCTTAACTGCCTCTCGTGGATTCTATATGTCTAATGGTTGTATTGGGCATGAACAGGTCGATCTTTTGGTGCAACGACAACCACTCACAACAATTGGTATCAGAGCTAGGTCACGGGTTCAAACCCTGCTTGTGCTGAAGGGGGGAATGTTGCAAGGTGTGCGCCCTTGGTCTCTATGTAGCAAAAGTGGTGTGTTTACGACATGGCTTAACTACCTCCCGTGGATTCTACAAGTCTAGTGGTTGTATCAGGCATTGACAAGTCGATCTTTTGGTGCAATGACAACCGCTCCCAACACATACATCTTCATACTACTTCACATGCAAGTTAAGGGGAGAAAAAATATTATGGTGAAATTGCATACTATACACTTTTCTCATTCATTTTGGACAAGTATTGATCTAATTTGTTCTTTATGCAATAACTAGCCTATAAATAGTGAATTTATGTGTAAAAGTTAGCACATTCCTTGAATCTATTATAGTTGTTCCTCTAAACCCTAGGGACTAGTCTTAATCCTTAGTTTAGCAATCCACTTAATTGGTTTGAATTCATAACTTGAAATTTGTTCCCCTTCCAACTAGTCAGTGTTCATTGAATTAACCATAAAAGTTTTAAATTGTATTCTAGGTCATTGTATAAAAGGACAAATCCTAATTCATCATGATCATCTTTAAATCATTGGACACCTCTTGCACATATTGAGATAAATAATTTATAATATATTTGATCAACACTTAGCATCAACATGACACTTGTAGTAACATGTGACTAGGCATATTACATGATAGCCTAGAGTGTCTTTAATTGTTGTTCCAAATCTAGAAAATGGGTCCACCTAGGTGTTTTGAATAAGAACATGTCACTCACTTAGCATACTTCTCAAAGGTGTTTGTAAACATTGCTAATTTCATTATTGTGGGTTTAGACATCAAGACAAACCATTTTTCTATTTCAACATAACATTTAGATTTATTTCATGCATTGAAGATCAACTCTATTAATTAAGTTCAACTCCACATTGCATATTTGATCCAAGTTGATTTCAAACCTTAAAATAAGCCCTCTCTACATTTAGAGAAAACCCCCTTTCAAAAACCATCATTCTACTTCTATTAGATTGAAGAATATGTGATTATAAATTATTGTTTAATGTTATAATCAAATTAATAAATATACTTTAACCACCAAATCAACTAAAAACTTTATTTATATTTATATTTTTTTAATTTTTCATATTCCATCACAATATAAATAACAACTCTAAATTAAATTATATTAATTATCATATTTATTAAACCTAATTTTTATTAATAAAATTATTTAATTTATTTAAACATTTAATCATATCTTTTCAATATATTTTTAAATATGCCCATATATAACCACATAATTTCTCAATTTTAGAATATCTCTCACTAATGAAATTTTATCCTTACCTTTAAAAAAAACCATTCAGAAAACCAATTATGTTCTTTTCATTTGACCAGACTCAGATAAGAAAAGGTTTTCCTTTTCAATTTTTTTTTTCTATTTTTAAAACTATTTGAAAGAAATTTGGATCAGAAATCTTTAAGAAAATATCACATCCATTACTCACTAAATAGGCTGGATGCAGAAAATGAGAAAGAAAAGTTTTATTAAAATTTAGTTTCAAAGTATGATTTATTTGAGCTTGAGAATAATTGTTGCAGAACTGATACTGTTAAAGACTGCACAGCCATGGCTGTCATCTGCCAACCCTTAGTAAATGTAATTCTAGGATGTGTATCTAAAGCCTTAGTTCAAGTAAAAAGCAATTCTAAAAATAAATCTTCAGCTTACAAATTAAAGTTCATTTCTTGGTTGTTGGGTCATTACTTGTGTAATCATTTCTTCTTTCTGAAGTTGGTTATAATATTGAAAACATGGAGGTGGAGTCACAAAGCCCAAGCTGAACCCCATGGCATTTTCACAAAAACTTGTTGCACTATCTCCAGAAGTAAGAGTGAGATAAATGTTTTGTAGAATAATGTTCTCACAAGGAACACTTTCACTGCATGCAAATCTAATAGCTTGTTCTGTTGCAGATGTTCCCCTGATATTGAAGTAGCCAACTTCACTCACTCTCACTGCAGAAGTCTGCATTACAAGCCACATAAATTTTTAGTAGCTCATAAATTCATTCCTTTACCTAAATTCATTTTCTATGCAATTCAAAAATATGGTTCAGATGGTAGGAAGATCAAATTTTATAGCTTAAACTGACCAATGGTTTTTGATCTGTTAGGTTTTTTTTTTTTTTTTTTGGCTTTTCTCTACGTATTACTATCCGTTTGACCTCTGTCTACACAGCACCCATATTATACCATTGATCATATTTTTTAATTAATTAATAATTAAAATAGAACAGATGTTTATTTTTCAATTAATTATTAAATATGATCAATGGTACAATATGGGTGCTGGATAGACATTGCCATTTGTTTGTGCCGGTCTTATATCATACCGCATTTATCGCAGGACCTTTAGTTTTATAATGGCCCCGGCCAGCTTTAAGCTATAAAATTTGATCTTCCTACCATCTGAAACATATTTTTGAATTGCATAGAAAAGGAAATGCTTTATCTGATAGCTATACAAACTATAAGAAGTGATGTCAAATACACTTAGTGTTTTTTTCTTTGGTTGCCCCTTTTAATGTGGTTAGTCTTTACTCCTAGAGACTGGTCCTACTATCTGCTCTTCCTTTTCAATCCAAGATGTAAAAGTAAAGATGGTAGTTAAAACTTTATTTAAAAAAGCTTAGAAATAACATTTCAATGTGATCTGAGACCTGGTTTGGGCATCGCTCAGGAGAGTCACAGTAGTATTGATCAATAATGATAGGATTGGAGACATTTTCCATATAAATATTTGAATATCTGATTCCCTGAGCATAGCCAGAGCCACCCTGCAAATAAAAATATTAGATAAGTTTAATGCAAATCCAAATAAAATTAAGAGCAGTAAGATCTAAGAAACATTGCTGAACTAATCAGTAATCCCTAATGAAATGAAAATAAAGTTCAAATCACTGTCTTTACTATCAGTAGAACAATTTCAGCATATAATGCTTGGCAAATTATCTACTTACAACTTAGAGTTATCTAATTTGTATTTCTAGTTTTTAGTTCCAGAGCATCTTGACCTAAGTACCTAGCTTCTTGGATGGTAATCCCTAATATATTGTTTTTCTCATAACTAATTGAGCTAATGCATCTTTCTTTTAATAGACTACTTAATATGAATTATTTTGATATTGCTATCAAGATTCAATTCTGTAGTTTTGAAGTCAAATTCATTGACCCATGTGTCATGAGTAGTGGATTACAAGACCCTGTTTCTCATGAGAATGAATGGTACACTTAGCTCTCATTGCATCTAGATGATTCTCACAAAGGTGAAACATCGGGCCTTCCCAAGAGGTCACCCATCCCAGTACTACTCCAACTCAAGCGTACTTAACTATGGAGTTTCCTCCAAGGTTAAGCTCACTTAGTTTGCTACCCCATTTGCAAAACCTTCACCAAGTCTTGTGCCTTATGAACCATTCATTTTAGAGTCTCTTTAACTTATCAATTGACAAATAGGAGATATTTTCCACGTCAAGTCAAACTATGATATGTAAAGCAATTCCAACTGTCAAAACAAAGTCTGATGTCACTGTGGCCATGCATCAGCATCTCTGTTTGGAATGGATTAGAGTTGGGATATTTTACCTGCCAGGTCTTGATTCGCAGACCATTTGTAGTGTCATGGATATATGCACCATCCACCACCACAAAAGACACCTCTGCTCCTGAGTTCCCCTTTCCCAAGCTCCCAATGCTGTATTCATATTAGGAAATCAATTTATCAGTTAACTTTCTATATGGGTAGTTATGGTGTTATAAAATTTAGATACTTGGGTACCTGATTCCATGGCCTGGTCCACAAGTCACATTTTGAATCATAACATTAAATGATTCACTTACTATGGAAATGCAGTCATCCCCTGCATAAATATTTAAGAAGATACCAGTGAAGTTGAGAAGAGACACCTTAACTAGATTGAAAAAAAATTAAAAAAATTGGGTAACTGAGCATACCGGTACCAATAATGGAGTCAGTAACCATCACATAGCTGGATGCACTGATATGAATGCCATCAGTATTAGGACTGTATTGAGGTGCTGAGACTCTTAGATAATTTGCTTCTACTCCAGCACAATTTTGAAATGTAAGGTGAAATTTTGGACTGTTTTCCATGCTTAAGTTCCTGACCCAAAGATTTTTGATTGAATCAAAGGTAACTGCCTGGAAATCAAAAGGTTTTAGACATGCCTCTAACACCTTTACATACAGACATATTACTACTCTATTGTATATCATCTTTTCTATGTTTAAGTTCCTGACTCAAAGATTGTTGATTGATTCAGATATAACTAAGGATTTAGACACCACTATAACACCTTTACATACAGACATATTTACTATTTTATTGTATATCACCATCTCCAGAATTGTGCCTAGGTCATGTTTAAATGAAAAAAATATGGAAAACGATACAGGAACATACCGTTGGAGCAGGTGTACATGGCTACAAATGAAAGGAAAACACTGTATCAGGATTTGCACTTATTATCTAATGTGAACATTCAATCACCACTGCTATAATCTAAAAATTGAAGTCATTGGCAAGAACATTTCAAATATGGAGAGTGCTTGATGCCCTTACATTTGTTTTATTGATTTTGCAAGACTCTGCCCACCATTTCTGTCCTCTTCCATCAATTCTACCTCCACCACCAACTGCAAGATTATTTACTTCATTGAAGAGGAGCCAATAATTTGCCTCAATCCAAACATTTGGATCCTCTGGTGCAACTATTGTCCCAGAAATCTGCAAACATCAAACTGAAGATGAATTAGATTGTCAAACTACTAGAATAGACACCTTACAAACTTCTTTATCAAATTAGGATGAAATGAGTGTTTTCACTGTGTACTATGATCCCTTAATGGTTACCTGCACAGTTAAGGGATATTGGCATGGGCCAGAGAAGTTAATGGGCTTGAGAAGGTACATATTTCCTTCAGGCACAAAGAAGGTTGCAAACACTGACGAACATGCCTCCTGCCAAGCATCCTCAAAAGCCTGGAACAGAGTAATTACACAAGAACACTAAGACTGTGATCTGAAATATTAATGAAAAAACTTCTACACAATCTAATCAAGAAACTTCGCAGCTCAGAATGGAAATCTGATATCTTTACTAAATTCTATGCTAAATTCTATGTTAGGGACAAGTCCATCAATCACTCTCATATAAGCTCAGAGCAAGAATTCCTTCTTAAACTAAAGTTTACTTTTTGATTCAAGTCTTAGATTGTTAAAAATGAAGTTCAAAATGCAGGTAATGAACCTTGGTATCATCTGTGATTCCATCTCCCACTGCACCGAAGTCATCCACAGAAACCACCACATCATTCCATAAGTATGAGTTAGTTTCCATCCCAATCTCTTCAAAGCTAGTGATAGATTCAGTCGTTCGGACAGATAACCTATAATCTTTTTCTAACATTTGTGAGAAGATTTGAGAGGAAAGAGCTTGTTTCTTTGCAAACATGTGAAATGGCCCTTTTTCAACCTGCTTCTCACATGCTCCATATGAATCTAAAACCAGAAACAGAGCACTTATCATCTGCATTAGTCTGATTGCACCCATTTTTCTTGCCATTCTTGTATTCCTACTCTGATTCAAAGCCAAGTCCAACTACAAGAAAACTTCCATTTGTGGAATTAAAGAGAAGCTCACAGTAAAATCTTGCAGCATATAAGCAAAGTAGGACCTTGACACAGTAAAAAGGTCAAGGATGACTTGGGTATCGAATATTAAATGAATTTTCTGAGTTGAAACATATAGGCTTTACCAACAGTAAAAGGGATAAAATTGAAAACTTTATGTCATTCATTGTTTTGTTGATTTGAAATGTACATACATCTATGAGAATAAAATGACTCAATAGTGGAAGATTGATATATACAGAAAAGGGGTACCGTATGAAGTTCAAACTCATATGTTCCATGCATTCTTTGTTGAAATAATTAAAGAACTGAACGTCTCTTTCTATAAATTATTCTTTGCTCTCTTTTTTCTTAATCATTACCGAGGTTTGCATTGGCATGATTCTATGCGTAAATCGGGATTCTTGTCTTCACGACAACTTTGTGACACAAAATGCTGCAAATAAACTGCTACTTTGTCAGCATATCAGGACAGAGATGATATATGGCATATTTGCATGAATTTCATATTACTTTATTAGTAATAATAACTCGTACTTAAAAGTGTTAATCAGATGGTTAATATGATGCATATTTATGTTGCATATTAAAAAAAGAGAGTTATTTATGTCGTAGTTGGTTAAGAACACTTAAATATTTGTGTCTATCAATCATTTGATAGTATCTTAGTTTGAGGTGCTGTTATTAATTTTTCTAGAGCAAATCATTTAATAGCATCTAAATTTAAAAGATTTTTAACAAGTCGTAGACAGATTTGTGACTCAATTATTTTTATTACAATTACACGAGTCACAAATTTCTACATCACCAAATTTGTAAGCAATTGTAGATAGATAGTGCTTTTTAGAATATGCCAAAAGGATTACACTAAAACAAGATCATGATCATGTCATTCAAATAGTATTAGTGAACCAATTGCTCAACATTAGATTCTAGAGTACTTGTCCCTCTTTGGTGATGGTATATGATATGCTAGAGACAAGTATTATCATATAGTGTTTATCCCTCTTTGATGA
Organism: Cryptomeria japonica; assembly: GCF_030272615.1. Taxonomy (NCBI): domain Eukaryota; kingdom Viridiplantae; phylum Streptophyta; class Pinopsida; order Cupressales; family Cupressaceae; genus Cryptomeria; species Cryptomeria japonica. The sequence goes on from NC_081415.1 coordinate 232,073,597, forward strand.
TGCATAATCAACGTGTCACTTGTGAATGTGTCTAGGTTATAGAGAGCTCAATAACTACACCATAAAATATAAGTTTCCAAATTCAGGAATTGATGACTTGTTAGATGAGCTTAATAATGTTGCTTATTCTACCAAATTTGATTTTTCTTTTGATTGTCATCAAACCAAAATTAGAGATGAGGACATACAAAAGACAATATTTAGAACCCATGAGGGCCACTATAAATTTTTGGTGATGCCTTTTGGCGTTGCAAATGTGCCATCTACGTTTCAAAGTTTGATCGACTCTACCCTTAGGCCATTTTTGTAGAAATTTGTTTTGGTATTTTTTGTGACATCTTAATATATATAGTAAAACTTAGGAGGAACACTTGCAACATGTTAACTAGGTTTTGAACATTCTTAAATAACGTCAACTTTATGCTAAACCATATGTACAAATGTGTTATTATAGTCAAATTGGTAGATTACCTAGACCATATTGTTTCACATGAGGGAGTCAAGGTGGAGCCTTACAAGATTAAGGCCATAGTAGAATGGAAAATGTCTATAGCCCTCAAGAACCTTCAAGGTTTCTTAGGGCTTATTAGTTACTATTGTCAATTTGTTAAAATTACAGTAGCATAGTAGCACCACTCATAGTTTTATCAAATGACTCATACTAGTGGAAAGCAAGAGGGATATTATGAAATTTGAGAAGCTAGATGAATCCATGTACACCACTCTGGTTGTTAGAATTCGTGAAATGAGAATCCCACAAGCCCAATTATCTTCTGCATTCATCTTTGCATGCTTTTTTCCTACATCTTTTTTGCGTCTCTCCCTAGTTGTGCATTTAGGGGGGGTGTTGGAGTAAATAATTTATATATTAATTATTCACTTAATTGCATTAATTCACTAAATAATCTATGCCTTAATTAGTAATTAATTATTGATATTTATTATTTAGTTAATTAATTAATTACAGATAATTAATTAATATTTATCTCCATGCATAATGCAAACTAGGAAAAGCAAACTATGTTTAGATTTTGAGAGTTTCATGCATTTAATTAGTCTATTATGCTATTTGTGCATACATGATTGATTCATGCATTCTGTTTTAACTCTCAATCTATCTTGTAAACTCCACCATTTAGGGTTTCTATCTTTAGAGTTAGATTTCTTTATAAGGATGTCATATCCTTCATTGTAACTCGAGCAATTTCAAAGCAATTCAATCAATTTCATTGTTATTGTCTCCAATTATTTTGTTGTTCATTTCTCTCTTTATGTGTGACAAGTATTCTTGTAGAAGATAACTAGGCTTGTGGGATTGGTATTATTATTTAGTTAATTAATTAATTATGGATAATTAATTAATATTTATCTCCATGCATAATGCAAACTAGGAAAAGAAAACTATATTTAGATTTGAGAGTTTCATTCATTTAATTAGTCTATTATGCTATTTGTGCATACATGAATGATTCATGCATTTTATTTTAACTCTCAATCTATCTTGTAAACTCCACCATTTAGGGTTTCTATCTTTAGAGTTAGATTTATTTATAAGGATGGCATATCCTTCATTGTAACTCAAGCTATTTCAAAGCAATTCAATCAATTTCATTGTTATCGTCTTCAATTCTTTTGTTGTTCAATTCTCTCTTTATGTGTGATAGGTATTATTGCAGAAGATAATTGGTCTTGTGGGATTCACATTTCACGAATTCTAACACTGGCTATATCTACACCATATTTTTTTTTTAAACTTCATTGTGGAATGCGATTCTTTAGGGTATGACATGGGAGAAACTTACTCATGCAAGAAGGAAGGCCCCTTGTATTTGAGAGTTACCAACTCAAATGTAAGACTTTGTGGAAGCTCCTTTGGAAATAATCTTTAAGATAAAGATAAATCATGATTGTCTTATATACTTCTTGGAATCTTATTTGTCATATTAAAAACAATAAAAATGAGGTCACAAAGATATTAGGATATGACTTTGACATCATATATGAGAAAGTAAAGGAGAATGTTGTGGTTGACCTTCTGTTTAGGAGGAATGAAGACATAGAGTGACTATTGTATGCCATTTCCATACTAAAATAAAATCAAGTGAATAAAGCATGAGAAGAATGAGAGAAGGATAGAGATACACAAAATCTCATTCAAAATCTTTAAAAGGATTCAAGAGTGTTAGAAAAATCTGAGTGGACTTGGGAATTGCTTTTTGGTACAAGGACAAGTTGTACTAATATTATTTAGACCCAATCCTTAAAATTAAGGTTTTGATAGAACTACATGCTTCTCCAATAGTTGCACATTGTTGGATTTTGCCAAGATCAAGGGCACAATGAAAAGCATAAAAGAGACAATAGAATGACAAGAACAAACTGTATTCTCATCAATATAAAAATGATCAACTGGATTAACCAATACAATGAATAGAGGCCTGCTTATATAGGCAAGGCCATATGGATGTATGAGCACACAAATATGACAAGTGGCTCAATGAGAAACAAGGGTAGGTAGGAAATAGGTGTGGGTAGGTAGGAGAAATAATATAATATTCCACATGAGGTGGATCACCCACCGAAGGTGGAATTATCACTCCACAATAAGTGGATATGATAGTGTAATAACAAGATCAACACCATAAGAGGTGGAATTTCTCCTACACACACTATCCCAATGAGGCACAAACACCCAAGTGTCTCATATCCAAACTACTATGTAATGCATTATCCTAAGTAAACTTAAGTAAGTGTAATAATATCCATGATGAATAATTATTTACACCAACACACATTTAGGATTCTTGAAGATTTATCATCAAAATCAAGTAATATTTCTTTTGGGAAGGGCTCAAAATGGTTCTAGGTATACATTGAGTTATCTTCTTCCTCATTATTGGGATGGTTCTTTTAAAGTTTTGCTACAAAAATAAAAAAAATTAGTGATATTTTTTATCACGTCTTTATCTTTTTCATTATCTTTATCAAATATTAATTTATTCTCTTCTTTGGACCCCATCATACCTACTCACTTTAGTATTCCAATAGTCATTGCAGAGGTTTGGTATGCTCCATCCATTGTATTCATATCATATACTTCTTATATTAAATTCACATTCATTCCACAAGAATAAATATATACATCACATATGATTAGGTGAAAAATGTTGGGATATGATGAAGCGGTGACAATGTATGTTGTCATTGATGTCAATAAGTGAACATGTATGTGTTACCCAAGCAGGTGAATTGGTATGAACCAGTATGAAGAATGGAAGCGGCTATAGTTAATCGGGATGGAGTGAACCGATGTCGGGGTTCACAGTTTGACTATCAGTTGGTAGCCTCAGTTCAACTCTAGGGTTTCCGATTTGGCTTGTGTGGTGCAACCAATGATGTTTTGTGACGAGTTAGTTAAGAAAAAGGATAAGGATCAAGATGCCACGTCAACTATGTGCACATGAAGGATTTATTGGAGGATCTTGTGCGTGAAGATCAAAAGCATTGAATGTCTACCTCAGGAATGTGCGTTTTTCTTAGAGGTGTGAGAAAAGCGTGTTATGGGTTACTGTTTTCTAGTTGCGGTGAAGATTGGACGATGCAGAATGACTTGAGATCTTTCTCAGATTGTTCTATTCTATGCAAAGAATTTTAACGGTCAGGATTGGACTGCTTGTAATTGTAAACCTAAAATGCTTAGGGTTTAGGGTTTATGCTACCGACCTAATTGTTGTTGTCTATAAGGTCGATGATGTTTGTTATTGTTTGTGTTGGAAAAAGTTGTGTTTGTGTCTGCATGTAGAGATACTTGCCAAGCCAAGATGTGGAATCTACAGAGTGTGATTGTAGAGGAGAGGAACTGAAAAGGATTTGCCTTAGCAAGTAGTGTTGTTATCAGATCGAAGCTTTACCTGTTGACTTCTAACCATCTCAACAGAAGGAAAATCCCTTGACCGGGTAGCTTTAACAGGCTTGTTGCAAATCCTCTGACTAGGTGACTCAAGCTCATTGAGTTCTTTAAATCCTCTAGCGAGGTAACCTTTAACATGGTTTCAACCTTTAATAGGGTTTATAGCCATTCCTTAACCAGGTGATCCCTAACAAGATCGGTTCCTAACAAAACCTTATTGTAAAGTCTTTAACCGGACTAAGCTCCTAACAGAGTGGACTTCAAAAGAGTTCAAAACAATCTTGTGGGTATTCATCCCCACCATGGTTTTTCCCATTTGGGTTTCCACGTGAAAAATCTATGTGTCATGGGTTGTGTATTTTTCATACGATGATTGAGTAGTTTTTGTTCAGTTGTATATGCATGTAGAGCTAATGGTTGTGATATTACTAATGCAGCTCATGCATGATTAAACTGGTAAAATAACTATCTAGATTTGAAAGTTGTTGGATGCTATTTGATGTACTTTTGTTTTACCAATTTTGCGGTCTGAAGTATTTGTGTTAACCGGTATTGGTATTGTTAAGTTGAGTAATATAGACAACCAGTTATCTATGTTTAGAGAATGTCAAAATATTAAAGCAAGTTTTTGTCTGTACTGATTCAACCCCCCTCTTAGTACCGGTTAGAGTATTAGTTGTTCATCATTATTCATCAATTGGTATCAGAGAAACTCCAGGTCCTCGGTGATATAAGCTTAACCGCTTGAGGCAAAAGATCATGCTTTAATGATGAAGAGGGAAGGTCCTAGGTTCAATAGGGATAACTTCAAAATATGGAAGGACAAAATGAAGATTTATATCAAGAGTTTGGGTGCTCAACACTAGAGCTATGTTGAGAATGCCTAGGTAATCCCCATTGGCACTTTGACTGATGATCAGAAAAGAGAGATTCAAGAAAATGGGCAAGTCATGGAGGCCCTTATTAGCAGCCTATCCGATATTGAGTTCATTGATGTACAAGATAAGGACAATCCTAAGGATGTTTGGGACGCACTAGAAACCATTTATGGCGGTGATGAGCATGTCAAGTAGGCTAAGGAAGAAAGCCTTAGAGGAAAATTTGAAGACATGAGGATGGTTGAATGAGAGACCATTCAACAATATGGCATAAGGATCAAGACTGTGGTTGGAGGTATCAAGAGTACTGGTGGAACAATTGATGATGCCACCGTTGTCAGCAAAGTTCTGAGATCATTGTTACCGGTCTATGCAATCAAGGTTGCCGCTATTCAAGAGCTAAGGTCTATCGACAAAACCAAGGTATCTTTAGACTCTATTATTGCAAAGTTGACTGCATATGAATTGAATAGCTACGATGGTAGTGTTCAAAAGATAGAGTCAACCTTTAGAGCGTCTATTTCTTCTACACCAACCAGAAAAGGAAAAGAGGTTAGCACCAGTTATGAATCTAGGCCAAGCAGAGATATGGACGATGAGGAGATTCTGATGGAGTTTGAAGCTCTTATTGCCAAGAGACTTCCAAAAGGCACTGGAAAATACAGAGGTAAGCTTCCTCTAAAATGTTTTTCTTGCAAAAAGATAGAACATATAGTTGTCAATTGTCCTAACAATGACAATAAGGATAAATTGGAAAGGTTTAGAAAATATAAAGGAGGAGGTAGGAGAAATTGTCTTGTTGCAGTGGATGAAGGTGTTACCGATGAAGAATCTGAGGTTGAAGAGAATGAGGACATAGTGTTTGTAGTTGTAAAGGAAGAGGTGTCTGATCAGAAAGCCCTTGTCTCTCGCATTGACAACTCTAATGAGTGGATCATTGATAGTGGGTGTTCTCACAACATGACTGGTGACCGAAGAAAGTTTCTGACTTTGGAAGAATATGATGGAGGTGTTGTCTGGTTTGGCAATGATGCACCTTGCATGGTGAAAGGAAAAGGATCCATCTCATTGAATGGAAAGAGCAGTGCGGATGACGTCTACTAGGTTGAAGGCCTTAAGCACAACCTTTTGAGTGTTGCTCAGCTGAATGACAAAGGACTTATTCTAGAGTTCAAAGGTGGGGTCTGCAAAATAATTGGAAAGAGTGGTGAACTTATTGCCACTTGTAATCAAACCAAAGGAAACTTGTTTCAGTTGAATGCCAAGATTAGTTAGTGCCTGATGGCGAAACTTGATGCCAGCTGGATATGGCATAGGAGACTCTGTCATATGAATTTTGATAATATTGTTAAAGCTAGTAAGATCAAGGCAATAAGAGGATTGCCTTTGTTGAACAAACCAGAGAATACTTTGTGCAGAGAATGTCAACTTGGGAAGATGTCTTCCTCAACATTCAAAGTTAAGTCTCTTTTAGCAGAAAACTTACTTGATCTAGTGCACACCGATCTGTGTGGTCTGATGAAAACAAGAAGTATTTAGGGAGATATGTATTTCATGATCCTTACCAATGACTGCTCAAGAATGATGTGGGTCACATTCTTGAAAGACAAGTCTGAGGCATTTGGAAAGTTTAAAGCCTTTAGAGCATTTGTGGAGAAGGAAAGCAGTTGAAGAATAAAATGCCTAAGAACCGATTAGGGAGGTGAATTTACTTCTGATGAATTCAACAAGTACTGTGAAGAGAACAACATCAAGAGACAGTTGTCTACCCCAAGGACACCACAACAGAATGGCATAGTAGAAAGGAATAACATGACTATAGTTGAAGCGACAAGAACTATGATGATCCAAGGAAATGTAGCTCACACATTTTGGAGAGAAGCGATGAGCACTGTAGTCTATACTATGAACCAGGTACTCATTAAGAAAGGTAAAGACAAAACTCCTTATGAGTACTGGAATGGGAGAACTCCTAATGTGAGTTATTTCAAAGTGTTTGGCAATAAGTGCTATATCATGAGAGGTAAGCATCTGAGCAATTTTGATGCTAAATGTGATGAAGGAATATTTATAGGATATTCCACTAAAAGGAAAGCTCTCAAATGCTACAACAATAGGACTCGGAAAATTGTTGAGAACATCAATGTCAGGGTTGATGAATCTCCTAAGGAGCTTGAGGAAACTAGTAGCAAGCAAGCGGAAGATGAATTGGGTGCAGCCTTCTAGGAACCGGTTAAGAAGGAAATAAGTTGCAAACACCAGAAAGACCTCAGTGTTCCTATACCGGTAGAATCTACAGTAGGTGAAGAAGAAGATGAAGTGGAGGAAGAAGAAGAGGAAAAGCAAGCGGAACCAACTAGGGTCATTCCTAGGTATGTGAAACTACATCATGATCTGAAGAAGATCATAGGAGATAAAGATGCAGGGATACTCACAAGGAGAAAGGTGAAATAAAATTCTTGCATGATTTTAGAGTTTGAGCCTAAGACCACTAGAGAGGCGCTTACCGATGAAGACTGGATAAAGGAAATGGAAGAGGAGCTGGACCAAATAGAAAATAATGCAACATGGTCCTTGGTGCCCAGATCGGAACACATGAATGTCATAGTTACCAAATGGGTCTTCAAGAATAAGTTGAATGAAGAAAGCATAGTGGTAAGGAACAAGGCAAGACTTGTATGCAAGGGATATGCTCAGGAAGAGGGAGAAGACTATGGAGAAACCTTTGCCCTAGTGGCTAGACTGGAAGGTGTCCGAATGCTACTTGCATTTTCAACATTCAAGGGATTCAAGGTATACCAGATGGATGTGAAGTTTGCATTCTTGAATGGAATCCTAGAAGAAGTGTATATTGAGCAACTAGATGGGTTTGCTTTGTCAGAAGATAGTAATATTGTGTGTAGATTACACAAGGCCCTGTATGGATTGAAACAAGCTCCAAGGGCATAGTATGAACAGTTACACTCTCATCTTGTGAAGATAGGATTTCAAAGAACAAGTGAGGACAACAATATCTACCTGAAATATGAAGGTGATCATATACTGATCTGTGAAGGGCTATCCCACATTAATGGTTCCCACTTTCGCCAATGAAGGAAAAATGAGATGGAAGGAAAAAAAATCGGAGGGGGTTCGAGCGAAGTGGGGGTGTTCGAATGAACTACCCTTTGGGGTTCGAGTGAACCCCCCACTTCGCTTGAACCCCCTTTTTCGAGCGAAGCACCTTTAATGCTTGTTTAGGCCATTTTTAAATTATATTGGGGGGGTTCGCTCGAACCCCCCTTCGTTCGAACCCCTTTTTTTACACTTCTCTGAAGCTTTCTACATTTTTTTTGCAGACTTTTGGCCTTCAAACCTCTGGTTGAAGGCTCAAATGGAGATATCTTGACAACCCAAAAATGTAGTATGGTAGTCTGTGAAGCAAGCTTTCCAATGACTGTAATTTTATTACATCTTGAGTTTATTGTGAACTTGTTTTTTTAATTTTACCAAACATAGGTTCTTCACCGAACATGAAATTCTTTGTTCAATGCATTGAGAAAAATAGGAAATTAATTCAAAAGAATTCTGAAAAATTTCTATGCCCCAGGTATTGATGTCTTCTTTCTAAAAAAAAATATAAATTTGAATTTCGATATATATATAACAAGTTATGTGTTCAAACTCAAACCTATGTTTGAATTATGACTAGTCGGACTTCAAAACTTAATAAAATGAAAAATATTCAACATATCACTATTAAACCAACTGCAAGCCCTGGTTATTGATGTTACAAACCAAAATTCGAAAAAATTGAGTTTTTATCATTTATAGAGAAAAAAGTAATGCGTTTCGGGAGGCACATCACTCTTAAAAAATGTAGTTTGCTATAAAAAAACTACTTTTCGAGGGACATGGAAAAATTAAAAAAAATCCTTCAAAAATATTTGAAAAAAATATATATAGAATCTACAGACAAAATGCTACAAATCACTAATTTACATCATCTTGAAATTCTTAATAGTTTAAAAGTTATAGTTCTCATAAGTTGAAGATTATTTTAAAAATGTTCATCTCAGTGTCAAAAGTGGCAAAAAAGTGGGAACCATTATTGTGAGTTCACCTTGAAGTATTTGTAGATGACATAATCTTCGGACTAGATGATGAAATGAGTCATGCATTTGCAGATGAAATGAAGAAAGAGTTTGAGATGTCTTTGATTGGAGAGATAAAGTTCTTCATTGGTCTATAGATTTAGTAGATAAAGGAGGGTATCTTCATTACCCAGTCCAAGTATATCAAAGAGGTATTGAAGACCTTTGGCATGAAGGAGAGAAAACCACTTGGAACACCGATCGTGACCGGCTGCAAATTGACAAAGGAAGATGATACATCATTGGTGGATGAGAAAGAGTATCCATTGATGATTGGTAAGCTGCACTATGTGGTGCACAATAGACCGGATATTGCTCATGCAGTGGGCATAGTGGCCCATTTTCAGAAGAGTCCAAGAGAATCCCACTTGGTAGTGGTAAAAAGGATTCTTAGGTATCTAAAGGGAATAGTTGATTATGGACTGTGGTATCCATATAATGGCAACTTTGATCTCAAAGTGTTTACTGATGCAGATTGGGCAGGTAATGTGGACGACCGAAAGAGTACAACCGGTGGAGCGTTCTTCCTTGGTAAGAGACTTGTCTCATGGACAAGTAAGAAGCAGAGTTGTATTTCCTAGTCTATAGCTGAAGTGGAGTATGTGGCAGCATTTATGAACTGCACTCAGGCAATCTGGATGAAGCATGCACTAGATGGCTTCAAAGTGACTGTATCTGAACCGGTGAGTATTTTCTGTGATAATACTAGTGCAATCAATATTTCCAAAAATCCGGTATTGCATGCTAGGACCAAGCATATTGATCTCAAGTATCAGTTCTTGAGATAAAAGGTTCAGAATAAAGAGGTTGTATTAGAACATGTTTCCAGTAAGGAGCAACGAGCATACATATTCACTAAGCCCTTACCGAAGACTACATTTACCTATTTGAGAGGTGAATTAGGGATTCTGCCCATTCATGAAGTAAACTAAAGTTGTGTGCTCCACATCAGTTAGGTACTACTATGTCATATCTTACAGGAATTATGTGTTGAAGGATGCTACTTCATAGGGGGAGCATCATAATGGAGATTGAAAGCTTGTGCCTCCACTTTGGCATTGTTGTCAAAGGGGGAGAAGATATCTGATGATGTATGGGGGAGAAGATATATTGTTTGGAGAGAAGATGTTGAGAATACACACTGATCAGTCCAGGTAATGGTGATCCTTTAAGTTGCACATGTATAGTGTCAACCGATGTATACATTTTTAACTAAGCAACGATTCACTGAGTATTGCCATCAATGCCAAAGGGGGAGATTGTTGGCATATGATGAAGCGGTGACAATGTATGTGGTACCCAAGCAGGTGAACCAATATGAACCAGTATGAAGACTGGAAGCGGCTATAGTCAATCGGGATGGAGTGAACCGGAGTCGGGGTTCATAGTTTGACTATCGGTTGGTAGTCTCAGTTTAGCGCTAGGGTTTCCAGTTTGGCTTGTGCGGTGCAACCGACAATGTTTTGTGATGAGTTATTTAAGAATAAGGATAAGGATCAAGATGGCAAGTCAACTATGTGCACATGAAATATTTCTTCGAGGATCTTGCGTGTGAAGATCAAATGCATTGAATGTCTACCTCAGGAATGTGCGTTTTTCTTAGAGGTATGAGAAAAGCTCGTGATGGGTTACTATTTTCCAGTTGCGATGAAGATTGGATGATGCAGAATGACTTGAGATCTTTCTCAGATTGTTCTATTCTATGCAAAGCATTTTAACGGTCAGGATTGGATCGCTTGTAATTGTAAACCTAAAATGCTTAGGATTTAGGGTTTATGCTACTGACCTAATTATTGTTGTCTATAAGGTTGATGATGTTTGTTATTGTTTGTGTTGGCAAAAGTTGTGTTTGTGTCCGCATGTAGAGATACTTGCCAAGCTAAGATGTGGAATCTGCAGAGTGTGATTGCAGAGGAGAGGAACTGAAAGGATCTTCCTTAGCAAGTAGTGTTGTTATTAGATCGAATCTTTACCTGTTGACTTCTAACCATCTCCACAGAAGGAAAATCCCTTGATCGGGTAGCTTTAACAATCCTTTTGCAAATCCTCTAACCAGGTGACTCAAGCTCATTGAGTTCTTTAAATCCTCTAACAGGGTTTATAGCCATCCCTTAACCGGGTGATCCCTAACAAGATCGGTTCCTAACAAAACCTTATTGTAAAGTCTTTAACCGAACTAGGCTCCTAACAGAGTGGACTTCAAAAGAGTTCAAAACAATCTTGTGGGTATTCATCCCCACCGTGGTTTTTCCCATTTGGGTTTCCACGTGAAAATTTGTGTGTCATGGGTTGTGTATTTTTCATGTGATGATTGAGTAGATTTTGTTCAGTTGTATATGCATGCAGAGCTAATGGTTGTGATATTAGTAACAAAAATCATGCATGATTAAATTGGTAAAATAGCTATCTAGATTTGAAAGTTGTTGGATTCTATTTGATGTACTTTTGTTTTACCGCTTTTTCAGTCTGAAGTATTTGTGTTAGCCGGTATTGCTATTGTTAAGTTGAGTAATATAGACAATCGGTTATCTATGTTCAGAGAATGTCAAAATATTAAAGCAATTTTCTGTCTATACTGATTCATCCCCCCCCCCCCCTCTCAGTATTGGTTAGAGTATTAGCTGTTCATCATTATTCATCAAAAATATCTCTTAAAATATATTCATTAATCTACTCCTTATCATATCTTTTGTGGTATATCTATATGCTAATATAGCTTATAAAGATGTAAGGGAATTTCCCTGAATTTGTATTTGTATCTTATCAACCATTAGAAGGTACCACACATTGTCAAGTGCTACTAAAATGTACTTCTTGAATCCTATGATAAATGTGGTTTATTCAAGAAGTACATTATATAACATTGGATCCTACAATTATTACATTTATCTTTGTGCCTTGAATTCCATTCCTATAAAAAAAAATTAGTGTGTTATGTTGTGACATCTCTTGTGCATATGTGTGCATTATGGCATAGTTTTATTGTAAAAGTCATTATATGTCCATTCAATTATTGTTAATATATTGGGTGGAAGGTTGGAGCATTACAAAAATTAATTGTCATAGGTCCATATCAATATAAAAGGTTTGTACCTAAGTCAAAAATCAAGTTTTTATCAAGTTGATGTTGCTCATTTGCTTGTTTTTCTCTATTATTTTTCATAACCTTGAAATAGAAATTCTATTGTTGGGTTGACACTTCTTTTGCAGTTCCAAAGGAAGAATCATCCGTGATACTCCTACATATTATTGAAAACACCCATGTTCAATTTTATGACTAGATCATATCATTTTCTAGGTGAAACTATTTTGGTTCTTCATGCACCTCATATTGATGAACAAATGCATCAATATCTATTAATTAAATATAATCAGACATATTCACAAAAAAAGGTAGGAGGACACACAATCACTCCTTGAAAACAAGTCATACAGTTCCTGGAAATCATAAAAATAGTTAATTGGGCAAATCCCAGAAAGAAAAATAGCAGTCACACAAAGTTTGGAAAGAAAGATAATAGACATGCAGTCAAATCCCAAAAAGATAGCAACCAAAAATAACAATAAGCCACTTAAGCAACAAGAGCAACATTGGATGGCAGTGGAAGGAGCTTCTTGTCATTCAATTTACTCCATACATCTAAAAGGTCTGGGGTGACATTAGGAATGGACCACCCCTTGTCAGTAGTAGCTTCATCGTCCCCCTTATCCTTATCTTCACCACAAATTGGCAAAATAGCCAAGGCCAATCTAGGAAGCCATTTAGAAATGTCTCGCCAACCACCACCACTAGAAGGAATCCCCACACCCACAAAAGACCACCCAAAGGAAAAACCTCCACATGGAAGAGAAATAGAGTGTCACCTAGCCAATCCACTCCCACCACCAGAATGGTGGTGGGGAGCCTGGGACCTTGGGGTATGAGAACGTTGAGCTAAAGAACTTTGGCCACATCGACGACCACAAGGTGGGGATCAATTATGTGAGGCATAACTATCTAGAGGGACCTTGGCCATAGTAAAAGGGGCATTTCCCCAATGTGCAAGAAGCTCTTGGAGGTGAGCCTCCTCCAACACCACCTTGTTGGCTTGTACCTAAATCTGAAGCATCACATTGTTACAAATACACACTCTAGTAAAAACTGAAACACAATTACCAATAGAGTTGTGAGAAAATAAAGTAGCATTCCTATCTTTTGATAAGGAAAAAAGAATATCCATCTTGAAATCATGCTTGATTTGGGTATACTTGAAAGTGATGTGAGGCCAATCCTCCAAAAAATCCATATGTCAAGAAAATGGTTTTGGCCAAAAGTGGCAAAAAAAGATGAATCCAACTCCACAAGTTTTGAGGATGGCAATAGAACCAGAAGAGGTGTTTGAAGGAATCTGGTTGGCCACATAATGGATAATGAGGGTCCATGAAGCCCCTATTTTGAAGGTAAGAGCCCATAGGGAAGCCTTGGAAAAGAATACACCATGCAAAAGGGGTGAGCTTAGGTTCAATGACAATGAACTGCATATTGTTAAATAATTATTTCCAAATAGATAGAGGCAACTCAAAGTACCACTAAAGATTCAAAGCAAGCACCATGGGAAGATGTGAAGAAATTTAGCTATAGCCAAAATATGACTTGTAATTGTAGAAATAAGTGTTGGGGAATCAACACCAGTCTTTCCACCATGGCTTCACACTGTGAATGCCAAACTTGTGTAACATATTTAGAGGAAAAACTAATAGGACAATGTCAAATGTCTCCCAATCTAGTCGAGAGCCAAAAATGGGCTTTCATATCTTCCCAAGAGCAAAGACTTACAGAAGCTCTAGAAAACAAATCATGAGGTCTGTGAATGTATCATTTATAAAGCTGCAAGGCACAAACCCAAGACATCCATTCTAGGAGAATCCTTTGAATATGAATAAGCAGAGACCACCAGATATCATACTAGCTGAAAGAAATAATATCTCAAAAGATTGAGCTTTCCCACCAAAGAAATAATATATCAAAAGACTGAGCTTTCCCACCAAAGCCTAGGCTTAACAACTTCCTATTCACGCCAAATATTTTGGCCACAAAAGTGTTGTTGATGTGAATTTCATCTTTCATAACCAAAAGGGTTTGAAGACCAATTCCCTTTCAAGTAGGCTGATTAACTACCTGTATTCGGTAGAGACACAATGCTTGAGGAGAACTTTCTAGGATTCATCTCCAAAAATGACTTGATCAATCCATTTGGCACAAAGGGATAATCCTTGATGTAGGGTTGAGAGGAGTCCAAGACTGCGAAAGTCACACATGAGACAATAGAACTCCTAGGAAACTTGATGAAAACCCTCGCAGTCTTCTGAAGATACCCACACAAAATCTCACAAAAGCTTTTCTAGCTTCAAATAAGAGGCCTTAGAAGAATCTCAACATGAAAAATAATAAATATCAGTGACCACAAGAATTTTAGAGCACACTTGAAACATACCTGTCGATAAGTGTGGTTTGGTAATCCAATAAGAAAGCTTCTTCTCAATTTTGGCAAGGACCACATTCCAAGGTCCATCGGTGAAACCTAAAGGTAAAAGAAATTCCCAAAAATTGAAAATTCTTCCCATGCCCAATCCACTTCCACCCATATTGGGAAACCAAGGTGGAGATGAGAAAAATGATTGTCAGTAACATTGAGTTTTATGCCACTGAATAATAGAACTAGAAGCCAGACAAAAGATGTCAAGGCATTGAAGGACCTCTTTGATGTTTTTCTCCTCTTTGACAAGCATGATGAAAGAGTCATATACAAAATGGCCATTAACTCGGTGGCTAGGTTACCCGAGAAGGGAAATGCCTCTAACTTGCCTAGAAGAAATAGAGTTAGCCAAAAAATATCCAAAGCCTTTAGCTGCCATAACATATAAAGAGGGAGCAAGAGGACAACCTTGACAAATGTAGTAGTGAAATGAAAAGGCTTGAGATTGGAGACCATTAATGGTGACACACACAAAGGTGTATCCAAACAACATCTTAACTAATTGAAGAAAGTGGGGACCAAAACTAAGAGCACCCATCATAGCCAAAATTAAAGGCCATTTAGTACGGTCATAGACTTTGGCAAACTCAATTTTTAGGAAAAGGGCTTGTTGTTGAGAACAATGGGCCCATTCCATAGCTTCCCAAACAACAATAATATTATCTAGGATAAATCAATATTTGATAGAACCAATTTTATTAGGATAGATAATTTGCAGGAGAAAATGTTGGATTTTTAAAGCAAAGGCCTTAGCAATGACTTTGTATGATACATTTTGTAGCATGATCGACCACCAATTGCAAATGTCCTTTGGATTGCCAGTCTTAGGTATGAATTTTATGTTACCTTTGTTAATCAATTTTCCCAAAAATTGATTGTGAAAATCTTTGAGGTAAACCTTGTGTAAATCTGAACCCACACAAGGCCAAATGGTTTTAAAGCATTCACAAGGGAAGTCATCACAACTAGGAACCTTGTCATCCTCCATGAAATTGACAGCTTCTTTAAGGTTTTCAAGAGAAAGTAATTTCTCATTGAAGGCACTTTGGGCATTAGAAAGTTGACATGGGACAACCCTGAGGAAATTCTAAAGAGCTCTATCTCACTTAGGAGAAGCATCCTAAGTAGAGAAAACCTTCTCATAATGGTGAAAAAATTCTTAGAGAATGTCCAATAGCTTTGAGAGTATCATCTAACTTAATTTTTTTGATGTCTAGTGAGGAATGATAAGCTCAAAGAGCCAAAAAAAATCCTTGGATGCTTGATCACCCACCTTCATCCAATGAAGTTTGTCTTTATTTGAGCCCCTTTGGCAGTATGGTTGTCCACAATTTACTTTTGGTGGTGGAGATGAGACACCCCATCTTGTAAGTTGCAAGAGAAAGGATTGACAACAAGTGTCTTTGTGGCATGATGGAGATTGGAGGTGGTAGCCTCATAGGATTGTTGACAAAACATGGAAAGTTAGTGACAATTGTGATGCTAAAAATGTGGTATATAGGAGGCATACACATATAATGAGACAATAAAATGTAATTGAAAAGCTTAATTGAAAACTAGATTAGAAATGCAAACCATAAGCCTTCCTTGAAATGTCCCAGTTTCCTCTATTCTTGAGGACCTTGAAGGTGTTGGATTGATGGGTTCTCAGCAGAGTAATGACCTCCAAAGTGGCAACTCAAGAGTTGAGTAGCTATTTGATCATTATTGACTATGGAGATGATATGAAATGCATGATTTAAGAAACTAGATTAACATGCTATGATTAATTCAAAAGCTAATTATTAGATAATTGAAATGCAAATTGCCTATAGTAACAATGCCTAAATTGATATGAGATGGGATCCTTATTGCTTCAAAATGTGGGATATTTATAGGAATTCCAAGGCCAAAGATGAGGTGGCAGGAATCAACGGTCCAGATCTGATCTGAAGATATCAAGGGCCAAGATTGAGGAAGTTGGAAAAGAGGATGGAGGAAGGGACACTTGTCATCTCTGTGGTGACAAGTGTCAAGGAGCCTTGCTCATGAGAGGGCAAGTGTCCAAGGGAGGAGACATGTGGAAAAACTGC
This sequence comes from Cryptomeria japonica, assembly GCF_030272615.1. Classification (NCBI taxonomy): domain Eukaryota; kingdom Viridiplantae; phylum Streptophyta; class Pinopsida; order Cupressales; family Cupressaceae; genus Cryptomeria; species Cryptomeria japonica. The sequence goes on from NC_081415.1 coordinate 232,090,106, forward strand.
CATGTGTCTCAAAGAGAGAATATCCACACCATGGGAGGTTAGGATAAGGAGGTTAGGATGTGCAAGATAGGATAGGGTTAGTTAGACCCAGGATTAGATGGAATGGGTTAGGTTAGGGGATGGTTAGGTTAGGTGGTTAAAAGTTAGGAGCCATGTGCTCATTTAAATTTAAAAATTCAAATAATTGGAAAATGATAATTAATCTCAACAAAATTGAGTTTGTTAATCTTAATTAGGGATTAGAAGAATTGATTTATATGGGGGGACATTAATTAATTTAAAATTAATTAATCAAAGGGGGATATGAAATGAACTATATAAATAAATCATGTAGATTTATTTATTAGTAGATGAATATAGAAATTAATTAAATTGCTTGTGAATTCAATTAATTGGGAAGGGGAATTAATCAAATAACTACGTATTTAATTAACCATCTTCAGACCATTTTTAGGTGTATACAACAATAAATGTGGAGGAAGAAGGATGTGCACTAGATAGCATGATTCCACTACGTAATACACCCAGACTGTTGAGTAGGAGAACACTCAAGGTTATAGAAATTTTGGATGTTGGCCAACATGGGTTTATGACTCATTAAAGAGGCATTAAAAATAATGGGATTTTGGAAGGCCACTCCATACCTACTTTCCAATTAATGTTGAACTTGATGGGAAAGTGGTATGAGAAAGTAACCTTAGGAAGAGGCATAACCAAAAGAGCTTGGCAAGAGGCAAATGAAAAAAGTGTATCATTTGATAAACTTATAAGGCACTAAGAGGGGGGGCGGGGGGTTAATTGTGCAAGAAAAAACTTAATAAATTTGATAACTGATTTCCCCAACTTGAAAATCAATAAGCATGCAAGAAATATAACCACATAAGAAAATATCCAACAAAGCATGCAAACCATAACAAAATGATTTTTGACATGGAAACCCAACTGGGAAAAACCATGGTGGGGATTAGTACCCACAAGGATCTTCTAACTATAGTATAGAGATCTAACCAGTTAAGGTCATACAACCACCCTGTTAGGGGCACACTTGGTTAAGAGTGTTTTAGCTTGGTTAAGAGATATACAATAAGGCTTGTTAGGACTAAGCCCTGTTAGGAGATACCCACATTACTGGGATTTACAATCACAAGCTAATGTATCACCTAGTTAGAGGATTTCACCTTCAGACCTGCTAGGATCCTACCGCACCTTGTTAGGAGTGACCTTATAGAGGATTTTCTTGCTGCATCTATTAGGAAGACAACAAGTTCAACTAAAATGAATTTAGCACTTTTGTGCCTGATTAGATTTGCTTCTATCACTGACTAGACATCAATACCTAACTTCTCCTTCAACCGCTTGATCAAATTATCACTCTTGATACATGAAATCATACAACTTACACCTTGTTATTGATCAAACTCTCTGCTATACTGGTTCTTTGTTCTTCCTGACTGTGACTATCAAATCCATCATAACTTTCTCAATACATCGAATCTGCTGATGCGGTTTAGAGAATAGGTGCATGCTTCTGTCTCCAACACTCCTGTAAAATTGCAACATCTAACTCTTCACCAATCGTTCATACCAGTCGCTTGATCGTAGCTCTATTCCTGTTCACCTATTGACAATAACTTAGCAATTTTGATGTCCAACTAATTCCACTACTGGTTAGGCTATACCGGTTGGTCTAGATGACCTAGATGACTATGTTGGTATTTTGGTATGGTTTTGTCATTGATGTCAACACCTACTAAAACACTAGCACTCTAGAGATCCAGCAACATTCACCGACATGCAAGTAACTATTGCACAGTTACTGGTATATGGTTCACCAGCAGGATATAATGATCACCGGCACTTGGAATGATATGGAAGACACTTGGTAATGTCAAAGACATCATGTTGACACTTTGTTTTAAAGAATTAATCATTGGTATAATCATATTTGCATATTTGCTTTTACCGGCAAATAGGTCCAGGGTTACCTAGGGTTACATTGGCAGGTTTATCTTTTCTAGATCAGCATGGCACGCTATGGAGATAATTTATTATTGTTGTAAATGCTTTAAGCCAACATGTTTAATCGGTTATTGCATCGGATATTATATTGTTTGTATTTTTATTGTAATATCCTGTAGAGTCGACCTACTAAAATTGGTCTTAGGTTATGATATAAATGTAAGATCTTATTTGTAAGATCGAATGTGGAATACGAAAAAGAATTAAGTGAAGGTATATGCGAGATTAAGCAGAGCTATACATGAAGACATCATTTGAAGGTGAAGATAGGTTTTTGTGGAAGCATATCAGCATTACACCAGTACTGAATCCAGCATATGAAGATGCTATTTTGTGCAGTACATTCTTATTGGATTTAACCATCCAACTGTAGTCAGTGTGACTCCCATTTTGTGATTGAGCAGTGAGCTCTAGGCTGTTGGCCTTTCTACATGTACAAACCCCATTTATGTACACTTACTATCTGCAGTAGTATCATCTAATTGTGGGTAAGGTTTCCCACCGTGGTTTTTCCCCTTACAAGGTTTCCACGTACAAATATTGGTGTTATGTGTTGTGGATGACTTTGTGCTTATGTTTCATGCATTAATCTTTACCAGTATAGCAATTAACTATTAACATTGTATATTGGCATACTTAACTGGTTTACCGGTATTAAGCATTGAGTTGGTTGAGTTGTTTTTGGTTTGAATTTATCTGACAACTGATTCACCCCCCCCCCCCCTTCTCAGTTGTCTCCGGGACCTAACAGACTAAACAAACATGGTTTCCATCAGAGACAACGCAAATAAAGTCATCAAACAACCTATTACTACTATATCATCATCATCAAGCCAACATCTTTAACATGACATGATCAAGTCATTTAAGGACTCTGTCATTTCCCACCCACAAGTTGCTCCATGTATGCCAAACAATTTTGTGAGTAGTGGCAGAAAGTATTGGGATCATAAAGACCCAATTGATTGTGCATATAGAACCTTGCTCTTGTTCACCAAATGTCCAACAAAATGGTGATAATCCCTCCTTATTAGAAGCCACCTCAACCATATTAAAGTCACTACATAGTGTATACACCTAAAAATGGTCTGAAGATAATTAATTAAATAATAAATTATTTAATTAATCCCCCTTCCTAATTCAATTGAATTCATTAGCAATTTGAATAAATTCCCCCATTCACCTGCCTATTAATAAATCTAAAGATTTATTTAATAAGTTGATTTCAATAGTCCCCTTTGATTAATTAATCTGAACTAATTAATCCTCCCCCCATTTAATTCATTCCTTCTAACTCCCTAATTAATTAAAACAAATCAATTTATGAGTTGTTGAAAATTAATTAGCCTTTTTCTGTTATTTGAATTTATTAATTCAAATTACCCACATGTCTCCTAACTTCTAACGACCTAACCCATTCCACCTAATCCTGGGTTTTAACTAACCCTATCCTATCTTGCACATCCTAACCTACTTATCCTAACCTCCTATGGGTTGGATATCTTTCCCTTGAGACATGTGGCACTTGTGCCACATGTCTCCTCCCTTGGATACTTTCCCTCTTATGAGAAAGGCTCCTTGACACTTGTCACCACAGAGATGACAAGTGTCCCTCCCTCCAACCTCTTCTCCAACCTCCTCCAGTTTGACCCTTGATATCTTCAGACTCAATCTCAACCGTTGATTCCTGCCACCTCACCCCTGGCCTTGGAAATCCTATAAATATCCTCCATTTTAGAGCACAAAAGATCCCATCTCATTTTCATCTTATATAATGTTATTATAGACACATCCCATCTCATATCATTTTAGGCATTGTTACTATAGGCACATCCATTCTAGCATATCATTTAAGCATTATTATAGGCAATTGCATCTTAGATCTAGCTTAATTTGATCATTTTCTAGAATAATTGTTGAATCATATAGCATAATCAATCTCTATTCTAGCTTAATTGCACTATCATCATAGCTTAATCATGCATATAATTAGTTTAATTAGCCTCTTGGATCAATCTAGCATAATCAATCTCATCTAGCTTGCATATCATATCATTTTAAATCCTTCGTCTAGGTGTAGTCAAGTCACCGGGATTGCTTATCCAGATTTGAGAGCAAATCCACACTCGCATATGTCAGGAGGTGATAGGTTGCTTTGTCATGGTTTATCTTTCGTTTGATTTCAATTTTCTAACCATGCTTGTAATGATCTATTGAGTATTTGTGTTGCAGCTGGAGGTATCCTACTTCACTCACATGACACATAAAAACCCAAGTGGTAGGAGGTATTGAATCCATAATCCACCACCAGAGAACAAATCTCCTAACAACATCATTGGGAGCATGAAACAGTTTCATAATGATCCCAAAGGAATGATTGTTGATTGACATGAGGATCCAAACAAGCCACTAAGTTGGATTGGACTCATGATTGATCACACAAGATTGCAATCATGGTGCAAGAAGGGTCACTAGCCCTCTATGACTCGCCTCGTGATTAGAGGAAAACACTAGAACAACTGGCCAAATAATCCAACATGTTGCAAAAAGCATGAAAGAAGAAATCTTAATTTCTTGAAGACCTAACACATCAATACTAGGATAATTCTATCAAGTATCTCGCATGGAATACTTCTTGTCGAGGTTAGTGAGATCTCAGACATTCCAAGACAAAAAATTCATGATTGAAAATCTTGTATACCATCCTTGTTCTCAAGAAGTGAGAAATGATTTTAAAATAAATCAAAAGATTTATGAAAGATAGGTAGCCCATTCCTTTACGTTTTTGGAACAATCTTGCCTTCCTCTATGCACCCAGAAGAAATACAAGAACAATGCAAACCATGTGGCTAAGTGAAGAGAATCGATGTCGACTGAGGTTATTGCACAAAAGTAGGATGAACAAAAGCCTTAATGACAATGAGAGTAGAAACATCCGTCCCCTTCTTAGAAGGGTTTGAAATTGGCAACAATGGTTGCAGTTGCATGGTAGTTGGTTTATGGGGCTTGTTTGACACATTGGTGGATGAGACATTCTTACCCTTGTGGTTAACCATAATCCACTTTTCATTTTCCTTTGACTTTAAAACCTTTGGAACATGTAGATAGCCTGGAACCTTGGAAGGGGACTTATCCCTCGGAGTAGTCAAAGAGAAATCCTTAATTTTACGCTTAGAGAATTGACAACAAAATCAAGTGTTAGGTAAATGCATATAGAGCACATGCTGGGCGTGGAAAATACTTCCTATCTAAATATCAATCATCTCCTTGAGGTCACGAGACAAGTCAACCTCGACACAAACTCATTTTTGGGGCCGAGCATGGTAAAAATGGTCAAGTTCGACACAAGCAACCTATCCAATAGATTGGGCAGTAGCATGGAAAAGAGGCCAACAAGGAAAAGGAAACCATAGAAACTCAAGCCAAATAGGAACATCGATTTTTTTATCATCTAAGACAAAAAATTCTCAAGACCAAGGCTAGAAAACCAACAAGAGTAACCTAACATACCAAGGACCATTTTGAAAGATGGCCAAACATGGTTGACTTTAGCAAAGATAAAAAGAAAAATACCTTTTGTTAGGTTTTAGATCCCATCTAGGTAAATCCCATGAGGGGCCCATGCCTTGGAAACCCAATCTCAAAGCATTCTTTTAGTGGGGGCCCTCCCAACAAAACATCCTATAAGAGTACGTTGTTCTAACCATTGGCATGTATTATCAAAATCCTAAATGGGTAAAACCACATCCAAAGGTTTATCAGAAGGCATATCTCATGAAAAATCATTTCACATAAATTTTTGGGGCTACTAGTTTAGAGGAGCCATTATTGCCAGTCACTAGAGCTTCAACGCCATCAGTAACTATTGGGCTAAGGCTAGTTGAGGCCATGATAAAACTAAAAGGACTCCCACAATTAACACAATGTGATGCAAGATAGTGAGTGACAAATAATATGCAAAGAGAACACAAAACCCTAGCAAAGCAAAAAATATTCCCAGAGAATCCACGCACCTCATTTTTATTTTACATTACTTCTAATATTTCTATAGGGTTTCTTTAAATTACACATCTTTTTCATCTTTTATAGACTTTTGAGGAGGCACTAGAACATTATAAGGAACCTCTCTTCTAAGTCAAAACCATCCCTTGGTTATTGTTATCACCTTGGCTAATAAGAGAGGTAATTGTTTTCACCCTAGGCATATCATTTTGGATGGAAACCACCTCCTTGATTAAAGAGTTCCTAAAATTTAGAAGACTAATTTGCAAGAAATTTTAAGTATTTTCTTATTAATGAACCAAGTTCCACAAGTTCATCTACATGCACTTATTTGTTATTCTTTCATTTTCATATATGTTGATTTTTTATTTTACATATTTGTATATATTATTTACCTATAATTTCTTGTCATTTGTCAATCCTATATCTAATAATTGTTAGTTAGTACTAATATAATTGAAAACAGTCCTAAATAGCTAATTCACATCTTATTTACATACATAATCAATCTACTTAAAAAACTTGATTAAATTTATTTTTAATTCTTTTAAAATGATTCCATTTTTCCCATGCTCCCCATTTAAATAATGTTTTAATATCATTCATAAATTTTGTACAATAATTACAATTGATTTTTAAAATTTGGATTTTAGACACAACTTTGCATGCATATGCATATGAGATAAATGCATAGTTAACATGATTTGACATGTATTGTGAAGTGATAGTGATCGCACATTATAATGATTGGAATTAGGTTTATTCACATGTGTATTTATCTTGGTCATCAAACCCTTTGTAAATGTAGTGAAATACTATGAAACATCTCTCCTCTACAAATTCTTTCTTCACACATTCTAAAAGTTTTCTATAAAATATTGTTTTGATTCTACCTTACACATCAAACATCTAACTTGCAATAATTTGAACATTTAATCAAGAGTTGTACTAATATATTAAGAGTATATTAAGAGCTAATTTTCCATGCAATTTTTTTTTTTTTTTTTTGGAATTCTCATTATATTTGAGGACGTATGTAAGATACTTGTTTAAATTTTCATTATTAATAATTAAAAAGATAAAAGAAGTTCGAGTAGAAATTATTTATTTATTTATTATCTTAGAACAATATTCTAGAATCAAATTTTAATCTAGTAGACAAGTTAGAACTAAAATTGTGAAATTGAATGAAATATTTTTAAAACTACTTGGATTGATTTTTTGCATCATAATTTAGACATATTTCTTATAGTTGTGATAATCTTGTATTTAGAAGGTCTAAACATTATCTCTAATGTAATTAGAATATGCTTATTGATAAAATTTGTTATAAATAAAAATCATGACTATCATGGAAATGATAATGTGTACATTCTAAAAATCATGTATAAACAATTTTAAAGAATATAACATACAATGGTTAAAGTAATTATTTAATTATTTTTAATTTGGATAAAAATTAGGATAAATGTTTTAGTATGAGGAAATAATAGGTTCAATAGATTCTGAATTGCATCTTTTAAATGATATTGGAGTTATCTTGACAATCAGTATTTTAACTCATAGAGTTTAATAACTAAATCTAAATATTTATATACATTGTCAACTACTAACTAGAAAATATAATGGAGTAGCCTCTAGAACCAGCCTTTTTGTAGAACTAGATTTTTATAATTTAGATAGTGTGCCAATAGAATAAATCTATTTTTATTGTTGAAATTATAGGTTAAGTGATCACTCCAATTAAGTGAATATGATGCAAAAATAAAAGATGCATTATGTAGAGCCCTGTATCAAAAGATGATAGTAAGTATGAAATGAGGCCCTTCTAGCATATACATTATATGATCACCTATGCCACAAAAGTATATTATGCATAACACAATTCACAACCTTAAATGACCAATTTTAACACTTATGGTTTTCCTTCCAACAATTTGTATGCAAAGATAATAACAAAAAACATTCCTCATTAGAGGCCATATTTCACCAATACTTTAATCCAAATCCACTATTGCATGGGATATCATACTAAAGTTAAAGTTTCCATCAAAGGTACTAACTTGTCTTCTTGAATCAATCCTTGATAGCTTAATTTCTTGACCTCATCCATGATAATTTTTCCTTCGATCTTTTATGAAAGCTATAATGAGGCTCTAAAACCTAAAAGATCAATTCTCATATTGAAGACCTATTTTCTGACTCAAACTATTTGCTTCTGTTTGATTTCCACTAACAATGTCAATAACCTTGTATCTAACTCCTTCAATATGTAGGCATACATTAAATTTGTAGGATGCGATTCCAGAAGTGCCAACTCAAGTGCATTAATGGCTTTGTCAAGGAACCCATGATATTTTTGTTTCACATAGAATATATCCAAAGTTTGTACACTATTTTGTTGTCCCTAAGGAAGGATTTAAGGTTTATGATAAACATAATCAATCTATTAGTATTATCCCCACTTGTGTATTATCCGTTAGAGTGTCATCTCCTAAGATGATATTTATACAATCCCTTATTGCATCTTATTTGCACTTAAAAATATTCCAATTAGAAGTTTGTAACCTTTCTTTGAAGATCCATCAATCTTTTGTTGATGACAAGCTTTACTTGTGTCACATAACAATTAGAGGATAAATACCACAAATTGAATGAAACTTCATATGTCTCCTATCAATGAAAATATTTTCCTAATGGAATTTTTCATATTGAAGGATTAACATAGATAATGAATGTCATCCATGATTCATGTCATAATGGAGTTAATCTGTCTTTCTTTTTATTTTGTAGTTTCAATATTTATTTATGTGTTTCTTTGGATTTGTACACCGGACCTTGTAGAACTAGATTTTATTTGTAGACATGTTCATCTACCTTATCCTAAGTCTGCAGGATGTTTGGATCTTTTTTCAGCAAGTTATCGCTTCCGGAATCTGGGATAGCTTGCTAGCTCAGAGCACCAAAACCACTTGGACCTATTTGCCAATGGAGAATATTGTCGATCTTTCCCGTAGCTTGCGAAGCCTAATTTTATTGCTTCCAATGTTCATTGCTTGTGGCCGACCTTCCCTTGGGTCCACACATCATTCTACGCTATTTCCAGAAGGATTCCCTTAGCGGAGGCTGAGCTTGCCATTTGTTCCATCTTGGGTCGACGTGGATCATCCTAGAGCCATGAATATCATATAAATCAATGTAACTAAGCATATGTAAGATAGATCTTGAGATAGAGAAGAATAATCATAGGATTATGAGGTCTGGAGTTGGATCGCATTTTTGCTTGAGTCTGGATCCTGTATTTTGAGCATGTTGTATTCAGGCCTATGTGCTGGATCTTGTAAGCTCGCATGTTGTTGGCCAGTTGTAATTGAATTTATGATATAATATAATTCATATTCTGCATTGCCTCCATCATGTTGAGTTGTTTGTGTTGTGTTTCATTTGCTGCACAGTCCAGACTATTCTCTTTGAGGACTTACTCCTACCATGACTACACCAAATGGTATCAGAGCGAGTTTTCATTTCGGAGATTGCAAAGTCCTGAAAGAATTTTTTGTGGGGTGGTGGATTAAGGATTTGACCTGTAGCTGCAGAGGAATTATGTGAAGATGGACCGAATAAGTGTTAAAGGTGGTGGAGCTTGTGGAAATGCAAACCTTGTTGTGGTGGAATTGTTGAGAGGAATTGCAACCCGATTAGAAGCTATTGAAATGGCCTAGAGAAGAGGTCGACATGTTAAAAATGTGAGCGATGATGAAGAAGAAGAAGTGGGAGCAGGAGAATCTGGAGCAAATCGACCGACAAACAATTTGGATGAAGAGAGGTTCATAAGAGCCTTGACAAGAGTGAATACAAGACCGCATTTTAACTCACCAGATTATGATGACAAGTCAGATTAGGATGAATTGCTCGATTAGATTACAAAGATGGAAAAGTATTTTGATTTTGAAAACACTATGGAAGATAGGAAGGTGAAATATTCTTGTACTAAGTTGAAAAGACATTCGTCTCTTTGGTGGGAACACTTGCAAGTAGATAGACAGAGAAGACGTAAAGAGAAGATCAAATCTTGGGAGCGGATGGTTAACAAGTTGAAATCAAAGTTCATGTTTGCTGATTATCAAGTGAATCTATTCTGGAAGTTCCAGAACTTGAAGCAGAAAGAGTCTAGTGTGAAGGAGTATATTGAAGTATTCTACAAGTTGAATATCAGATCCAAACATTTTGATGATGAGATTGAACAATTTGCTAGATACTTGAATGGGTTGCAAATGTCTATACAGGATGAACTCAGTCTAATCAAGTTGCAGAGTGTTGAGGAAGCTTATCAATATGCCCTGAAGGTGGAAGAGAAGCTGAACAAAAGACATGAGCAGAAGCAAAGAGGTAGAGGAGGAATATTTCAGGGAGGAAGATTTGAAGGAAGAAGGACTTATAGCGGAGGAAGAGGACCCGTTGCGGATCAGAACAAAGACAAGGAAGCTAGAAGAGATGGTAGTTCATACAGGAAGGATGACAAAAAATATACCAAAGAAGGGAACCTGATGGTTACTAGAATGAGGGTTATGAAAAGGGATACATAAGATAGGATAAGAGAGTGTTTAGAGGAACCCGCTTTAAGTGCGAATGAGAATGACATCATGCTTTTGAATGTAAGAAGGCAAAGAATGGTAGAAGAGAAGCATTGGTGGAAGAAGAACCTTCTGGATCAGCTAACAGATCGAAAGATGGAGAATTATTGGTGATGAGGAGAGCATTGTGCCACACTAGAGATGATCAGGAGCCTTGCAAAGGAGGAATTTGTTCAAAAAAGATGTAAAGTAGCTAGTAAGTGTTGTAAAGTTATAATTGATGGTGGTAGTTTAGATAACCTTGTTTAAGAGGAGATGGTGAATAAGTTGAAATTGGAGAGATTGAAGCACCCTAAGCCTTATTAGATAGCATGGATTCAGAATGATCATAAGATAGTGGTAAGTGAATAATGTTTGGTAAAATTGAAGATTGGATATTATCATGATGAAGTTTTGTGTGATATTATGCCTATGGATATATGTCATATCTTTTTGGGTAGGCCTTGGCATTATGATAGACATGCAATAAATGATTTCAAATGGGATGAAGCAGACCTTGTTTCTCTTGGAGGAGCCTATTAAGAGTGAAGTTTGTACAAGTGATAGGATTTGTTTGGTGGATGGAAGGGAATTCTTGGATGAGATGAGACATGGGAATGTTTTTCTTTAGTTTCTAAGAAGACTGAAGATTGGCAACATGAAGAAGAACACCTGAAGGAGATAAAGGAGTTACTGACAGAATATGGAGACATCATTTCAGATAATGTACCTGATAGATTATCGCCTGTGAGAAGTACCATTCATTACTTGGACCTGATTACCGGAGCTAGTTTGCCTAATAAAGTAGCACACTAGATGACTCCAGCAAAAAATAAGGAGTTGAATAAACAAGTGTAGGAGTTGTTGAAGAAAGAATTGATCAGGGAAAGTTTGAACCCTTATGCAGTTCCAACAGTGTTAGCACCTAAGAAGAATGGAGAATGGAGGATGTGCACTAACTCTTGAGCAATACATAAGATCAAAGTGAAGTACATGTTTCCCTTGACTAGGATGGATGATATAATGGATTGTTTAAGTGGAGCTAGATACTACACTAAGATAGACGTGAAGAGTAAGTACCATCGAATCAAAATCAGAGAAGGAGATGAGTGGAAGACAACATTCAAGCTAAATGAAGGATTGTATGAATGGTTAGTGATTCCCTTTGGATTGACTAATGTACATAGTACTTTCATGAGATTGATGAATGAGGTATTGAAGAAATTATTGGGTAAGTTTGTTATTGCTACTTAGATGACATCTTGATTTTCAGTAAGACAAAGGAAGAACATATGTTGCATTTGAGACAAGTTTTGCAAAGACTGAGAGAAGGGAAGTTGTTGATAAACATTAAGAATTGTAGTTTCATGAAGGAGGACTTAGTCTATTTGGGAATTGTGATATTTGCATATGGATTGAAGATGAATCCTCAAAAGGTAAGAGCAATTGTTGAATGGTTTACACTAGAAAGCATTGGGGAGGTAAGATAATTTCATGAATTGGATAATTTCTATCGGAAGTTCATTAGAAATTTTAGTTGAATTTGTAGTCCTCTGACAGAAGCAATGAGGAGGGATAGAAAGGATTTTAAGTGGACAGGCATATGGAGAAAATAGGAGTTTTGAGTTGTTGAAGCAGAAGGTGATAGAGAAGCTTGTGTTGGATTTACCATATTTTAGCAAAGTATTTCAAGTGGATTGTGATGCAAGTGGGAATGCAATTGGAGCATTGTTAAGCCAGGAAGGAAGACCGATAGCTTATTTCAATGAGAAATTGAATGATGCCAAAATGAGATAATTAGTGTATTATCAAGAGTTTTATGCCATAATTCAAGCATTGAAGAAGTGGAGACATTATTTGTTACCTAAGGAGTTTGTGTTGTATACCGATCATCAAGCTTTGCAGTACTTGAATAATCAAGGTAAGTTGAATCAAAGACATATGAGATGGGTGGAGTTCTTGCAGAGTTAATACATATGTTAGGAAATTTGTGCAGAGCTATATAATTTATCAACTTGCAAAAGGTAGAAATCAGAATATTGGTATGTATAAGCCTTTGACAGTTCCGAAGAGACCTTGGGAGGACATAAGCATGGATTTTATACTTGGATTGCCTAAGACATGAAGAGAAAATGATTCTATATTTGTGGTGGCGGATAAATTCTCAAAGATGGCACATTTCATACCCTATAAGAAAACAACAAATGTATTGCATATAGCTGACCTATTTTTCAAAGAGGTGGTGAGACTACATGGATTACCTAAGAGCATAGTTTCTGACATAGACACTGAGTTTGTTGGATATTTTTGGAGGACACTTTGGAGGAAGACAAAGATAGATTTAAAATTCGGTTCTACTTTTCACCGATAGACTAATGAAAAGACAAAAGTAGTAAACAAGAGTTTGGGAAATTTATTGAGATGTTTAGTTGGAGAGAAAACCGGAGGTTGGGACTTGATCCTTGCACAAGTAGAATTTGCCTACAATAATTTAGTGAACATGAGTACCAGAAGAACGCCCTTTGAGATTATTACCAGAATACACCCTAGAAGCATATCAGAGTTAAGAGACATCAGTAATGAGGATAAGAGGAATGCGGAAGTAGAAGTGTTTGCAGAACATATGAAGGCAATGCATACTCAGGTCAGACAACATTTGGAGGACATGAACAAAAAGTATAAGTAGAAAGATGACAAAAAGAGGAGACACAAGGAATTTTAAGTTAGAGATGAAGTGATGGTGTATTGGAGAAAAGAAAGATTTCCAGTTGGAACCTACAATAAGTTGAAGATGAGGAAGTTTGGACCTTGTAAAATCTTGAAGAACTTTAGTTCCAAAAATGCATATGAAGTGGAGTTACCTGATACTTTGGGTATTTCACCTATATTCAACAATGTAGACCTTCATCAATATCATGAGACAAAATACAATGAAGACAAAGCAACATATTTGGAGAATTAGATGCTCCATAGGGTACCAAACCAAATTGAAGACATTTTAGATAGTAGAATTGGGCACAACACTCAAGGCAAACAATATAGAGAGTATCTTGTGAAGTGGAAGGACAGACCAGTAGAAGACTCATCATCGATTTCTTAGGCAGAGGTAGACCGTCTTGGTTTTCCTTTGACTCATGCAAAGTGAGGGACTCACTTTTTCATCAACCCCAGATATTTGATGTAGAAGCATCCTTGGTTCTTGGCAATCTTGCATCAACCAAAAACATTTTCTTTCTGTCTTGCTTTCTGTTTTGCAGTTTCGGTATTTATTTTTGCGTTTCTTTGAATTTGTACACTAGACCTTGTGGAATTGGATTTTGCTTGTAGACATGTTCATCTACCCTATCCTAAGTCCGCAAGACATTTGGATCTTTTTTCAGCAAGTTATCACTTCCAGAATCTGGGATAGCTTTCTAGCTCAGAGCATCAGAACCGCTTGGACCTATTTGCTAATGGAGAATCTTGTAGATATTTATTGTAGCTTGCAGAGCCTAATTTCGTTGCTTCCAACATTCCTTGTCTCATGGCCGACCTTCCCTTGGGTCCGCACATCACTCTATGCTATTTCCAGAAGGATCCCTTGGCATAGATCGACCTAGTAGTTTTACACATTACATCTTCTTCATCGGTGTTTGTTCCATCTTGGGTTGACGCAGATCATCCTAGAGCCATAAATATCATATAAACCATTGTAACTAAGCATATGGAAGACATATCTTGAGATAGAGAAGAATAATCAGACGATTAGGAGGTCCAGAGTTGGCTCGCATTTTTGCTTGAGCTCGGATCCTGTATTTTGAGCATGTTGTATTCAGGCCTGTGTGTCAAATCTTGTAAGCCCACATGTTATTGGCCAGTTGTAATTGAATTTATGATATAATATAATTCAGATTCGGCATTGCTTCCATCACGTTGAGTTGTTTGTGTTGTGTTTCATTTACTGTACGGTCTAGACTGTTCTCTTTGAGGACTTACTCATACTGTGACTGCACCATACTTTTGTGATGTCCTCTTTTTATTGATGATTTAATTATATTTATATTCTCACTTACCCTCTATATTTAGAAATTTTCATCCTTGGATTTTTTCTTATGTCATGTGTATGTGTTTTGTATACATATATTTTTCACATTTTGCTTTTATCTTTGATAATTTTCATTTTCCCCTCCACTTGGGAAGCATCTTCTCTATATAACTTTCCTTCTCTTATTTGGATATGTAAAATTTGATATAAGTTTACACTTCTATGGTATGGCCTCTTTTATCATAGTCATACATGATGCATACCTATTCTCACATGTTCACATATAGCACATTAGCAACCATTAAATTTATTTTTTATCCTTACACTTTTGGGAATAAATAATTGCCTCTTGTTACATGCTCTTTCATGATCATATATTGATACATTCTTTGGTAAATTTATATGTAATTTTGTTACACTATTACATTTTTATTAACTTTATATTTCTTACATCCTTTACATATTACTTTTCTCTTCTCACCAAATCATGTCACTCTATATGTGGTCTATTATAGGGATGTGTATTATCTCACTAATGTTTTCCTTATTGCACTCGTAGTAGCTCTTTAGGAGTCTTATACCATGCTCTCATGGCTATAATGGCTTATATGAAAACAAATACACTGAGCTTGTATAGTTATAATACATTGAATGAATTCAAACGTCATATTTTATCATTAGAAGCATGGAACTACAATAGTCTCTCAAGGTACTACACCACCTCCTTTGTTGGCTATAACGGTTCTTTAGAAATTCTACAATTATCTCTTAAAATACAAGTCTTTGGGTTAACCTTGATGATTCCTAGACACCTCTTCTATCTACACATTAATTATTAACATTTATATGTAGTAGGTATTTATGCTCATTTGAATACTTATGTCAAATGCCACTAATGGAATTCGGAGCATGAAGGCATGAACATAAAGTTGAATTATCACATGGAGAACAAATGAATTGGCATTCATATCTATATCCTTTATGTATGTGTTTGTCATTTAATTCATGTTGGCAAAAAATTTCATTTTGATATAAGTGAAAATTTCGGTAGCTCACATACAAGTCAACATGAGGGGAAAATATAGTGGTGCGTTAGGAAATATTTGGAAATAAATGAAAAATCAATAAAATAGCAAACCATGTTGAGGGGTTGTCCTCTAATAATCAAATAATAATATTATAAATTCAATATTTTAACTTATGATGGTTTGGGAGAACCTTACCCTTATCATAAACATAACCATGTAGGGACTCACCTCTTCATCTTTATTTTGTCACCCTAAGTAAGTAACTAAAAATAATAAATGAAATTATTAAGGTTAAGCATGTCACAAGTGCTTATACTTTTTTTTTAGACTGCAGGAATCGGTTATAGCACCCCCCATAAGTTCAATGCATTGGGTAAAATTTTTAATGTGACTAGTGATGTTGATGCGACACATCCTCCAATATCATGTGGGCTAGGGGGAGACTAGACCTCATGAACTCATGCTTCACCACTATAAGCTCTTGCCAATTGAGCTAGCCCCCCAACTCCAAAAAGTGTTTATACTTATTACACTTAGGAATATAGAATCTTAAGTTTATATAACATGGTGAAAAGTGATCTCCTCCCAACTTGTTTTGGACTTGCTTTAATGTTTGTCCCCTATGAAATATTTTAGTACTCACTTTGAGTATTTAGGTGCAAGACTTTGCATTTGACCTTTTCTTGAATTAAACTCAAGTCCATCTTCCTTAGTGGTTTAGGCCTAGTTCTTTGTCATTAAACTCCAATCCTAGGTTGAGATCACTCAAGTGGTCTTAATCCTAGGCTAGATCTATGAGTGTGACCTTGACCCCTAATTTATAAATTTAAATTTTATATGTACCCAAACCTATCTAGTCCTATCTAGTCATTATCCTCTAACTTGGATATAAATTTTTTAAATTTAATTGTTGGGATGTTTTATAGATTGAAAACACCCTATGCCATTTAAGGCATCAAAATCATGCAATTAAATTTTATTATAGCATCTAAAGCAATCATTTAATCACCATTTTTATTCATAAGGATAGATGCCTAGTAATTTACATTTTGTGTGGCGTCCTTTAATCTTGTTCAAACATTGTTGACTTGGTATAACATGTACTAACTACAATATAGAGAAATCACAAATTCTCCCACTTGATAATATGCCTTAACAATGCTTATAAGAACCACCATATTAAGTATTCACAAGCAAACACATTTTTGAAGAGTAAGAACATGAAGTTGAAGGCCACACACTACAATATTATATTTGGATAATGTGGAAATATGTGTTTGGATTGACTGAGTGTTGTGTTGTCATTTATGTCAACATATTCCTCTGTGTGTTCCAGTGTTGCAGTCAGATTAAGTGAGTTGGTTTGGCCAGTGTGTTGCAGATGAGTTGTTGTGGATTAAAGGGTTTTGAGATAAGTATCTCTAGTTGATTTAGCTCAAGTTTCAGTGGTTCACATGGATATTTGATCGAGTTATGAGATCCAGTATTGTAGTTGGTTTTTTAGTTGTTCGATGTTGATTAGTGTTTTGGATTTTGCTTTACATTACTCTGTGTTGCAATATCTTGGTTTGCACATTTGGCAGAGTGTTTGGGACAGTTTATTATGTCCTTAATTCAGATGGTTCATGATTTGGAGGTTCGCAAGTGAATCTTTTTGTTTGACAGTCATTGTAGTTAGTGATCTTGAAGTTCTGTATAATGATGATGAAGGTTCTAGTAAGTGGTGTTGGCGCGGTTGTTTCTGTGGTAATTTTATGATGCTTGTGGATGTTTCTAGATCATGTTTTATTCTTGTTGGTGGTCCACATTATCAATGAGCTTGTCATCGATGATTTTTCTTGATCTGGTGGTGTTCTTCATGTTCTTGACTGACATGATGATTGTAGTGTGTTGCAGATGATTCGAGGCATAATTCTTGAAGGTGTTTCATGTTCGAGGTGGTGATTGAAGTCCATACTATGTCTTAGCTGACATTGTTTTGGTCCACATACAATATTGTAGCATGTATGGTTATATCTTTGTAATTTTTGATGTGTGTTGCGTCGACCTTGAAAGATAGGTTGATGATATGTATAAATAAATGTAATACTCATGTGTAAGAGGTATCTATGTGTGCGAATAATGCTTTGATCTTTTAGAAGTAGTGAAGTAGTGCGAAGAAGTGTGAAGAAGTGCGAAAGAGAAAAATATGTGCCTAACCAAAACTGTAACCAGGCATGAGGAGATGTTATTCTATTAGTTCATGATCTTCTAGATGTAATCTGAATGTGTTTGTAAGACGGTGAGTCTTCCCAGGGTTGTTTCCCTTTGTTTTTTTGAGTAGTGAGCTCTAGGGAATGTTCTTGAGTGCATGTGCATTCCCAATTGTAATATTTTATATACTTCTAATAGGGTATCATCATATTGTGGGTAGATTCCCACCGTAGTTTTTCCCTTGATTAGGTTTTCCATGTCAAAAATCTTGGTGTTATGTTTGTTATTGATGTGGTGTTGATTTATTCTTTCATTGTTAATTATCAAATCTGAAATTGTGTTTGACTTAAGAAAAGATTTTGAGAAAATTGATTCATCCCCCCCTCCCAGTTTTCTGCCTTGTTGCCAACAATTGGTATCAGAGAAGGTTCCTCCGACGAATTTTGATCACTCGAGGTGATCTAGGATGGAAACTTATAAGGACAGTCTGAGATTTGATGGATCAAACTACACTCTTTGGAAAAGCCGGATGGAGTGTCACTTGAGATGCATTGGTGAAGATTTGCTAGAAAAATACTAAAAATGTGTATATCATTCCTTAGAATGGTCCTACAACTCTGGATGAGATAAAGGAAGCATTGTTGAGTGCCTTGACTGATTCTGAAATGATAAATTTCATGGATTTGCAGAGTGCTCATGAGGTCTAGAAAAAGTTGGAAACTTTGTATAAAGGTGACAGTCATATGAAGATTGATAAGTTGTAGAGCTTCAAGCGAAAGTGTGAGTTGTTGAAGATGGGCGAAGATGAGAACATTACTTCTTTTATGTAGAAACTGAATGAGCTTGTGTGCAATATTAGATGTGTCAGTGGAGTATTGGAAGAATCATAGATTGTTGCTAAAGTATTGAGATCCTTTCCTCCTGCTTACAAGCATAAAGCTGCTGCTATTGAGGAGATCCAAACCATGACTAATGTGACTAGAGACATGTTGATTGGCAAGCTTGCTGCCTTTGAATTGAGTGAGTTTGGTGACTCTCTTCCTAAGACAAAATTTGCATTCAAAGATACTGTTTCCGAAAAGCAGAGATATAATCCAAGAGAAAGTTATTCAAGGAGGATATCAAGATATGAGAAAGAGATGAAGGAAATTGAAGAAGAAGAGTGAGAACTTGAGGAGCTTGAACCCCTTATTGCTAGGTTATTGCCTAAAGGATCCTGTAAGTTTGAAGGAAACTTGCCTCTTAAATGCTTTTCATGTAATAAAATTGGGCATTTTGCTTCAAGGTGTCCGAAAAGAGTTCCTAGGAAGCAATACAAGCCTAAATTTTAGAAGAACTATTATTATGCTATTGGTGAAGGTGTGACAAATGATGAATCTGAGAAAGGAATTCAGGTGATGATGAATGGGTATTTATTGCTATCAAGGAAGAGGATCCAATGCCTACTGATTCTGCTAGATGCATTAATGAGGAGAAAGCTTTGGCTGCTAAAGTTGAAGAGAAAGATGAATGGGTTATTGATAGTGGCTACTCTCATCATATGCCAGGTGATAAGAGTAAGTTTGCGAGCATGGAAAAATATGATGGTGGTGTAGTAAGATTTGGTGATGACAAAGATGGTATAATTTGTGGTAGAGGTTTCATTTATCCTTATGGTAAGAACAATACTAATGATGTATTGTATGTAGAAGGTCTAAAGCATAATATTTTGAGTGTTGGACAAATAGTTGACAAGAGATACGATTTACAATTGAAAAATAGCAAGTGTAGAATCTTAAGTGTTTCCGAAATTGAGATTGCATCAGGGACAAAGACTAGAGGTAATATCTTTCACTTGAATGCTGGTGGTAAAAGTTGTTTGATTGCTTAGATTGATGAAATTTGGTTATGGCATAGGAGGACATGTCATGTGAATTTTGATTGCATGGTTAAGATAAGTTCTACTCAAGAAGTGAGAGATCTTCCTAAGTTGGTAAAGCCTACTAATTCAGTATGCAAGGAATGTCAGTCAGGGAAGCAGACAATAATTACTTTTAAAAGAAAACAATATTGTTCTAATGGATTATTGGATCTTGTGCATACCGATTTGTGTGTCCTTCTAGAGTGAGAAGCTTGCAGGGAGACAAGTATTTCATGTTGTTGATTGATGACTATTCAAGGATGGTGTGGGTTACTTTCTTAAGGGAGAAGTCTGAAGCCTCAGAGAAGTTAAATATTTTCAAAGCTATGGTTGATACTGAGACAAGGTTGAAACTAAATTGTCTGAGATGTGACAGAGGTGGTGAATTCACTTTCGATGAGTTCAATGCATTTTGTGAAGAGTATGGAGTGAAGAGACAGTTATCTGCACCTAGAACTCCTCAGCAGAATGGTGTTGTGGAGAGGAAGAATAGAACAATTCAGGAAGCTTCTAGAACCATGATGTTGGAAGGAAACGTTCTACATATCTATTGGAGAGAAGTTGTGAGTCCTTCTATATACACTCTTAACTGGGTGCATATCAAAGGTGGTACCGGTAAGACTCCTTATGAGTTATGGTTTGGTCATGTTCCTACAGTTAGATATTTCAACATTTTTGGAAGTAAATGCTATATCAAAAGAGATGAAGATCTAGGGAAGTTTGATGATAGATGTGATGAAGGAATTTTTCTTGGTTATTCTACTAAGAGCAAGGGCTATCGGTGTTATAATAAGAGATTGATAAATATAGTTGAAAGTGCTCATGTGAAAGTTGATGAAAGCAATGTGAGACAGATCAGATCCTGCGGATATGATTCTAATGATTAGAATGACAAATCAGATAAAGGAAAGCAAGTGCAGACCCAAAATCTAATTCAGATTATTCCGGAAAAGCTAGAAAATCAAGGAGAGACTAGTGCTAGTTCATAAGAAAGAACTCAAGAGTTTGAAAATCAAGAAAATCCTAAGACTCCCAGGTATGTGAGGTTGAATCATTCAGCTTATCAGATCATAGGAGATAAGAATAAAGGTGTGATGACTAGAAGAAGAATCATTGAAGAATATTGCTTTATTTCTAAGACTGAGCCTAAAGATGTTATTGAAGCATGCAAAGATGAAAATTGGGTTAAAGCAATGGAAGAAGAATTGAGCCAGATTGAAAAGAATAATACATGGATTCTTGTTCCTAGACCTAAGGATAAAAATGTAGTTGGAATTGAATGGGTATTTCAAAACAAATTGGATGAACAAGGTAAAGTTGTTAGGAACAAAAGCAATACTTGTTTGTAAGGGATATTCTCAAATGGAAGGAATTGATTTTGAGGAGACTTTTGCTCTGATGGCGAGAATTGAAGCTGTAAGATTATTTCTTGCTTATGCTGCTTACAAAGATTTCAAAGTTTATCAGATGGATGTCAAGTCAGCCTTTCTTAATGGTGAGTTGGAAGAGGAAGTTTATATTGAGCAACTCGATGGATTTTAGTTGACAGATCAGGAAGATATGGTTTGCAAATTGAAGAAAGCACTGTATGGATTGAAGCAAGCCCCAAGAGAATTGCATGCCAGATTGGATAAGTATTTGTTGAAGCTTCTATTCAATAAAGGTACCGCTGATAGTAATCTATATTTCAAGATTGATCATGATAACATTTTGATTGTTGAAGTTTTTGCTGATGATATTATTTTTGGAGGGAATGATAGTTTGTGCAAGAAGTTTGTTGATGAGATGAAGAATGAGTTTGATATGTCTATGATTGGTGAGATGAAATTCATTTTGAGATTGCAAATTACTCAGTTGGATAAAGCCATTTTTATATCTCAGTCCAAGTATATGAAGGAATTGTTGAAGAAGTTTGGTTTAGATTATTCAAAGCCAGTTGGTACTCCTATGGTGACCGGATGTAAGTTGACAAAGTATGATGAATCCCCTAAAGCAAATTAGACTAGATATAGATCTATGATTGGTGGATTACTATATTTAACTCAGACTAGACCAGATATTATGAATGTTGTATTTCTTGTTGCTAGATTTCAAGCTGATCCTAAGGAATCTCAAGCTGTTGTTATTAAAAAATCTTTAGATATTTGAAAGGAACTATTGATTTTGGTTTGTGGTATCCTAAAGATGATGATTTTACTTTGAGTGCTTTTATTGGTGCTAATTGGGCCAAAGATGTGGATGACAAAAAAAGTACTAGTGGTGGTGCATTTTTATTGGGAAAGAGATTGGTCTCTTGGATGAGTAATAAGTAGAATGCTATTTCTTTATCTACTAGAGAGTCTAAGTGTATTGCTACTGCTAACAATTGTACTCAGGTGGTATGGATGAAGCAGATGTTAAAGGATGTCAGATTTGTTTATGATGAGCCCATTGCTATATATTGTGATAATTCAAGTGCTATCAACATTTCTAAGAATCAAGTGTTGCATTCAAAGACTAAGCATATATCAATCAAGTTTCATTTCTTGAGAGAGAAGGTGAATGAGAAGGAAGTCAGATTGGAGTATGTATCTACAAAGGAATAAATTGTAGATATATTCATGAAGCCTTTGCCTAAGGATACTTTTGAGTATCTTAGAGAGAAGCTAGGGGTGATTACCCCTCCAAATAAGAACTAAGATGCATGGATTTGCATTAGTCCGGTGGATTTCACAATCGTATCTTGTGATCCGTATTGTTGAGTGGTGGCTGCTACTTAGGGGGAATATTCAATGTTGTGGTTTATATGTTCGGTTTTGTGTGATTTGTTGTTTGCAAAAATGTGCCCTTAGCATTGATGTCAAAGGGGGAGAGAATCATGTGAAAAACTATCATATCATATGCTAGATCTCAAAGGGAGATTCTTGAGAGTTGTTCTTTCTTTGTCATTGATTGTTTTCCACATCATATGTTGCCATCAATTCCAAAGGGGGATATTGTTAGGATAATGTGAAAATATGTGTTTGGATTGACTGAGTGATGTATTGTCATTGATGTCAACATATTCCTCTGTTGTTCCACTATTGCAGTCATATTAAGTGTGTTGGTTTGGCCAGTGTGTTGCAGATGAGTTGTTTTGGATTAAAGGGTTTTGAGATAAGTATATCTAGTTGATTCAATTCAAGTTTCAGAGGTTCCCATGGAGATTTGATTAAGTTATAAGATTCGGTATTGCGGTTGTTTTTTTAGTTGTTCGGTGTTGATCAGTGTTTTGGATTTTGCTCTGCATTGCTTTGTATTGTAATATCTTGGTTTGTAGATTTGGCAGAGTGTTTGGGATGTTTTTGGTGTGTCCTCAATTCATATGGTTCATGATTTAGAGGTCTGCAAGTGAATCTTTTAGTTTGACAGTCATTGTAGTTAGCGTTCTTGAAGTTTGGTATAATGATGATGAAGATTATAGTAAGTGGTGTTGGTGTGGTTATGTTTGTGGTAGTTCATGATGTTTGTGGATGTTTCTAGATCATGTGCTATTTGTGTTGGTGGTCCGTATTGATTGGTGAGCGTGTTATTGATGATTTTCAGTGATTTGGTGGTGTTCTTTGTGTTCTTGGCCGACATGATGATTGTAGCATGTTGCAGATGCTTTGAAGCATAATTCTTGAAGGTGTTTCATGTTCAAGGTGGTGATTTAGGTCCATACTATGTCTTATCCAACATTGTTTTGATCCACATACAATATTGTAGCGTGTATGGTTATATCTTTGTAATTTGTGATGTGTGTTGAGCCGACCTTGAAAGATAGGTTGATGATATATATAAATAAATGTAATACTCATGTATGAGAGGTATTTGTGTGTACAAATAATGCTTTGATCTTTCATAAGAATTGAAGAAGTGTGAAGAAGTGCGAAAGAGAAGAATATATCTAACCGGAAATGTAACCAGGCATGAGAAGATGCTATTATATCAGTTCATGATCTTCTGGGTGTAATTTGAATGTGTTTGTAAGATAGTGAGTCTTCCCAGGGTTGTTGCCCTTTGGTGTTTTTGAGTAGTGAGCTCTAGGTAGTGTGCATGAATGTATGTGCATTCCCCATTGTAATATTTCATATACTTGTAACAGGGTATCATCATATCATGGGTAGGTTCCCACTGTGGTTTTTCCCTTGACCAGGTTTTCCACGTCAAAAATCTTGGTGTTATGTGTGTTATTGATGTGGTATTGATTTATGCTTTCACTGTTAATTATCAAATCTAAAATTGTGTTTGAGTTAATAAAAGCTTTTGAGAAAACGGATTCACCCCCCCTCTTAGTTTTCTGCCTTGTTGCCAACATATTAAAGTTGTATATGTTAGGACTAATGTTGTTGTAAGCGTCTGAAAAATGGTCAACACTTGAGGTGTCATACTCTAACATGTCCACGTGACCTTATTTTAGGGTTTTTGGGCTTACTAATCATTTCTTCTATGTCTTACATTCAGTCTTTATCATTTGTCAACATTTTGTCATTATTTTGCATTTCTTCCCTGCTTGATTCTTATTATCACGCATTTGAATTAGGTCTTGTGAATATCATTTTCAGATTGCAATAAGTGATTGTCATCAACTTATCATGTCAATTGCACATTGTCAATCCTAATCGGTGTCAAATTAGGGTTTTGACCTAGATCTTTATCATTTTCAATCAATTATTGATCATCCTTGATCAATGATCAATTAATTTGGACCATTTTGGATCCCTTTCAATCTTCAATTATAATCATCATCAATCCTTTATCAATT
This sequence comes from Cryptomeria japonica, assembly GCF_030272615.1. NCBI lineage: Eukaryota > Viridiplantae > Streptophyta > Pinopsida > Cupressales > Cupressaceae > Cryptomeria > Cryptomeria japonica. The sequence continues at coordinate 232,114,650 of NC_081415.1, forward strand.
TGTGATCAATTCGTCATCGGTCCTTGTCAATCTATTTATCAAGTTGACTTTCATCAAATCGACCTTTTGTCAATATTTGATCGATTTGTCATAGATCTCAATCAACCATCAATCCTCGTCAATTTTGGATCGATTAGTCATTGATCCTTGTCAGTTGTCATCTATCAAATTAATTTTTTTGTCATACTTGACCAATTTGTCATTAGTCTTCGTCAATCAATATCAGTTTCATATCATTAATATCAAGTCAGGTTGTCAATTGCCCTTCTCATCACGGTTGTTGTCAGGTATTTATTGCTTTAATTATGTCAAGACCCTAATTCATTCTTAGTGTATCTTCTAGGATTTTATGATTTAATCATTTTAGTCCTATTGACACTTCTCTTTAGGTTAAGTGAATTTATTCATTTATCCTAAGTGTCTCATGTCATAATTAATTTAAATATTTAATTAGCTAATCTCATCCCTTTTTGTGAGTTAATTAATAAATGTAAATATATTAATTAGTGCCACCTAATTTCCTAGTTTTTAAATTTCATTTTCCCACCTAATTATTCTCCCCTAATTTCTCCTTCAATTTGGGCTCCACTTTTCATGCTTAATGTTGCCATAATTTGAAAGCTAATTTCATGGCTAATTTGTCGTGAATTGTCTTAGCAATTTGTATTAATTGTGCATAGAAATATGTCATATTTATTGCATAGAAGTTTGCCATAAATTGACATAGAATTTGTCATGCTTTGTCTCCTCAATCATGCCAATTTTGAATGAAATTGCTTCTTCCAATTTCTCGTGCTAATTTGGATCTCCCATTCGATTTGTCTATAAATTAACCTCTTTCATCAATCCTTCCCAACCACAATTTGAGTATCCTTATGTTGTGATTTTCATCTCGTAATCAACTTGCTTTTCACTTGCATTTGTGCTTTGTAGGTGAGATCCACAAACATCCAATTTGAAGGAGAAAGAATGCCAATGGAGGTCAATGGATGAGATTTCTACATATGGTTTGCATTTTAGTTTGAATATCTTACCTTCATTCCTTTATTGAGTGTATTAGAACTTGATTTGATTGAAATTTAGGTTTGTGGTTGCCTAATTCTATTGATTTGATGCTTTTCCCCATTTTCCTAGTTACAATTGTATTATTATATAGCTAGTTAAGACCTATAACAACTAGTGAATGAAAAAAATGATTTTTTTTTGTTCTTTATTGTGTTTTCTATTTTTTCATGCATGGTTTTAAGTAATTTTAAAGCATTTATGAACTGCTTTTGATGTGGTGATTAATATTCACACATGCTTAATGGTTGAATAAGATATTTGTTATTGTATTGTGAATTTTTAAGTTTTTTATGCAATAGAGAATAACATTATTGTGTTGGATTTTTATCTAGAACACTTTTCCTAAGTGAAATTATACATATTGTGTGATTTCTTTTTTATTATTTTGTTATTTGCTTCAAATTTTATATACATTGTTTCTATTGTACAAATTTTATTAGGTTTCTTTTCACAACAACATAGAAATTCAAGGTTGTGAAATGAGCATCAATCTCACTAAGACAATTTTAATCTAAGTAAAAAACGCTATGTTTCAATCTATTGAAATTTATCAATACAAATATAAAGACAAATTTTAGAATCAAACAATAAAATACATATTACAATAAAAATATTTCATCACAAATACTTTAAAAAAAATGAAATTATATATTTTATAATACTAATCTAAACTTAATTTCTTTAATTTAGTGTATTTATTAACCTACATATTTTTCCTATTTTAATATTTAAAAATAAATTAAACAATCATAATTTTACAAATGTTTGACAAGGTTCAAATTTTGGGAACACCCTAATTATTATTTTTTAAGCAATTTTACAAGTTTTTAAAAGTTTTTTCAATTATAACACAAGCAAAAGCAACATGAATATTTCCAATCATCTATTAGTCAATAGTATGAGGCATATGAGAGAATATCAAAGTGATCTAAAAGACATAAACAATCTGTCACTTATTTCAATCATCACTTATTCTCACAATAATCTAAAAGAGTGAATAATCTTTTTATTAGATATTTATTAAAGCATATGAGAGAATATCAAAGTGATCTAAGTAATTAAGGCATATTATCTATTGAAGAGATAGAGATATATATTAAAGTAGATTTTATGATAAAGTAAAACTATAAGTTATGTATGTTGAAGTTTCCAAGAAATATGTATGAAAAAATATATTACTAGTATACATATCTTAAATACATTTGTCTAAATAAATTTCGTGAGATATCAATTAACTTATTTTATTTATCTTAAAATTATTTTATTATATTTTACTTTAAATTATATTTACTATAGAAAAAAACATTTAAATTTTATTGTATCAACATTATTTATTTTTTTCAGTAAATTTTTTTAATTTGATAATTGACATCTAATTTTTATATTTGTATTCTAAACTTCTTATCATTATTCCAAAAAATGAATCAAAATAAAAAAATTATGAAATATATATTTTTAATTAAATAAGTCATTCTCTATTAATAATTATAAAATTTTACTATATATTATAACTATGAAATGGTAGATTTTTAAAAAAAACATCTTTCTTTATATTTTATATTTATACATCTATCTAAAACTTATACTTTAATGAGAATATATCTTGTTTTATATGGTGCTTATTTTAAAAATATTATTTTTTAAATTAATATTTATATTTCTACAAATGAATGATTGTCAAATTTAAGAAAAAAGGTAAAAGTTAACATTAACATGCTCACACCATTACATTCCACCCCTTGTTGCCATTGTAGAATGCCTTTCAACATTAATAATGATGAATGTATCCTTTCACTTAAGTGATTTTTGAAATGAGAATTATCCTAAGTGGAATAATGGATGAGACATTTTTTTTATGAAAATTTATATAGAGATTAGAACATATATTATAAGAATGTTGTCAAGAATTATATATATATATATACTATTTTGATTTCTTCAAATTGGAAATAGAATTTGTGTGTTTGGTGATTGTTTTGGAGTTTGAGTTTTATTTGGTGCAATTTTACTTAGTCTAGAAAGACTCAGTAAATTATTCTACTTCAATTGGTATTAGAGTCGAGGTTTAGTTATGTTGAGAGGAAGACCTACAAATTGCCGAGAGTAGTCAATATGGCATACAAATAATAGGGTAAGAGAGGTAGAGGACCTAGGGGCATGGAGCCTAAAATTGTAGAGGCAATTAGAGGTCTTACAATGTGAATGGATGCAATGGAGATGGCTCAGAGAAGAGGAGCCCACACAGAGTATATTAGTGAAGATAAGGAAGACTAGATTGTTAAAGGAGGTGAGAAAGTGAATCAATCAAGGCTCGATCCAAGAGGGGGGAGATTCATCAAGGCCATTACCAAGATGAATTCTAAGCCCTGTTTTGATCCTTTGAATTTCAAAAGGGGTTTAAATACATAAAAATTATTATATTGGATTTGCAAAAATGGATAAATATTTTGAAGATGATCTTGCATTGTATGCTTTAGTTATGTCGTCCACCGACATAACAAATCCAATTTTGTGTCATTTTATCGATCTGAATGATTTTCATCACTACCGGTTAAGTCTCCATCAACTAATTTGTTTTGTCAAACAAATCTTGTTCACCCAATCGATTCAGCACATGCGGTCACAAACATATCTTCATCTGATAGTCTTCAATGCTGTTGCAAAACCACATCATCTCAATCTTCATAATTTTCATGTGCCAATTACCAGAATGTAACACTGTCTGTCATTTACCTATTGAAGTCCTAAGTACTAGTTCTGGTAAAAATTGTCTCTGCTTTACCAGTTAAGTCTAGCCAGTTGAACTGTAGGACTAAGATGACTCAAAAAAACATAGTTGCCATCAATGACAACATACAAAATAGTCATCATGCATAAATCTAATCTCTGTGCACAATAAACATACACCGGTTGCATCAAGAAAACACACATTACCAGTTAAGTACAAATGATCAAATGCCAACATTTGATTCCTAATGCAAGTTTTCCAAATAGGGCACCATATAGGATGCCATCGAAAGAGAATGAAGATATAAACATGCAAGTGAAAGAATTGCTTGATAAAGGGGTTAATTGGAAAAAGTTTAAGTCTGTATGTTGTTCTAGTAGTGTTGGCACCAAAGAAGGATGAGGATTGATGACTATGTATGAATTATAGAGTAATAATCAAGATAACCATCAAGTACTAGTTGAATCCATTTCCATGAATATATGATATGATGTAGTTTTTAGTGGAGCCATATACTCCACAAAGATGGGTATTTTGAAATAAGAATAAGAGAGGGAGATGAATAAAAAGCTTCATTCAAGACCAAGGATGGATTGTATGAATGGTTGGTGGTTCCGTTTGGATTGAAAAATGCTCCAATCAATTTCATGAGATTGATGAATGAATTTTTGAAGTCATATATTGTTAATTTTGTGATTGTGTATTTAGATGATATTTTTTTATTTAGTAAACCAAAAGAAGAGCATATGTGCCATTTTAGGGTAGTTTTGCAAAGGTTGAAAGAAGAGAAGTTAATGACGAATTTAAAAATGTGTAGTTTCATAAAGGAAGAGTTGGTGTATTTGGGGTTTGGAGTTTCCAATAGTGGTTTGAAAATGGACCTAGAAAAAGAAAAAATAATGTTGATTGGTCTTCATTGAAGAGTATTTTTGAAGCAAGAAGCTTCCATGAACTAGCAATCTACTATATGAAGTTTATTAGAAATTTCATTGGGATTTATTCACTAATTATGGATAGAATAAAGGTAATAGAAAATGATTTGTTTGGATAGCTACAATAGAGAGGAGTTTCAATATTTGAAGGAAAAGGTAACGACGTAGCCCATGTTAGCAATTCCCAAATTTGGAAAGGTGTTCCAAGTTGATTGTTTTGCAAGAGGGACATCGATAAGGGGTTTGTCATGCCCAAACTTTTGGGCAAAAACTCAAACAACAATTTTTTTTGAAACACTTAATTATATGCAATCTATGCTTAATTAGATGTGACAACTTAACAGGTTGTTCCAAGGGGAAAACTTAAATTATAATTAAACATTTTTCTAATGTGAGCGATGAATAGAACAAATTTATCTAGAAGCCTTAGGTTTCTATAAAACTCCTAGATGACAAAGTTAGGATATTCCCGACATAACAAATTACGATAACTCCTATAATCAAACGGAACAAAATGATTTTTTTTTAGGGACAATAATAAATTCACATCGAATGTCCCTTTTATTATAGTTGCACATTATAATTCGTAATTAGATCGACTTCTACTAAATAGGCATTAATATAATTACTTGATTCAATAATAATTATTTATCTCCTAACAATATCCTCCATCCGTGATCATACATCCTTCCTTTATACTTGATTAAATCCTGCATCTATAAACTAATTATTATTATGATTTTAACGTAATAATATTAATTAATTGGGCAATTGAAAATTTAAGTGTCAAACGTTAAAATGTTAATTGCTTTATTTAGTATAAGATTCCATCTAGGCTAAATGAGTTCGCAAGACCAAGGTCTTGGACATATTTTCAAATATAGATATAATTCCACCACGATATCCTCTTCCAAAGAAATTATTATTATCTCACCATTTAATAAACAAATAAATTCATTTACGCAAAAATCTCTAAATTAATTGACAAGAGATACTATCAATCTCAAATAATCTTTTAATTACACGAAGCATTAATTATACCAAATCTAATATTTAGACTATTAACAACTTAGTATTTAAGGAGCGATAAATATAATGCGTTTAAATTTCGTCTAGAGGTTAAAGTGACCTTTAATAGCATTTGCTTCATAACTCTAGTTAACATTGACCAAATAAATGATTCCCTAAGGTCAAAATACTAGTAAAACACCTATTAATACATGCTAATAAAATAAAACCCATTAGTTTTTCAATTTTAAAACTAGTAACATATATATATATATATATATAAGCTTTTATATATAGCCTAAATGAAATATACTACTAAGCTTTTTACATACTTATAAGCTTTTATATAGCCTAAATGAAATATACTACTATATATCTAATCGAGAAAATGCCTTATCTAAGTCCACTATTATAATTTTATATATATATATATATATATATATATATATAATTAACATATATATAAATTAACACCTATATGAATTTATTAACTTAAGAAATTTAAATATAAACTATTAGTATTCAAAAGTATATATGGGATACCCTATTCAAAATTTGAATAGGGTTTCCCCCCCCCCCCCCCCTTTTTGTTTTACTTAATCCATTTAATATTCATAACCCTAGATTTAAAGTTACATTTACCACACATATTTTATTTAAATCTATTCTAAGTTTTCCCTAACCCGAAATTTGGATTAGAGCATGTGTGTTTTGCAAGTTTGGAAGAGCCATGGCGGAGGAGGAGCCGCATGTTTTGTTTATGCAGGAATGGCGTGGCGACGGAGGTGAGAGGAGCTCACGGGGGGAGGCTCCCCGTAGGGTTGGCTGCAGCCGTGCCTGCGGGTCGTGGCTCACAGAGGTGGCCTTAGCCGCTGCTGTGAGTCGCGGCCTGCAGCTCGGCTGCGCCGTCGCTGTGGGGCGCCACCCACAGGGGGGGGCAAAAGCCTCCCCGATTGTGGGTTGCGGCCCATAATGGCGGCTGCAGCCACCGTTGGGGGTTGCCGCCCACAGCACGAGGGGGTCGAGGCTCCCCCATTTTACTTATTATTTTCTTTTAAAAAAAAAAAAATTAACTCTTTTTTTTTTTGTCTTTATATATATATATAGTTATATTGATTATATATATATATATATATATATATATATATATATATATATATATATATATATATATATATATATATATATATATATATATATATATATATATATATGATGTTTTAGGGGTAGGTTTAATTCAGATTTACCAAAAAAAAAAATGGATTTATTTTCTGGACCTTCTAAATCACGCTCCAATAATAATAAAATATTGGCAGCATGGGAATGGAGGCAGAATTACATTTATTTAATTTATACAATCTATTTATATTTCTTTTTCCTAAAAATCCCATTGAACAGGTTTTCAAAACTAACAGATTTAAATAAAGCAATTCTTTTTATTTTATATATATCTAGCTACATACTTTAGAGATAGACTATTAATTTTTGATTTACTTTCTGCAATGGATAAAGGGAAAAAAAATAACAGAATTTAATAAATTTTAACAGCAACTACATTAGCCTAGAAATCATTTAAATTGACTATAGAGATAGGCATGTTAAATCTGTTTAACCATAATTTGTATTTGGGAATTAAATAGATAGGGCTAAAATGCTTATATTTCTCCTACTAACATGCAAGCTTACTACTTCATTCTTTTCCATTATTTCAAAATGCCTAAGGAGATAAAATGAACTTTTATTTTCAAAAGAATAACATGAATACAACAAATATTGTCCCAATAACTATAGGAACTTAATCCAAAACAAACATTTCCTCTTTGCAATAATAACTTAATAAAATAATGCATTTCTTTAGAACATATTAAGAATACAATATAGTCAACATTACAAGTGGGTGAGATGCCCAACTAGTCTCTCATTTCTATTAAATGAGGACTTTAAATAAAATAGATACATTTTCTTTTTTTTTAAAGTAAATACAACATGCAACTCTTTGTTGACATTTCTGCAACTGAAAATATAGCATCCCTTTTCTTATTCTCTTTCTGTAAATCAAGTACAAAAACCAACAACTCCTAGCTTGTCTTTTATTTTCTTTTCCAGCAACCTGCATGCAAATCAAAAGGCTACAACCATGAAGAGCTCACCTCCCAGCCTAGGCTTACTAGAAGCCACCCCTGAGCTTGGAGAACCAAGCCCTAGACAAGTTACACACATGCAAACACAAGAAGCAAGGGAAAAACATACAACAAACACTTTCCCAACCAAGGCTATACTTCATCACAAAATGTGATGTTTTTACATGGGTGGTAGTGGACCGAATACCCTGAGGAGACTGCAAAAATATTAGATCACAAAGCCACCTCATGGCAAACAAAGATATATATCATGAGTTCATTAACCCCACATCCTTATGCCCCCCCAAGGCATTCATGTCATACTTTCTCCCCTTATGACCCCCAAATGCATAAACCAGTCCATGCAGCAAGGGTCACATATACACCCCTTGAGTTCGCTCTCATAATGAGAGTCTCTCACTCGAGGGCTGTCAAAATCCTACCACCAGCAAGACCATCCTACTCTCCCAAGAGTAGAAGGCCTTGATTACTCCCGAATCACAGGAATGCATAAAGAATAAAAGAAAGGTCGCATAATAATTTCCACAAAAGAACATACAAGAAAACAACTTTTACATTCAAACAATCTTTCCAACATAAACATGCAACATAAAAAGAAACAAAAGAAGGAGGTGAACCAACCTTCAATCTGCCCAAGGGTTTGCTAGAACTAGTTTGAGGATGAGCAGCACAATTCCACAGTTCTTCCTTCTACACTTAGCCAAAATTATATCCCAAAACTATTCTTTTCAAAATTGCATAGTCTCCAAAAATGGAGAGTGGGTGATTACCCACAAAGTCTCTCATTCTTGCCTAAAAAGACCTCAGTGAGAGTTCTCCCAGGTTTCTAAAATTGAAAAAGGAAAAAGTAAGAGAAAGTGGGAAAAAGGATCTCACATCAAAAAGGAAGGTTATCTAACCTAGATGATACCTTATAATTTCAATTTTCTCTCACCTTAGGAAACCCACTTTTTGAGGTTACTAAACAGTCACATGGGAGTAGACACATGCCTAAAAATACTCCTAACCCATAGGTATACCTTATGGACTTTAGAAAACACCTTTAAACTACCCCTAGGAGTCCATTTGACCTCTTATAAACCCATTTGAAGTTAACTTTCGGGTCAAACCTAAGTTGACCACTCCAAAGACTCTCTACCCAAGGAAAATTCAGAACCACATTCAAATGTTTGAAAAAGCTATGGTTGAAACAACTCCCTCCAAGAGACAAGTCAAAAATCAAGACATAAACCAACACATGTGTCAAGTGACACAATAAAATACATTACAAAATTACACATGAAATTTGTCTCTTGTTGGATTTACACAAATTAATAAATTTAATTTAACACACACACAACTTTTACTTTCACAAATAAAATACGATACATACGGGGTGTTGTCTCTCCAAATAGACAACCCCTGGCTTTACGAACGTACATAGGTCTAGGTTTGGTTCTCCATAATGTTTCCATGGTCACATGGATAATTTTCCTGTACATCTCAATTATACATTAGTAATTCCAAATAACCTCATATAATATTAAACACATGAATACGAATACACATCAAACACTCTGCATACAATTTACATTTAAACAAATCGATATATCTTATATCCAAATAAATCCACATAAGGAATTATCATAATCCTCATAATTTTGATCCATACATAAGACATGCATCCTATTTCTATCATCATAGTAAAGTCCTGCAAATCCAATAATGACATACATCGCCTCAAAGTTATCCTATTCCAGAATCATATAAAGTTATGTATCCATAACACATCAAAATGTACACCTCAAGGTGAAATGATTCCATAACCTGGTTCAATTACTTTTCTCACCAATCTATCCGTCTAACATAGCCCATCCTATTGAATTATAGCATTTATCAGTAAGGTCAACCATGGTCAACTGAGTTAACGAGAGCTTGATCGGGGAGGGCTCTATAGGGTTCTATGTTAAGAGGGCTTACTTCAACAAGAAGCTAAAGGTAAAAAGAAAATACTCTATGCATGATCAATAGTTCTATGCAATTGTGCAAGCACTAAGAAGTGGAGACACTACTACCAAAGTCTAGTTTGTGGTGTACATTGATCATCATGTTTTGGAATTTTTAAATAGCCAAGGTAAATTGAGTAAAAAAAAGTGAACTGGGTTGACTTTCTTAATTTTATATTTTTTAAAGAATGAAAGAGGAAAATCAAATAGAGTTATTGATGCATTAAGTAGGAGATGTGTTTTGTTGAATGAGATAAGAGTAAGTGTTGCTAGTTTTGATTGTATGGGAAAGTTTTATGAAAAAGATGTAGATTTTAAAGAAGATTAGGTGACATTCACAAGTCCAATTAGGATGGATAGAACTCATGTTGGCAATATGTGTTGCCAATTATGTCAACCTGATGCTTGGCAATGTGTGTTGCATTTGTTTGTTGACAGTTGTTTTGTTGTTGTCATTAAAGTTAACTTGTAGTTTTTGTGTTGTCATGTTTGGAATGATGATGGAGAGACTGTTGGAATTTGTTTCCATTGATATAAAGTACAGATGGATAATGCCTATAGTTACTTTTTATTGTGGATTTTCACCTTCTTGGGGTCTGATGTCTATCATAATATGAGGTATTAAAGTATGATTATTATATCATATTACGATAAGGACTAGATGCATTTAGAAGTATCAAGATGAGGATTAGAAACATGGATACAAAATGAAGGTGTTTGTGTTGATCTTGTGCATGCTACAAGATGGTGGTTATGTTTTTGGGATATTCTTATTCTTGGAAGTACGACGAAGTAAGTTATTGCAGAAATGCATGTTGGAGATTGCCTGGAAGGATGCTCCACATTCCTTTGCATCTGATGATATGGTCTGTGTAGATTTGGACATAATGTGTACATTCTCTATGAACATTGTGCTCCTATCTTTGTAGGTCCCTAGTGTTGCGATTGGTGATTGCAATTTGTTGTCAGTCTAGCTGGCTATCGACATTGGTCCAAAAGATGTTTCATATTTCTCCGCATTAATGTTTAAGGTGTTAGAACTTGGAGGACACGTTTAAAATGTTTGTGTTGTGTCTTAGTTCAATTTTTAGGTGTTGATATGGTTTTCAAGAGTTGATAATGATGATTTGTTCATAACTTAGTAGTCTAACCCTACAGAATGAAGTGATTTTTATCAATTGTGTTGTACCAACATGTTTTTGATGCGATAGTGAGAAATAAGTGTTTCAGAATTTTGTTGGATGTTCAAGGAATGCCCTTACATGTTTCACATGATGTTATCTTATCTATTTGGTGTTGCATTGTGCATGGTATTTGTGTTTCAAGGTAATTATTTTGGTTTGGCCAACTGAGGTTGTCTTCTAGCTTGTTCTATATCCTTGGGTGTCACCACTTGCATTGGAGGTTGTGTCATGTTGTATTTGTGTCCTACTAGAAGATATGTTTGAGGTTGACTGGTTATGTACTACATGGTTTATCTACACGTTACCATGTTGTTGACTTTGGAGGATGAGTACTAGCATGCGAAATATTTTGGGGCACTAGAAAGATGTGATATGGTGTTTCTGGATCATCTCTACCTCTTGGATTGGACCACTCTCACCATAATTATGATTGGTGGCCAACTTGATAGGAATTATTCTTGTCCCTTTTTCTAGCCAACCTAATTGAGGTTTAACAATAAAGAAGATGGTATATATAGAAGATCAAATCAATGTGGACTGGTGTATGGGGTATGTGGAGTAGAATATGTATGTGCTTACATGATCATATCAATTGTAGGGTGTATGATCTGAATTTGAGGCACTATGTCATGACTACTTTGAAGTTGATTGCTTGAGACAAAGGTTCAAGGGTAGCTTGATATTTGGAGATTGTTGAAGGGTTATTCATATTTATTCATATATTCGCGTTCCTTTCTCAGAGATAGTGAGTCTCCCCAACAAATTATTTGCATCTTGTCCTAAGATAGTGAGTCTTAGCCTACAAGTCCCTTTTATCTTGAGTTGGGGTAGTCCTAAGATTCCTTGGCAGTGATCCTAAAACAATATTGTAACCGTGTTCGTATATTGTGAGTTGAATCTCACCATGGTTTTTCCCTATTTGTGGTTTCCATGAAAATCTAGCATTCTCTTGTGCATGGTGTTCATTGTTTGATTTGTGAAATAAGGTTTAAGTATTTGATCAAGACTGATTCATGCCTATCTTACCCCCCACCCCCACCCCTCTCAGTCTTGGAGTGTCTTTAACAATTCCATGGTTTGACAATATCATTCAAGAGATTTTATTATTCAAAGAGAAGATATTAAGCATGATTCAAGGTTTAGTGAGGGAGAACTTGATGAAGGAGAAACAAAGTGGGGGTTTTAGTGGACAAGACATTAGCATAGCTAAGTGAGAGTTACTATTAGCTAGGAATGAGTTCAGATGTAAAAATAATGGTGCAAGGTTATAAGATATGCCACTATTTCAAGGGAGTAAGACAAAACATTGGATTATATCAGTCATTTCCAATACAAGATAGACTATGGGAATGCATTAATGTGGATTTTGTTTTGAGATTTCCATGAAAAAAAAGAGGTACAACAATTCTATTTTTGTTGTGGAGGTAGAGGAGAGGAGGCAAGAGTGCATGGAGGATAAGATGAAAATGAAAAGGAGATCACCACTAAGCATGGAGAAGACCCCAAAGATGGAGAATCATTGATGTTGCAAATAGTTTTATTGAATCCAGAAAAGGAGAATTTAGTGCCAATCCAAAGATAAAATTTATTTTGAACAAGGTGCAAGGTGAGTAAAAAATGTTGCAAAGCCATTGTGGCTAGTTGTAGCATTGATATTAATATTGTATCCATGGATATGGTGAATAAGATAAAATTGAAAAGAATATTGAGTACATCCCAACCCATACATAGTTTTGTGGTTGCTAAAGGAGCATCACTTGTTGGTGAATGAACAATGTTTGGTGAGTTTTCAAATTGGAAACTACAGGGATGAAGTCATGCATGACATAATACAATTGGATGCATGCCATATTATATTGGGTAGACCATGAATATTTGATAGATAAGTCATTCATGATGGACAATTGAATACATATGTACAATCAAGAAAGATGAAAAATAATGAAGAAGAGAATCAAGACAAACCAAATATATGTTTGGTTTTTGGAAAGAAATTTCTAAGAAAATTAGAAAGAGATAAAATATGTTTTTCCATAATTCCTAATTTTGCAGTAGTTGGGACAATGAAGAAATAGGAGGAAATACTAAAGGAAGTTCAAGAGATTTTGGAAGAACATGCAAATTTTTTGATGGATTGCCACTCATGAGGAGCATTAATCATGGTAGGATTTGATGATGAATTTATAAGGAACTAAGAGGGGGGGGGGTGAATCAATGATAATAAAAACAATACAAAACTGAATATCAATTTCATTGACTTAAAACTCAATAGACATGCAAGAAATAACACCAAGTATGCAATTACCACATATAGCATAAACCACATGACACGATATTTTATATGTGGAAAACCCAAATGGGAAAAACCATGGTGGGAGTTAGTACTCACAAGATCCACAATCTGCAATATAGAGATCTGACCGGTTAAGATCTACAACACCCGGTTAGGGGCACACCCTATTAGAAGTGTCTAAGCCCAGTTAAGAGCTTTACAAAAAGGACTATGAGGACCAGCCCAGTTAGGAGCTACCCAAGTAACTAGGATTTGCAAACACAACTTAATGTGTCATCTGGTTAGAGGATTTAATGATCAGAATTGTTAGGATCTAACTGCACCTTGTTAGGAGTGACCTTGTAAGAGGTTTTTCTTGCTGCAACTGTTAAGGAGACAACAAGTACAAATGATCTTAGTATAACACCTTTTGTGTCTGATAAGATCTACTTCAGAAAATTACAACATCACAAAGACTTCATCTCTCAACTCCTCTGATCTTCACACTATCAAAAATACAAAATTCTCTCATCGCTTATCACAATCTCAAGCTCATGTATTTAAACCCTTTCATGCCTCATCACATAGTTAGAATTATCATAAGGTCAGCTAGAACCTTATTACAATTACCTAGATTCAATGCATCTAGACGATCTTGCATTGTATGCTTTAGTTATGTCGGCCACCGACATAACAAATCCAATTCTGTGTCGTTTTATTGATTTGAGTGATTTTCATCACTACCGGTTAAGTCTCCATCAACGAATCTATTTTGTCAAACATATCTCATTCACCCGATCAATTCAACATGTGCGGTCACAAGCATATCTTCATCTAATAGTCTTCAATGTTGTTGCAAAACCACATCATCTCAATCTTCATAATTTTCATGTGCCGGTTACCGGAATGTAACACTGTTTGTCATTTACTTGTTGAAGTCCTAATTATCGGTTCTGGTAAAAATTATCTCTGCTTTACCGGTTAAGTCTAGTCGGTTGAACTGTAGGACTAAGATGACTCAAAGAAACATAGTTTCCATCAATGACAACATACAAAATAGTCATCATGCATAAATCTAATCTTTATGCACAATAAACATACACCGGTTGCATCAAGAAAACACACATTACCGGTTAAGTACAAATGATCAAATGCCAACATTTGATTCCTGATGCAAGTTTTCCAAATAGGGCACCATAAAGGATGTCATCGAAAGAGAATGAAGATATAAATATGCAAGTGAAAGAATTGCTTGATAAGGGGCTAATTGGAAAAAGTTTAAGTCTGTATATTGTTCTAGTAGTGTTGGCACCAAAGAAGGATGGGGATTGATGAATATGTATGAATTATAGAGTGATAATCAAGATAACCATCAAGTACTAGTTGAATCCATTTCCATGAATATATGATATGATGTATTTTTTAGTGGAGCCAAATACTTCACAAAGATGGGTATTTTGAAATAAGAATAAGAGAGGGAGATGAATAGAAAACTCCAATCAAGACCAAGGATGGACTGTATGAATGGTTGGTGGTTCCGTTTGGATTGTAAAATGCTCCAATCAATTTCATGAGATTGATGAATGAATTTTTGAAGTCATATATTGTTAATTTTGTGATTGTGTATTTAGATGACATTTTTTTATTTAGTAAAACAAAAGAAGAGCATATGTGCCATTTTAGGGTAGTTTTGCAAAGGTTGAAAGAAGAGAAGTTAATGACGAATTTAAAAATGTGTAGTTCCATAAAGGAAGAGTTGGTGTATTTGGGGTTTGTAGTTTCCAATAGTTGTTTGAAAATGGACCTAGAAAAAGAAAAAATAATGTTGATTGGCCTTCATTGAAGAGTATTTTTGAAGCAAGAAGCCTCCATGAATTAGCAATCTACTATATGAATTTTATTAGAAATTTCATTGGGATTTATTCACTAATTATGGATAGAATGAAGGTAATAGAAAATGATTTGTTTGGATAGCTACAATAGAGAGGAGTTTCAATATTTTGAAGGAAAAGGTAACGGCGTAGCCCATGTTAGCAATTCCCAAATTTGGAAAAGTGTTCCAAGTTGATTGTTTTGCAAGAGGGACATAGATAGGGGGTTCTATGTTAAGAGGGTAAACTAATAGCTTACTTAAACAAGAAGCTAAAGGTAAAAAGAAAATATTCTATGCATGATCAATAGTTCTATGCAATTGTGCAAGCACCAAGAAGTGGAGACACTACTACCAAAGTCTAGTTTGTGGTGTACATTGATCATCATGTTTTGCAATTTTTAAATAGCTAGGGTAAATTGAGTAAAAAAAAGTGAAATGGGTTGACTTTCTTAATTTTATTTTTTTAAAGAATGAAAGAGGAAAATCAAGTAGAGTTATTGATGCATTAAGTAGGAGATGTGTTTTGTTGAATGAGATAAGAGTAAGTGTTGCTAGTTTTGATTGTATGGGAAATTTTTATGAAAAAGATGTAGATTTTAAAGAAGATTAGGTGACATTCACAAGTCCAATTAGGATGGATAGAACTCATGTTGGCAATATGTGTTGCCAATTATGTCAACCTGATGCTTGGCAATGTGTGTTGCCTTTGTTTGTTGGCAGTTGTTTTGTTGTTGTCATTAAAGTTAACTTGTAGTTTTTGTGTTGTAATGTCTGGAATGATTATGGAGAGACTGTTGGAATTTGTTTCCACTAATATAAAGTACAGATGGATAATGCCTATAGGTACTTTTTATTGTGGATTTTCACCTTCTTGGGGTCTGATGTCTATCATAATATGAGGTATTAAAGCATGATTATTATATCATATTAAGATAAGGATTAGATGCATTGAGAAGTATCAAGATGAGGATTAGAAACATGGATACAAAATAAAGGTGTTTGTGTTGATCTTGTGCATGCTACAAGATGGTGGTTATGTTTTTGGGACATTCTTATTCTTGGAAGTACGATGATTTGTTCATAACTGAGTAGTCTAACCCTACAGAATGAAGTGATTTGTATCAATTGTGTTGTACCAACATGTTTTTGATGTGAGAGTGAGAAATAAGTGTTTCAGAATTTTGTTGGATGTTCAAGGAATGCCCTTACATGTTTTACATGATGTTATCGTATCTATTTGGTGTTGCATTGTGCATGGTATTTGTGTTTCAAGGTAATTGTTTTGGTTTGGCCAACTGAGGTTGTCTTCTAGCTTGTTCTATATCCTTGGGTGTCACCACTTGCATTGGAGGTTATGTCATGTTGTATTTGTGTCCTACTAGAAGATATGTTTGAGGTTGACTGGTTATGTACTACATGGTTTATCTACACGTTACCATGTTGTTGAATTTGGAGGATGAGTACTAGCATGTGAAACATTATGGGGCACTAGAAAGATGTGATATTGTGTTTAAACATCATCTCTACCTCTTGGATTGGGCCGCTCTCGCCACAATTATGATTGGTGGCCAACTTGATATGAATTATTCTTGTCCCTTTTTCTAGCCAACCTAATTGAGGTTTAACAATAAAGAAGATGGTATATATAGAAGGTCAAATCAATGTGGACTGGTGTATGGGGTATGTGGAGTAGAATATGTATGTGCTTACATGATCATATCAATTGCAGGGTGTATGATGTGAATTTGAGGCACTATGTCATGACTGCTTTGAAGTTGGTCGCTTGAGACAAAGGTTCAAGGGTAGCTTGATATTTGGAGATTGTTGAAGGGTTATTTATATTTATTCCTATATTTGTGTTCCTTTCTTAGAGATAATGAGCCTCCCCAATAATTTATTTGCATCTTGTCCTATGGCAGTGAGTCTTAGCCTACAAGTCCCTTTTATCTTGCCTTGGGGTAGTGCACCTCAACCTGCAAGTCCTTCTGAGAGCACTAAGTTTCCTTGGCAGTGACCCTAAAAGAATATTGTAACTGTGTTCATATATTGTGAGTTGAATCTCACCATGGTTTTTCCCTATTTGTGGTTTCCATGTAAATCTAGCGTTCTCTTATGCATGGTGTTCATTGTTTGATTTGTGAAATAAGGTTTAAATATTTGATCAAGACTGATTCATCCCTATCTTACACCACCCCCCCCCCCCACCCACCCCCACCCCTCTTGGTCTTGGAGTGTCTCTAACAACTCCATGGTTTGAGAATATCATTCACGAGATTTTATTATTCAAAGAGAAGATATTAAGCATGATTCAAGGTTTAGTGAGTGAGAACTTGATGAAGTTGAAACAAAGTTGGGGTTTGAGTGGACAAGACATTAGCATAGCTGAGTGAGAGTTAGTATTAGACAAGAATGAGTTCAGATGTAAAAATAATGGTGCAAGGTTATAAGATATGCCAGCATGCCAAGGGAGTAAGACAAAACATTGGATTATATCAGCCATTGCCAATACAAGAGAGACTATGTGAATGCATTAGTATGGATTTTGTTTTTAGATTTCCATGGAAAAAAAGAGTTACAACAATTCTATTTTTGTTGTGGTGGATATTTTTTCAAAAATGGTTCATTTTATACCATTTCACAAGTATAGTGATGCTTCCCATATTTCTACATTTTTTTTCAAATAAATGGTTCGACATGGCTTGCCAAAATGTATTATTTTAGATCAGAACATCAAATTTGTTGGTCATTTTTGGCATACTTTGTGGAAGAACATGAGAACACAATTGCGATTTAGATTAACCTACCATTCTCAAACTGATGGTCAAACTAAAGTTGTGAACCAAAATTTGGGTAATTTGTTGAGGTGTTTGGATGAAGATAAACTGAATCAGTGGGATTTAACATTGGCACAAGCAAAGCTTGCATATAATAATTCTGTAACTCAAAGTCTGGGAATGTGTCCATTTCAATTTATGTATGGATACAACCCTAGGATGTCGATGAGTTGAGGGATAGTACAAATCTGGGTTAGAAGAATGTTGTAGCAAAGGATTTTGCAAAGTACATACATGATTTGCACAAAGAAGTGAAGGAAAGTTTAGAAAAGAGTTGCATCAAATATAAAGAATGTGTTGATGTTCATAGTATATTATCGAAAATTAAAGTTTGTAATTTGGTGATGGCACATTTTTGAAAAGAAAGACTTCCACAATGAACCTACAACAAGATAATGTGGAAGAAGATTGGCCCGTTCAAGGTTTTGCAGAAGTTCTTATAAAATTAATATAAGATTGAGCTTTCAATTACCATTTATAGTTGTCCAATATTTAATGATGTACATTTGTATAAGTATCATTGAGGTGAATCTAGTGATCATCAAAGTACACTTTAAGATTTTTTCGATGCACCAAGGTGGGCACACCTATTGCCGGAGAAGGATTTTGAGAGAATTGATCAAATCATTGATTCACATATAGTAAAAAAGACAAGGAGAAAGGAATACTAAGAATATATGGCTTGATTGAAGAACCATGCAGTGGATAAGACTTCTTGGGTTAGTGCTTCCAATTTCACAAAGTTTACGATTTTGGTTCTAGGCTTGCCAAAATGTTCATATGTTGCACACTCATGGAACATTTTTGTACCCATGGTGTTTGATGTCAGAACATCTCGATCGACTAAAAATTCACATCAATCATATAAATTTATTTTGGTTTTTAGTTATTAAGTCTAAATTTTTTTGGTTTGATTTTATTTCCAGTTTGTGTTGATGTCTCATAGTCGAGATATTGTGGAACTTTGTCCAAATTTATTTCGAAAATAGAGTTTATTACTTACATTTATGGTATCAGTAATGTAAATGTTTATGCATTCAAAATAAATAAAGATAAAATAGGAGTGTCTTGACAACGTATATATAATTTGGAGGGTGCCATATCACAATAAATATAAAATTTGTACTGAGTTTCTAAAAAGAAGAAATGAAAAGGTCATGAAATATGAAAGGGTAATATGCCAAGAGGGAGAATTTTTCAAATTTTGTTGTTGCACAAGGGAATGAAAAGGAAAAGGAGCATGAAGAGTAGAGAAAGGACAAATAAAAAGAGAAATACAAAACAAAGGAGCGAGCTTCAAGAAGATGAACCCAACAATATAAGAGAAGAGATGTAATTATAGAAGGCATAGAGGAAGGATCTAACTATGTGAGAAGTCAATAGGAATAAGGTGTGAGAAAAATGTAAGGAACCTACAATATTTCAGTCCTAGAAAAGTTAGATTAAGCCAAACATAACATGACGATAATAAGGAGTAGTATTGAGATGTTAGCAGTGCTAAATTATACCTTATAGGTGATTTATGATCTATAGCATATGCAAATAGAGAATAAAACTCTCACAAGTGATATGAGAATAGCAAAAAGTTAAAAGGGAAGATATTGATAAGTTTATAAGGGTAGAGAATCAAAATTGAGAATTTATATTTGTTCACCTTAACAATTTTTTGTAAAACTGTTTTGATTTCTTCAAATTGAAAATAAAATTACTATATTTGGTGATTGTTTTGGAGTTTAAGTTTAGTTTGCTTTGATTTTACTTAGCCTCAAAAGACTTGGTAAATTGTTTTACTTCATTTTCATGGGTAAATTTAAAAGTGACAAGGTCACTATAAATTACATTAATATAAAAGCCACCACCTTACATAAGAGATTCTACCAAAGAAATAAGGTGGCAAAAAAGACTTAGAGAAATTAAAAAAAAAAAAAAAACATTACATAATGAAATATGAGTAGAGAAAAATGAGGAAAAGAAGTTTCCAAGACCAAAAAAAAAAACCAAAGACCAAAAGAAGTTCAATTTATTTTTATTTTGATGTTCTTACAATAAAATTTTGCAAATTATACTAGGATGAGTGCATAAGATGTTTAATTCACTTTGTGACAAAGTGTAATATTTTAATATTAAAGACAAAGTGATAGTCTAAAGAAAAGTTTCCTCGTGCATTTCTCTTTTTCTCCATCATTTTAGTACTTTCCAAATATTACTCCACACAATTAGCTAAAGATTGAATGGATTATTCAAGACAAAGGATGAATTAAATTGGAACCTATGTCATTCCAAATCTTTTTGAGTTCAAAGAACATGTGTGTGGAATTGGAATGCTAATCAACAACAATATTTTGGGCTCTAGGTAGTCAAAGTGTTGGTTTTTTTTTTGTTTTGAAAAGATAGCATACAACAAGAATATAGATTACAAAAAATATGAGTCAAGAATAGAAGTGGAAGATATGAGGGTTTTTCCTTCTTATGTGAATAGAGAGAATGAGAGATTTTGGTTGTATATTCAAGGAGATGCGTGGCAGATCATAATGAAATTCTATTTTGTTTTCTTTTTAAAGAAACTAAATAGACCATATTTTGGAGTGAAATTATTGCTTTGAATTTTCAATGATAAAACTAGAATTGTTCGTTAAATAAAATATAATTTATTTTTTTTAATATTTGTTGGCTACAAACAAGGATAGTCCAATAAGGCCCTCTTTGTTTGTCTTGCATTAAATGGTATTAGATCAAGTTTTTGATGGTGTTAAAGAAAACCATGAGAGGTTGTGTTGTGGGTGAGTGAAAAGAGAAGAAGACCTCAACTACAAAGGGTAATCAACATGGCACATAGATGATGTGGTTGCAGAGGTAGGGGATTTAGACGTGCGGACCTAGAAACTATAGAATTATTGAGAGGTATCATAGTTCTATTGGATTCAATGGAGATGGTACAAAGATGAGGAATTCAAAAAGTAGATGTCAATGATGATGAGTTTGAAGGTGAGGCACTCAAAATTGACTTAGAAGATGGTGATGAAAATGAAGAAGAGAGTAGATTTTTGAAAGCAATGGAAAAAATCAGTAGTAAACCCCGATTTGATCCTCCTACTTATTATAGAAATTTAAATATGAAATAATCGATAGATCATACTTTAGAGATGGAGAAGTATTTTAACTACGAGTCAATTGAAGACCCAAAAAGAGTGAAGTTTGCATGCACAAAATTGAAGAGGTGTGCACCTTTATGGTGCGGTCACATGCAAACGAAAAGGAAGAATAGAGACAAAGGCGCAAAATAAGATCTTGGGAGATAATGACGATGAAGTTTAAGGTGAAATTCTTACCTATAAATTATCAAATTAGCTTGTTGAAAAAGTTGCAAAACTTGAATTAGAGGGACATGAATGTGTAAGAATACACCGAGAAGCTCTATAAGTTGAACATTTGAGTAGGGCATGTGGAAGATGATGTGGAGAAAGTGTCAAAATATATGAATGGAATACATAATTCAATCCAAGATGAGTTAAGCATGATATGGATAATTAGCATGAAAGAAGAATACCAATATACATTGAAAGAGAAATAGAAGATTGCAAGGAGATAAAAAACAACTCCTAATGTACAAGTAAATTTTCACGTGGAAGAGGATAGTCCAGTAGTGGTAGAGGTTACCAAAACAAGCAAGAGGAAAAAAACACATCTCATGCAAGTGCACAAGATGACAAAGGAAGATGAGACTCCTTTAGAGGAAGAGGATATTATTTTCATGGAAAAGGATATTTTGGTAGATGTAAATGATTTAGTGGTACATGTTTTCACTATGGAGAAATGGGACACCATGCAATTGAATAATCACAAATTCAACAAGGTAGTGGAAAAGGAAAAGAAATAATATTTCATGTAGAATAGAATGAGACTTCAACAAGGCATGGAGAGGATCCTAAAGAAGGAAAATCATTAATATTGTGAATAATTTTGTTAAACATAGAAAAGGAGAAACCAAAACCAATTCGTTTAAAAGGAATTTATTTTAAGAAACATGTAAGGTAAGTGGGAAATTGATGCAGCCATAACCGGTAAACCCTTCAAAGAGAATTGACTGGCTTATGCAACAAGAGTAACACAACAAAAGCAACAAGAAAACATAACAAGATTGCATAAATAGATCATATTATTATCTTAGAACCTCCGACAACCAACTGGTTGTTGGCATTATGAGAACCGAAAATGACATTGTATGTTGTCATTGATGTCAATATGTTGCAAAGGTGACCCGGCATATGAGAGAACCGATATAACATTGTGAACCGACATTTGTGCCAATGTGAAGTAGTGTGCTTGTTCAAAGGTAAACTGACATGTGGAAGCGTTGAATGACTACCGGTTCATAGTCTCAACCTTAGGGTTTCCAGTTGAAGTCTTTCAAGCCTGTGTGGCTCAACTGGTGACGTTGTGCGATGAGTTAGCATGATAACATGAAGAAGATCTTGCCTATTTACCTCGGGAATATGAGAAGACTATAAAACAGTGATAACGTGTGATGGGTTATCAGCCGCCATGGAAACAATGGAAAGAAGATCTTGCCTATCTACCTCGAGAATATGAGAAGACTGTAAAATGGTGGAAAACGAACGATGAAGACTAATGAAGTATGCTCAACAGTCAGGATTGAACCATTTGAATTCCTTAGCCTATTAGGTTTAGGGTTTAGGGTTTATGCTTTTGACCTAACTATTTTCTATAAGGTCGATGTTGTGACTCTTTCTAGGGTTGTTGGCAAAAGTTGTGTGTGAGTATCCGAGAGAAGGGATACGTGATTCTTGCTAGACCAGAGGAGAGAAGAGATACCTGCAGAGTGTAAGTGCAGAAGGTGAAGAGGAGCTTAAGCAGATCTACATTGGCATTGAGTGTTGTTACTAGATCATTGTAATACCTGTTGATCTCTAACCACCTCAACAGTTGGAAAATCCCTTAACAGGGTAGCCTTAACCGACTTGTTGTAAATCCCTTAACATGGTAACTCGAAGTTATTGAGATTTGGAAAGTAGAGAGCTCTGGAAATCCTTTAGCTATTGAGTTCTTAAAATCCTCTAACAAGGTACCCTTAACGGGGTTGAACCCTTAACCGGGTATTGTAGCCATCCCTTAATCGGATGATCTCTAACAGGATCGGTTCCTAGTAGAACCTTTTGTAATGTCTTTAACCGGACGAGGCTCCTAACAAAGCGAACTTCCAAAGAGTTCAACAACAAGCTTGTGGGTATTCATCCCCACCGTGGTTTTTCCCAGTTGGGTTTCCATGTGAAAAATATGTGTGTCATGTGTAATGCTTTTATCTTGTGATGCTTTGTTATTGCCTATTAAGCATATGATGTTCCTGTGTTTCATGCCTGTCAATAAAACATGTTGAACTAGTTGTTGTGAAGATATGATGATAGATTACCTATTCATGCATAAGGGTGAAATGGTAGTGTACTTTTGAGTTAAGTGGAAAGCTAAGTGAGTAACCAGTTTATGATTGCTTTAGTTGTTCTGGGTTTTACCGGTTGCACCCTATTTCAAACCGGTGTCACTGTTTGCCTGTCATTTGGAGTAATTGTTGCTGAATCGGTTTAAGACTAGATTTTGTCTGTACTGATTCACCCCCCCCCCCTCTCAGTTTTGGTTTGGTACTATTCATTCATCATTAAGTTTTCACCGGTTATCATCGTATAGTCATCATAAAATATCCGGTAGTCAACCAGTTACATGCAAGCTACAAGCCAGATACAATCCATCTATAACTCTCAGAGTCAACCAGAGCACTAATCACCAATGTAAATCTCTATTTTGATTTCTAATACTTCTCTGTCCTACAAATTATTACATAATACCCTATATATACCATCCAAAACATATCCAAGTTGACCACAAAAGATTACATTTACCAATGCAGGAAAATGAAACGTGTAACTAGGTCAGCCCTAAGAATGAAAGAAATTCTTTCAGAAAATAACAACCAAGAAGTGCAGATCAGTAGGAAGGTTGACCACATGCCAAAGAAAATTAGACAAGACCCCAAAAAGATCCATGGGCCAAGAAACTGCTCCAAAAATGAAAGAAAACTAACCGATAAGCACAATAACTATCTCAGAACCCAGAAACAGTCAAACCAGGAGCGATAGCTAGCCAAAAAAAAATCCAAATGGATTGAAAATATGGAATTAAGTACATGAACCAACCTGGAGATCGAAAATAGGATCTGCAATGAAAAGAAGGCAACGACCTACACCTACTAGTAGGACATACAAAACTGCACACTGAACTGAACAAGAACTAAATTGAAAAGAAATATTTCTGGTTGATGCAAGATTGCTCATAGACCAGGGATGCTCCTGCATCAAAAATATTGAAAATTCATTGCCAACAAAGGTTGCATCGATAACATAGTATCTCAAGAAATGATAGACAATATGAGATAGAAGAGAGTCAAACATTTCAACCCATAGTAAGTTGTATGGTTGCAAAAGAAGCATCATTTGGGGGTAAAGAGAAAAGCTTGGTGATTTTTCAAATTGGTAATTAAATAAAAATGAAATTTTGTGTGATGTAATGCCAATGGATGCATGCCATATACTTTTGGAAATATTGTGGCAATTTGATAGATAAGTGTCTCATTATGGTAAATTGAATATATATATATACAATACAAAAGGATGGAAAATAATATATTTTGAATCTATTGAAGAATATGGATGACATAGTCAAGGCAGGGAGATCCAATGAAGGAAAACCCAACCTTGCATCTTAATACATAATCCATGCAAAACTTAATGGTAACCAGTAACAAGATGCTAGAAACAGTAGAAAGAACAACTGGTAACAAGACAAAACACATAACCGGTAAACAATATGAATGAATCTTATTACAGTCTGAAGAATTACATATGCCACATGATGGATCATAGTCCAAGATATAAATAATGCTTATAACACAAATATAAGATCCACAGATCATCTACACATCAATTCGGCTTCCAGGAATAGTATGTCGGTTCTACCCTAATCCGGACCTCAGTCCAACTGGATCAGAATCCTGCCGGAACTACATCTTCACACAATCTCAAAAAAAATTCTTCCATCTTCTAATTTCTATCCCCTCAAATGATTCACCAACTTCCATATATACCATCCGCAAATAATTACAGCTTAATCAAGTCGACCTAAAGACCAACCGGTTCATGACATGTGCAACGGTAACATGTCGACTGAAATCACTAAGAACAATCACAAAAACATAAAACAATGTGTAGACCTCTGGGAATACTAGCCAAGGTCCAAAGAAACATCACCAACAATCTGCAAGTCATGGGGATCAACCACAACCCAATCCAACTTCACTCAACACACTACCAGAATAACCGGTAAGAGCACATCAACTGGGCCAATACCGAAATTCATATCTCACCAGAAACAAAGCTAAATGATATGAAATTCGAACACGGTAAAGACCATGAACACAAGGGAATAAACCCAAAACCACAATGCTAAACACTCAAAAATGAAGAAATGCCATGATCTCAAGCAATTCCACTGAAAATTGCTCAACCAATAAGATCTAGACCGGTGATCTTACGTCAGACTCTCGGGGTTAATTAAAAAGTGAGTCCCATCACTTGATATAGTTCGGCAATCTGTCAGTGGGTACTTGCAGCTGCCTCAGGGGGTTTGGTGATTTGTCTACAACTTCCGGTTGCCTCTCCACGATGATCTACCCGTCCAAACTGCAACCTACCTCAATCGACGATCTGTTCAATTCTCCACCCACTAACTACCTCAAGCTCAATCTCTAGGATTGGCGATCTACCTGCAAACCTTTCTCTACCTCAGGTTTGGTGATCTGAACAAGTCCACAA
This sequence comes from Cryptomeria japonica, assembly GCF_030272615.1. Taxonomy (NCBI): domain Eukaryota; kingdom Viridiplantae; phylum Streptophyta; class Pinopsida; order Cupressales; family Cupressaceae; genus Cryptomeria; species Cryptomeria japonica. The sequence continues at coordinate 232,140,552 of NC_081415.1, forward strand.
GTTGCATCAACTTCCTCTCCAACCAATCGGTGCATAATCGGTAAAAACCATCAAAAGAGTCAACCGGCTTATGCAACAAGAGAGACAAAAATGAAAATAACAAGAAAAAATAATAAATTCACATAAACAGATCATATTAAAACCTTAGAACTTTTGGGAATCATCTGACAATCATCAAATTATCATCAAAGAACATCCGATAATTAACCGGTTACATTCAAGCTTCAAACTAGATACAATCCAACCAGGACTCTAAGAGTCAACTAGATTACAACATGCAAATCTCAATCCTTATTCTTAGTTATACCTCCTCTAACCCCTACAAATGAATACATGATAACATATTTATACCCACCGGAATAGTTCCAGGTCGGCCTCATAAGATTACACCCACCAATGCAAGTTAATGAAACGTGTAATTAGGTCAACTCTAAGAATTAAGAAATCTTTCCAGAAAATAACAACCAAGTGATGTGGTTCAGGGGGAAGGTTAGCCACACACCAATAATTGCACTGGTAATGAAGGAAAACCAATCGGTAAGCATAAAAATTGTCTTGGAACCCAGAAACTGTCAATTGGAAGCGATAACTGACCGGTAAAGGACCCAAATGAACTGGAAATCTGGAATCAAGAACATAAAATTGTCTAGAAATAAAAAATAAGATCTGTCATGAGGAACAAGAAACTACCGGTACATACCAGTAATAATACTAAAAACTGAAGAAAAACCTAAACAAGAACGAAACTGAAAAGAAATATTTTTGGTTGATGCAAGATTGCTCATCGACCAGGGATTCTGTTGCATCAATGGAAGACGAAAGTGATGACAAACCAAAGATGTGTTTGGTTTCTAAAAATCAATTTATGAAAGAGTTGAAGAAGGAGGAGTGTTTTGTAAATTTCCCAAGCTTGCAATAGTTGGGATGGAAAATAATGAAGAGATACCAATGAAAATTCAATTTTTTTTTAAGGAATATGTTGATATATTGATGAATTTCCTTCCTCCACAAATATATTGCATGGGTTAGAACACACCTAATGGAATCCACAAGAAAGACACAAATTACAACCCTAAATGTTGGAACATGTACTTTAATACCAAGTGTAATTCCCCAATAGTCACACTCAAGACATTATCCAAGATTTTTTTTTTTTTGAAAGAACAACACAAAAATTAAATTTGATATTTATGATATGATTTTGACATATCACACTATATTGTAATACACACACAAAGTATCATCTAGGGAGAGATGACACACGAGACATCACTATTACACCAAGCAAGGTCACACATGAAAAATATTTGTATATTATGTGACTAATGAGAGAGTGGTACTTTCAACATAGTAACAAGTAGTTCCTAACCAATAATTTTGGTCTCTCATGAATACAACATGAGGGTAGGATGAAGGAATCATGCACCTTGAACTGACTCACTAAACACAACCAAAAGTTCATACTGAACCAAAAGAAACCTAAGTAAGAGGTGGGACCAATAGTAAATACCATGCCTTGAACAGTTGGAACAACCACCAATTTAATAAACGTGGAGTAGGATGAGGGTGACAACTATCTCCAATACATTCCATGAGAACATAAATAACACCTAATTATAAGGGAAAGACCTCACAATAGGTTACTCTACTAGGAGGTATCAAAACTCAACCAATGAAAAATGACAACTAATCATTTTTTTGTGAAGGCATCCTTCCCAATACAATGTGAGATTACATCCCAAACTAGGATACCTATCAACCAAGTGTGTATATGGGGAGGCTTAAAAAGAATAAGTGATTTTTTTTAATTTACAAAGCTTCCTCAAAAAGTATCTGAAGTCCCCATTATTTGATGAATGAAGGATTGCAATGCACCAAGAGGACTATAATGCCTAGGAAGGACACAAATTCATGAGAAGGATTCCAATGCACCATGTTATAGTATTGACCTAGCACTATGGTCTAGGAAATTTTTTAGCATCTAGAGGCATACGAAAAAAAAGGTTTATTTAGGACCCTCACTTAATAATCTCATATTACACACTTGACTAGGTTTCTCTAGCACAGAAAACACCTAAGAAGCACCTACAAACAATTAAAAATATAAGAAGAATTATTAGGACATCCCACCTTATCTCCTTTCCCAAGGATAAAAAACCATAAAATAACACTACCTTATTATGGTTGACATACACAAAACCAAGGATAGGGAAAGAGTCTAACTAGCATCAAAATTATACCATAATTGGGTTCATTTTATACCCATTTCAAATATTCTCTAAATTTATATTTCCAATAGATGAAGAATGGAGAAAAGCATAAAAATGACATGTACATTCGACACCAATATCAAGAAATGAAAAATATAATGATAACTCCACCACCATTTATGTAATAAATTTATAATGTACATTCGACACCAACATCGAGATGTGACAAATATTATGATAACTCCACCACCATTTATACATGTAATAAATTTATAATCCATCTAATAGAAAATTATAATGTAAAGAATACAATTACATATAAGGACATCAATTGTTGAACATACCCCAAGACTCAAAGGGGGGAGGGTGAATCAATCTTGAACAAAAATTTAAAACTTTATAGAACAACTCAATTTCAACTTTGAACCCTTAATCTGATTAGTGGGAAAGAAAGATAAAGAAATAAACACACATCCACAAGAGAACACTAGATTTACGTGAAAAACCCAACAAGGTAAAAACTATGGTGAGAGTCAAATCACACTATGAATAATATTACAATTTGTTTTAAGGCTCACTGCCTAAGGATCACTGCTCTTAGAAGGACTTGCATGTTGAGGTTCACTACCTTAGACCAAGATATACATGAATTGTTGAGAAGACTCACTATATCTGAGAAAGATACATTAAAATATGGGTTACAATGAATAAGCATTCAACATTACTACACCCAATGATCTCCTTGAAATGTAGTTTCTCTTAACTCATTACCTCAAGAAACTATTTGGCATTGAAGCTCCAATACATTCACCACACACACTGCGTGCTTTACTTTCGCATCTTCCACAATTTACTTTGATCCAAACACTTTGCAAATCAAATAATATTATATATATATATATATATATATATATATATATATATATATATATATATATATATATATATATATATATATATATATATATATATATATATATATATATTATCCACATCATCACAAGACATCAATTAGGGTGTCCATAATAGGGGATAAGGACTAATCCCACTAGGTCAGCCATAAATCATAATTGCGATAAAATTAGTCCAATCCAAGAGATAGATAGGACTAAAAAAATATTATAACATCTTCCAATGCAATCCCAAACATCACACACTCTAGTGCACATCCTCCAAAGTAAAAAATAAGCTAACATGTAGAAGAAACACGTACCCCTTAACTATTCAATCCAAAACACATCCACCAAATGATTCCACACAATATGTATCCTTACAAGGAATAGTAGGACCCAAATGCAACTCAATGTAATCTCCAATGTTGGTGCAAACCTCCAAAAACATAGTGCAAGAAAGAGAATAAGCCCAATCAATTAGACAACCACAAAGTACCTAGAAAACCAACTCCAAACACATTGTGGCACCAAATAGATCAATGAATATCAGACATACCAATGGAGACATTCCTAGAACATCCAGATACATATTTCATACTATCAAGCCAAGACAAGTTAGACAAACCAAATTGGATAAAGAGTTCTCAGTTATCAAAATGCCAAGAAACATAGTTATGAGATATTACATTGACAAACACACTTGTAGAATACTTCATTACTTGAAATTTGAATTGAGACAATACACAAACATTATAAGCATTTCCTCCAAGTCATAACAACATAAAAATCAATGTGGAACATTATTCAGACCAATCCTAACTAGCCATCAAACTGCTAACATATTGCCTTAACTAGAAAAATCAGGTGCAACACCTGGGACCTAACAAGATAGGAGTGCAACATCCATAGAGAATAGACATTATATCCAAATATACAAGACCATATCACCGAATGCGGAGGAATTCAAAGCATTCTTCTAGACTATCTTCAACACACTTTTATGGAATTTCACTCTTCATCAACCTTCAAAGACCAAAACACCTTGTAACATTATTTTCATACTCAAAAACATTGAGAGAGATTACTAGAACAACTTGTAGTATGCCTAAGATCATAAAAATCACATTAATTCATCATCATGCTTATAATCCCCCTCTTAGTACTTCTAATCATCAACTTAATATGATTTTATCATGATACCATATGTTAACTGATAACAAGACATGGCATCTAAACATAAACATCAACACCATCACTGAATCGTCACAAGTACCAATACAACATACTGAGTGTAGACATCAAACAAGAAAGTAGACATCCACAACCAAGAACATCATGATGTTATGATAAAATAATAAGTATTTGATAGAATACTGAGAGGCGAGGGGGTGAATCAGTATACTAAAAAACTAATAATAAGTTCCCAAACTCAAATTCAATCACACAAAATAAACATATCTCAGTCAAGATCAATATTCATAAGAATACTTGACATCAACCGGTTTGACTATTATGACAACTTAACAGTAAACAACTTCAATCTTGTAAACATCAACAATACTTAATCATAACTCAAAATATTCATCTCTCAATGCTTCTAGTTATCATGCCTTATCAGAAGTTAATCAATCAACAAATAAGATCATAACCACAACAAAATTCACCACTTGACACAAATGTTTATACGTGGAAAACCCAAATAGGTAAAAACCATGGTGAGATGAGACTCACAAGGATAGCTATCTGAACTCTTCTGAATTTCACCCTATTAGGAGCCAAGCCTGTAAAAGCTTTACAATAAGTCTTGTTAGGAACTAATTCCAGTTAGGAATCACCCGGTTAAGGGATTTACAAATATGCCTTGATCAAAAGCACAATACCTTGTTAGGAGTAACCTCACCAGAGGATTTAAGAATCCAAGCTAATGGATCACCTTGTTAGAGGATTTAATGAGTAACCAAGCTTGTTAGAGCTTACCCAATTAAGGGATTTCACTTCTATTGTAATTGTTAGAAAACAACAGGTTATCTTGATCTGTCTGAATAGCACTACATTCGCTTGATCAAATCCTTTTAAGCTTCAATCTGCCTTCACTCAAAGTGCAAATCCATTCACTGGTTAGACAACAACGCACTCAACAGGTTTCTACCAATCTTGCCAACAACTTTTACAAGAAACTTCATCGACCTTAAATACAAATCAATTAGGTCGGTAACACAAAAAAAACTAATTCTCATCATCGAGATTAAAAGTCGGTACAATCTTGACCTTTAGAAATCATGACAATCTCTTCACATTCTTCAAGAAAATTCCAACCGCTCCATGATCACCGCTCCATCGGACTTTGTAACTCATCACGCATTGTGCATTAGATGCAATCCACTTTTCTCCTTCTCTAGACAATAAACAAACATGCCAAAACAATTTGAGCTTATCTTTATACAATGATCACATGTGTCTCCATCATTACCACTCATCAGATAATAAACCAACAAACTTGATTGGTTAGGGTTTAATAGCTGATAGGGTTTACCGGTTACATTGCATAGAAAGATTTAACCCTTTACACCGGTTTACCGGTTCAACTACAAACTTAACATACTGGTTTACAACATCTTCCACAAATCTCTTCTTACCAGTTACTAGCCAATATCAAAACCAACAATATCAACAATAACATGAATACCATTACCAGTTCAATTGACATCAATGACAACATATCATTTCTGCAATCTCTATGCAAAATGCCAACAAACTCAAAATGCCAATAATCTCCCCCTTTGGCATTGATGGCAATACAAATATCAATGCCTCTCATTGCTACTGAGATTGATGAATAGGAATCCTGGTTTACATTACCAAGTATTCACCTTGCTCTGTCTGTCCTTAGCCTGCTGCTGGTTCACCTAATCACACATAATTCTTCTCCTCAATCACATAATTCTTCTCCCCCTTTGACAACAATGCCAAAGTGAAAGTAAAAATATGTAATTCTTCTCTCAATGTGCATCAACATCATACTGCAACTTGATACTCCCTCTGTGGAATACATCCACTTCTTCATCAATCCATTTAAGATTCTACAAGTAATGCAGGGCTTGATGCAATCAACATCATGCTCAACTAACTTCATGAAGAGGGACAACCCCCAATTGACTTCTAAGATACTCGAAAGTAGTCTTAGGTAGAGGTTTGGTAAAGATATCTGCAAGCTGCTCCTTGGCAGAAACATGCTCCAAGATAACATCTTTACTTTGAACTTTTTCCCTTAATAAGTGATACTTCAATTCAATGTGCTTAGTCCTTGTGTGCAAAACAAGATTTTTTGATTTGTTTATTGCACTTGTATTATCACACAAAATATTTATTGGTTCTGATATTTTCATCTTCAAACCTTCCAAAATGTGTCTCATCCACATAGATTGTGTGCAATTCATATAAGCTGCTACATACTCAGCTTCAACAGTAGATTGTGAAGTATAACTCTACTTTTTACTACTCCATGAAACTAGCCTTCCTCCTAGAAAGAATGCTCCACTAGTAGTACTCTTCCGGTCATCAATATTTCTTGCCCAATCAGCATCTGTGTATGCTTTCAAATCAAAATTTCCACCATATGGATACCATAACCCATAGTCAATAGTACCTTTCAGATATCTAAAAATTCTTTTGGTTGCCATCAAATGTGCCTCCTTTGGATTCTTCTGAAATCTAGCAACAATACCAACTGCATGGGCAATATCCGGTCGACTATGAACAACATATTGTAATTTGCCAATCATTGACTTGTATTCCTTTTCATCTATAGACTTAGATGCATATTCCTTGGACAACTTACAACCTTTAACCATTGGGGTTCCAAAAAGTTTACAGTCACTCATACCAAAAGTCTTCAAAACCTCTTTCACATACTTGGATTGAGTAATGAAAATACCATTCTTCATTTGCTGTATCTGCAAGCCTATGAATTTTTTTATTTCCCCTACTAATGACATCTCAAAATCATTCTTCATTTCATCTGCAAAACAATTACTCATGTCATCGTTACCTCATAATGTCATCAACAAATAATTCACTGGCTAGTATTTCATCTCCTTCAGACTTGAGATAAATGTTGTTGTCATCACTAGTTCTAGCAAAGCCTATCTTCATCAGATGAGTATGAAGTCATTCATACCATGTTGTGGGTGCCTGCTTTAATCCATACAAATCTTTATGCAATTTGCATACCATGTCTTCCTTATCTGTCAATGCATAACCATCAGGCTCCTCTATATAAACATCTTCTTCCAATATCCCATTCAAGAAAGCAGACTTAGCATCCATCTGGTATACCTTGAACTTATTATGAGCTGCAAATGCAAGTAATGTTCTGACACCTTCCACTCTTGCTACTGGTGCAAAAGTTTCTCCATAATCTTCTCCTTCTTGCGCATAACCTTTGCATACTAATCTTGCCTTGTTGCGAACTACAACACCATCTTAATTTAACTTGTTTCTGAACACCCATTTAGTACCTATAACATTCTTGTTTACCGGTCGGGGTACTAGGGTCCAAGTGTTGTTCTTCTCAATTTTATCCAACTCCTCCTGCATATCTTTAACCCAATGATCATCACCAAATACCTCCTTAGCACTTCTAGGTTCAAAGGTGGAGATCATGTAAGAGTTCTCTCTTATTCTCCTTCTTGTTAGTACTCCAGCATCCTTATCCCCAATAATATGTTTAGGACTGTAATTCAGTCTCACATACCTAGGAATAACATGATCATTCTCTTCAAGTTTAACTTCTTCATTATCATCTTCTTCTGAATTTATTTGTTATGATTGAACAAGTACATCAGGATTTGTTTTATCGGTTTCTCATTTAACAGTTTCAGGTTCCAAAAGCAAAATGCAAGGATCTTCATCCTTTTCCTCAGAACTAGTTCCTTCTAAAACTTCAAGACATTCGTCTACATGAACATCAGCACTCTCAAGAATTTTTTGTGTTCCGTTGTTGAAGAATTTATAGGCCTTACTCTTGGTGGAATAGCCAAGAAATATGCCTTCATCACTTTTAGCTACAAGCTTACTTATGTAATCACCTCTTTTAATAAAACATTTTCTTCCAAATATCTTAAAATAGCTAACATCAAGTGATCTTATATACCAGTATTCATAAAGGGTCTTGTCCTTACCTCTTTTCACCAAAACTCAATTCATTGTGTAGACAACTATACTTACAACTTCTTTCCAAAATGTTTTTGCTACACCTCCTTGTATCAACATAGTCCTAGCAGCTTCAACCACTGACCGGTTGTTTCTCTCTACTAAACCATTCTACTATGGTGTCCTTGGTGCAGAAAGTTGTTGCTTGATACCATTCTTATCACAATTTTTAGTGAATTCTTCAGAAGTAAATTCATCGCCTTGATCTGTTCTCAGACATTTTATCTTTTTGCCACTCTCTTTCTCAGATAAGGCCCGGAGTGCCTTGAATTTACCAAAAGCTTCATTCTTATCCTTCAAGAATGTGACCCACATCATCCTTGAACAATCATCAGTGAAGATCATGAAGTATCTGTCATCCTGAATGCTTCTTGTTCTTATTGGTCCACATAGATCTGTATGAACCAAATCTAACAAGTGCTCTACTGAGAAGGACTTTCTCTTGAAAGTTGAAGAAGTCATCTTTCCTAACTAACATTCTTTACAAAGGGCATTAACCGATTTGTCTAGGTGAGGCGGACCTCTTACTATCTTAGACTTGCTTACTTTAACAATGTTGTCAAAATTTATATGACAAAATCTCTTATGCCAAAGCCAACTATCATCTATTTTTACAATCAAACAATTGCTAACTTTAGGATTAAGATGAAATAGATTACCTCTGGTCTGTTTCTCGGTTGCAATCAATTCACCTTTGTTGTCAAGGATTTTGCACATACCATTTCTAAACTCCAGTGGGTATCCTTTGTCGTTAAGTTGTGCCACAATCAAAAGATTGTGCTTTAGGCCTTCAACCCAATAGATATCATCAGCACTGCTCTTCGCATGAATAGAAATAACTCCCTTACCTTTAACTATACAGGGTGAGTCATTGCCAAATCTGACAACACTGCCATCAAATTCCTTCAAGGAAATAAATTTGCTTCGATCACCGGTCATGTGATGTGAACAACCACTATTAATGATCCAATCATCAGAGTTATCCATCCTGGATACTAGTGCCTTCTGATATGATATTTCTTACTTAATAGCTACAAACACAATATCTTCACTAGCATCATCATCAGATTCTTCATCAGTAATACCACTGTCAATAGCTACAAGACAATCTCTCTTTCCTTTACCCTTATACTTCTTAAATTTGTCTCTCTTGTATTCATTTTCACCATTAGGGAAATTAGCTGCTATATGACCAATCTTGTTGCATGCAAAACACTTTAAAGGTAGCTTACCTCTATATTTACCAGTGCCTCTAGGCAGTCGTTTTGTCAACAATGCTTCAAGTTCCACTAAGTTGTCTTCATCATCAACATTTCTGTTGGATCTAGATTCATAACCATGGTCGATATCTCTACTTCTTCTCACAGATGGGTTAGAGATAGAAGCTCTGAATGCAGATTTTGATTTCTGTACACTACCATCATAGTTCTTTAGTTCAAAAGCAGTAAGTTTGCCAATAATAGAGTCAAGAGTTACCTTAGTCTTGTCAATGGATTTCAGCTCCTGAATAGCTGCAACTTAGATAGCATAGATTGGTAGCAAGTTTCTTAGTACCTTACTGTGACATCTTCCACTTTCCCTCCTGCACTCTTTATTTCACCAACTATCTCTTTAATCCTTTGACCATACTGCTGGATATTCTTACCTTCTGACATTCTCATGTCATCAAAATTTCCTCTTTGGCAATCTTAACATGTTCATCACCGCTATAAATCTCTTCAAGTTTTTGCCATACTTCATGTGTAGTTTCAAGACCATGAACATCTACATATTCAGCATCAGAAAGGGAACTGATAATAGCCTCTAATGCTTGGTGATTTTCTTGTTGTTCTTTCTTTTGATCATCAGTCAGGATTCTAGTAGGTGTAATATACTTAGTTCCTATATGATCCCAATACTGACTACCAAGACTCTTAATGTAAATCTTCATTCTGTCACTCCATATTCTATAGTTATCTTTGTTGAACTCCAAAGCTTCTTTCTTCATCATGATCTACAAGATATTTTCCTCAAGCTGTTAGGCTTTTAGATTAAAGAGGACCTGAGATGCTCTGATACTAATAGAATAGTATCTAGTAGAATACTGAGAGGCGGGGGGGGGGGGGGGGGGGGGGGTGAATCAGTATACAGAAAAACTAATAATAAGTTCCCAAACTCAAATTCAATCAGACAAAGTAAACATATCTCAGTAAAGATCAATATTCATAAGAATACTTGACATCAACCGATTTGACTGTTATGACAACTTAACAGCAAACAACTTTAATCTTGTAAATATCAACAATACTTAATCATAACTCAACATATTCATCTCTCAATGCTTCTAGTTATCATGCCTTATAAGAAGTTAATCAAATCAACAAATAAGATAATAACCACAAAAACATTCACCACTTGACACAAATGTTTATACGTGGAAAACCCAAATAGGAAAAAACTACGGTGAGATGAGACTCACAAGGATAGCTATCTGAACTCTTCTAAAGTTTGCCATGTTAGGAGCCAAGCTTGTTAAAGCTTTACAATGTCTTGTTAGGAACTAATTCTGGTTAGGAATCCCCTAGTTAAGGGATTTACAAATATGCCTTGATAAAAAGCACAATACCCTGTTAGGAGTAACCTCGCTGGAGGATTTAAGAATCCAAGCTAATGGACCACCTTGTTAGAGGATTTAATGAGTAACCAAGCTTGTTAGAGCTTGCTCGTTTAAGGGATTTCACTTCTATTGTAATTTTTAGAAAACAACAGGTTTTCTTGATCTGCCTGAATAGCACTACATTTGCTTGATCATATCCTTTTAAGCTTCAATCTGCCTTCACTCAAAGTGCAGATCCATTCACTAGTTAGGCAACAACACACTCAACACGTTTTTGCCAATCTTGCCAACAACTTTTACAAACAACTTCATCGAACTTAAATACAAATCAGTTAGGTCGGTAACACAACAAAAACCTAATTCTCATCATCAAGATTACAAACAAGTCGGTACAATCTTGACCGTTAGAAATCATGACATTCTCTTCACATTCTTCATGAAAATTCCAACTGCTTCATGATCACCGCTCCATTGGACTTTGTAACTCACCATGCGTTGTGCATTAGATGCAATCCACTTTGCTCCTTCTCTGGACAATAAACAAACATGCCAAAACAATTTGAACTATCCTTATACAATGATCACACGTGTGTCCATCATTACCGCTCATTAGATAATAAACCAACAAACTTGATCAGTTAGGGTTTAACAGCTGATACGGTTTACCAGTTACATTGCATAGAAATGTTTAACCCTTTACACAGGTTTACCGGTTCAACTCACAAACCTAATATACTGGTTTACAACATCTTCCACAAATCTCTTCTTACCGATTACTAGCCAATATAAAAACCAACAATATCAACAATAACATGAATACCATTATTGGTTCAATTGACATCAATGAAAACATATCATTAATGCAATCTCTATGCAAAATGCCAACAAACTCAAAATGTCAGCACATCATACGTCTGTATTCTGCATAAATGACAACATCTACCAACAATGCCTCCACAACACAACATTAAGTATATTATCAATGTTAAAACACAAGCTAAGAGTCGACATTAATCAACATGTACGTCACCACATCATCAATGATATTAAACAACTGATAGAACACCCAACAACCATTTGGTCATCTCCTTAGTATTTATCTACACTTCAGATGTAATGCCCGCCAAAATACCCTAGAGAAAATAACTAAACTAACTAACAAATATAGATAATTTTTTTTTTAAACATCCACTAATGCAACATATAAAGATAAATTTACATTAATCAACATCTATAGGAATGCATATAACATCATAAACATAACCATAACCATAGCATCATATTACGTAAGTATAAATATCAATAGAACATCTACCATTCCCTAGGGTACTTCAATGTCATTACTTAATTAAACTCTAACACACAAACACATCTAATTCTATGATACCATTGTATTAATCACATTCATTTCCTAATCAATAAATATAAAATGCATAATCTAACATATCCCCATAATCTTCAAGTTCATTTTAAAGCGCCAAACCAAATGCTCCAATTTCCCTTTTCAAAACCATCTAACATGATATCATCTTTTCCATGCGAACATCATATAAAATAAACCTAATTCATTTCCTTTAAGATAACCATACATGCCTACAAACCACTCATGCATATTCATATTCAAGAGGAAACCAATAATAGGGAATATTATCATTTCCATTAAGAACATGTATCCTAATGCTAATATGGTCATTTAACATTCTCTTTACATCCATAAATACACACAAGATAATCTAATAATGTTACTTATTAATTCCATAGTTTCCTTCCAATCCCAAATTACATACACAATGAATATCCATTTACAACATAAGTGTTACAATGATTACAACAATCATAACCTACTACATTTCATCATGATCATAGCCTAGTACAAGTCTTATCACATATGATTACAAGATACATAAACATGATACATAGTCTCCCTACAATTACATCTTTCCTCATGATATAAGATACATATTACAATCTCAATTACATAGAATAAGCTCCAAGAATCAATCCACATGAAGAGAAGATAAGAATCCACATCCCAATGAAAGAAGGCATCAAACCACCTAGCCATGTGGAACCAATAAGGAACCACCCTATGTGCTAGGCGATGAAACAAGGTTCAAACTAATGCTATAGACCTAGGCTCACACCTAACAACTAAGGGAATCAACATGACATCCACAAAAGATAAGCAATCAAATGGCAATAAACCATATCACATCACAAGGCTATTCATAAATCAATAAACTCCTAGAGGCATACCGACAATCAAGGTATAATGATCATGGACACATGTAGGGGAAGAGTGTCATTGCATGATATCCTCACAAAGAAGGGTCCAAGCCACACCCTGATAGACATGTGGAACCATCTCAACCTTGGAGTCAATCAAGGGATTTTGGTTTACCGTCGCAATGGTCTTCACATGCTCATCTTGAGTCTCTACTCAAGGGCCATGAGGTAGGGCCACCTAAACTATTACATTATCTTGATTAAGTGAATCCTAATTACCAAACCCACTAATTAAATTATTATGGTTATCACTTGCAAATTAAACATAAACCCTCCACATGGTCCCATGATAGGTCTAGACCCTAAGCATCCTCTCTAGGAATATCTTAGAGCCCATTGCTTACGACCTTGGTTCTACACATGCAAGAGACCACTCTCCCTATCCATGTACCAAGAACTTAGGGTGAAACAAAAATAACCACATCACAAGGAGGCTCATACAAAGAGAATCCACAATAACATCAACATACTGATACAAGTTTGAAGCATAATCAGAGCCATAAAGCCAACATGTAAATCAAGAGCCTCAATCATAATAACAATAATAAACAAGAGTAAGCCACAAGTATATTTTACTCAACCTCAAATAACATCAAATCCTCAACGGAACATATCTCTCATGTCGGAGCTTATATAAATCATTCTCTACAACAAGGCATTCTCCTTCTTGTTGGAGCTTAATCAACATATATGCACAATGCTCAACAACAAGGCATCATCCCTCTTGTTAGAGCCAAAATAACAATGAAACAGTCAAATCTAGGCAAAATAAAGAGCCAAGAATCTCAAGGACATCATCAAAAGCCTCTGGTACAAAGACAAACTCAGGAGAATTGATTGCAAATTGATCAAATCATCGAAACCCACTGAAAAATGCAGATTGGTGCATCTGACATCTCTTTTGGTGTATTTGACCAATACAGTGGCACATTCAACACATAAAATGGCACATTTAACTCAAACTATGGTGCATTCAAATCAGAGATCCAAAACCCAGAAAAACAGAATCATGGAGTTACGGTTGACTAAAAAACCCACTAAGGCATAAAAATATGACTCGAAACAAGTCCAGAAAGAGCATAATAACAAAGATAACACCATGAGAAAGTGAAAATCTCAATCAAACAACTAAAAGATAAACATAAGATTAATTCTAGAATGCTCCAGGAACTCACGACAAAAATCAAAAAGTCAAACTCAAACAGCCAAATGAAGTTATGATCAGGGAACATAGTCATCCCAACACACCTAAAATAATAATAAATCAACTCCATTCTTCATAGACCCAAGACAAGATTCCACAATAAGACGAGGCATTATCAGAAATGGGCAGAAAGCATAGAATGTTGTTCACGACAAATCCCAAATAATGAATAAAACAAAACATTTATGTGAAAGCATTAAACCTTATATATATGTAACACAAATAATTTCTCACAACCAATTCCCATTACCCAACAAACAATCTTTTGCAGACACAGAGAACAATCACTTCTGAAAATCAAAATTGCAAGAGATAAAAATCCACCAATTGCAATTTGAAGAAGAGCCAAATTCCAAATTCCAAATCCAACAAGCCAAAATCCAAACAAGCTTCAATCAACCGAGATCTTCAATATCCAAAAATAATTCCAGAATGGCTAACCTGACAAAAAGCACAGAAAAGCCTTATAAATAAAAAATGAAATCAAAACTATGGAAAACTTCCAACCAATCAGAAAATTCTTGAAAAACTATATCCTATACCTACCATGCATGAATACTAGGTAAATAATATAAAATAATATTCTTTACTTACCCCCACAAAGTCACCCAATAGATAAATAGGGTAGGTAAGATTTATAATATTTAATTACTCAATTAGTAACAAGAGGACATAATAATGTAATAAACAATAATAATAATAAATCAAATACCAAAAAAAAGAATCAAGGGCAATATAAATAAATGCTCCAATTAAATATAAAACCATAAATAATATAAATAAATAAACAAACAATTAAATAATAATATCCACACAATCACAGCTCCCAAGAGGGCCAATTGTAACAAGGGGTAGGTAAATAATAAATTAAATAAACCATCAATCAATAAATAGATAACCAATAGATAAATAAATAAATGTATGGACAAGCATAAATACTCAACTAGTAATTCAAGAATCAATAAATAAATAATAATCCAATAAATCAAAAGCTCAAATAATAAATATTCAAATAAACATTAGGCCATAAAATAATAATATAAAATCATAAAATAAACATTAATGAATACTAGTCTCCCAATAATCTGTATCACTCATTAATATTAAATATGAATGTCATCCATCAATTTATTTTAATACTAAATAAACTACATGAACCAATTAATTGTTAATTAATATATAATCACAAACTCACAAGGCAACCCAACATAGGGTTGAACAATATGCCACAAGACACAGACCAACGACTCAAGCCAAGACACTAACTGATAAGGGTATCCACTTAAGCTTAGAGTGTGTAGAGGGAACTCATGCCATCTCCAAGAACTTACTGTTGGGATAAAGACACGCTCAAACTGGTGAGACCAGGTGGAGTCGATGTCTAGAACTTGCATTCCTGCAACCACCAATAACCTCGAGACAACATATACAATAATATTTCATAAACGATTAGGCAAGTGATAGAGAATCACAACATCATATCATGCTCATGATGGGTGGTATGACATCGTCCCTCTCACGAATACAGTAGGAAGACAGTCACAACAACCAAGAATTATGAAATTCATCATCATATCCAATGTAATCATAAAACTAGGTTAGTACATAGTATGATGCCATCAAATCATCATAAAGAAGACTAAGCCATATCAATATGGTCTATGAGTGTACTAAAAGCAAGATGAATCAGGGAGAGGCACTACATCACATCAATGACAACATCTAGCACTAATGCAACATAGTGAGTGTAGACATTAACACCAAGAAGGTGGACACTCTTAACAAGGAACACTTAACCATCAACCATCTACACATTCATCTAAACCTACAACACCTTATCAATACCTAAGGTATCAATCATAACATATCAGCAACAAGATCCAACAATAATAGCTCATCAATAACACTTATTATCAACATATCATCAATAACAACACCTAGTCATCAATGTCTACAATTCCCACAAACTCCATCATAACTTTGCACACAACTGCACCATGTGAGTTCAATCACAACACTATACTAACACAACTACACAATGTGACATCAATGACAACAATATTCAACACCAATGCTTAATTATACATTTTATAAAATTCTTGCAATGACATAATAGTAAGGAAATGAATCATTTTTCATCTTAAGTATAATCCCAAGCCCCACTAGTAGATATTCTAGTCCCCAATGATTATTCAAAACCACCTAGCCATGTGGTACCCATAGGTTCTGTTGGTCCTCAAATCAACAGATTGGAAAATTCTATGAGTATGCCTTGCTCATTGATCAAATCTTCCAATTGATTTGGCCAACTAATAGAGTGAACCTTTCAAGGTTGCTTACTCCCTCACTTCAGGCTCTGCAAAACCTAGGCGGGTGTACCTACTCACCAATTGATTCTCTTACTTGGTACTTTAAATAGCAGATCTATATATTATACTTTCTACCTTTGTTGTTTATCTCAAAGTGACATATGTCTTTGGGATAAATTATCTTACTATTCTGATTATTTTAACTTCTCCCACTTCTTGATTATCTTTTCTAACTGATTAAATTTTTCTTTAATCGAACTCCTATTGTACTTCCTTTTAACTATTTCTATTTTGAATCCTACTTATATCTCCTACTACCATAAGAATGAAACTGAAAATGTGTGTATAAGTGATTTGAACTGATTTTTTTATGTAATTAGACCAGTACCTTATTTCTTTTGGGCAATAGAGTCGTTCACTTGCAAACTTTATGTATAGCTCTGAAAGACAATTTTTAAATCCTCACTAGGTGGATCTGTCAACTACTCAACTCTCAATGTCACAATTCTGATGTATCTTTAATTACAGTTAGTCCAATTGAATTTAACTCTCACAGAAAGACCAATCAAAATAAAATGCAAATAGTTGCCTTTTGACTTAAATGCACTCTATATTTTCTAACTTGTAATTTTCATATAAGATCTTTGCACAAGGATTTAGAATAGAAATTATCAATCACATATAATCATAACAGAGAACTAATCTCAAGTGAAAGCGTCCACAATACAACTTTGCAAATAAGGAAACTGATTTCTTTGTATTACTTTGAAATAAAGTTTTGTTCTTGAAACATCAAAACTGCTTGAAACTTAAACTTTTAGAAAACTTCCTAAACTTCCATTCTGCAAGCCTCTTGGGTTTAGGGATGGAACTAGGTAATTGGTCTAATAGATCTTGATTTAATTTTCTCTCTTCTACCTGGGTCTCTACACTTGTTTCCTTAGTTTTTTTATTTTCTCCCTTTACCCTTGCTTGTTTCTTCCTTTTGCCTCTTCCTAGAACCGGTAGAACTCTCCATTTCATAGTCAATTCAATGAATTTCTTGAGGAAATCATAGGGGAATTGCTAAGGATACTTACTTGTCACTCTTACTGTCCTTTTTTGCCCACTCTAATGTCGTCTCTATGTGTTTGCAATTTTGGTGCAAAAATCTCTTGGATGTGTTTCTTAGAGAATGTCGTTCGTGCAACAATAAATGTTCCAATCTGTAAATCAATGGGGAAGTCTTTTCAAAATTTGAATTTCTCTGATGATGCGTGACATCGTCTTAACTCTTTCCATCGATGTTTCTAAGCTTGGCATCTTTATGACAATTTAGTCACTGTGGATAAATATGGCGCTATCTGCAACTGTCTTTCTTTTACGTCATTTCGGCATGGGTTATATCGATAAGTAACCACCAACTTGATTTTGATCTTCGGGTTACCTATGCCGAATACATCTTGGATGATGCCTATCGATGTTACTTTCATTATCGACATTTCTAAAAATTATCTTCCTGACTTCACAAGTCATCCCGATGAACCTGCATAATACATTCTTTTATATTTTTTTTCGTTGGGATAACTTACACCATCTGGATAGCCTTTTGAACTTACCCCGATCTTATATATAATTCCGATAGGACTTGTATCAACATGATAGCTTACTCTATTGACATTACAAAGTACTGCTTCTCCACCTTTGGTGGTTATCCTGATAGGCGTCTCAAATATCGTGTTCGGTATAACTACACTGATGTACTGCTTATCGGAATAGTTTGTTCTATCAGAATCATAAAGAATTGTTCCTTCACTTTTTCTTAGCCATTATGATAGGCAATTAGGACCTTATGCTCGGTAATGCTATCTCGATGTTCATATTTAGCATTGATTTATTGGATTGGGTTAGCTATCCCAATATGTACATGAAATGTTGTTCAATGAAAGTTATCTTACTAATCTTCCTTGGGTCTGCCAGGGATTATTCACATAGGATTTAGGGCATAATGGAGATAGTATGTGGGATTTTATACTAGGTAAAAGAAAACTTTTGTAGCTTCAACCTTTCACCATCTTAAATACAGAAGCTTGGTGATGACTAAAATGCTGAGGGTACTAAGTATTATTATGAAATTTTGGGGTTTCAATAGGTCCATCACACCATGATAGGAAATAGGTGCATAGCAAAAAAAAATACATAAATGAAAAATAAGTTAGTACGGATTAGACACACACTAAATACTTGAATACAACACAAGAATGATAACATATAATCAAGGTATCAACCAATCACACATATACATAGAGAGAGTTAAGACTCACAGTAGATAAAAATTTAACAACAAGAAGGAATGATGATCCTAAAGGTAAGACAAGGAGTTCCATTATGCTAGCTTGAAGTAATGGCTAAGATGAATTGAGTATGCATCCTAGTCAGAATGTGAGGGTATCGATCAACATTTAACATCTCTCAAAGTGTGGCTTGTGGAAGAAAGTAGGATACATGGAAATTCTTCCTAGACTAATATTATTAGGAGTGTTGTGTAAATTTCAATCTTTTAAAAATTACAAAAACTAGAACATATTTAAATATAAATAAATAGCATATACCATAATATAGGTGTATTCAAGAGAAAAGCCCTAGTTTAAAGTGACATAATCTATTATACAAGAAACCATGATTACATTACACTTACAGAGAAAACCTTCATAATAAAATAACCAACTAGAGATTTATAGGGATTCTTATAGCTTAATAGTATCTAAGAAATTATGCACACAACCTCCATCTCAAGCACCTAATATATAGGAGATACAAAACCCAAAACTATCAAATGGTAATTAGAAACCCATAAGCTGATATCACCCAAATGTAGCACCCAAATTATCCCCCAATTAAAGATGACTTATGTTGTGTCATAACACACATCATAAGTTGTTGAATAGAGATAACTCTCCTTTACAACTCTTTATGCATCCAACTTTTTTTACATTTCATAAGTAAACTTTTAAAGACCATAATTTTGATTCGATGGGTTTATTGGGACTTTTTTTTTCTAAATTTAATGTACTTGACATCTATGCAAAATAATCCCTCGCATATAGTGCTTAGAAACCAAAAATATTTATTTTGGCCAAAAACCAACTCTATAGCCCAAAATTAGGTTTTTCATTTTATTTATAATAAGTGTGCTTTTTGTAATCTTAACACTAGGAGCAAGGTTGGTAGATCTTTCCAAACATATCCATTACACCTATAATAAGCCTTTGCAGCCACTTCAAGTATGTGGTAGAATTAGTATCTTGATTTATTTTATTTACCTCATGAATTTGATTATCACTTAATTAATTACCCTCTACCCATTTTCTCCCCATAGATCACTTAAGATCATGTAAAATGTAGAGAGCCACTACTTTCCTACACTTTATACGTCAATCCTAGGTTCATCACACCAAATCCCTATTTGAGTGTGGTATGAAATCAATGCAACAAAATGGATTAAGTTTTTCAGATATACTCTCAAAAGATTCTAAGTGGAAAAGTATTTAAGAAGAGTAACTCCCTTGCATGATGGATTTTTTGGATTTTCATGTACTTTTAACCATAACATAAGAAAAAAAACAAAGAGACAGGGAAAGAAAAGGTAAAGAACAAAGAAAGCTTAGATAGACCAAATTGATGGACTTGAAAAGCACTGAGAGGGGCGGAGGGGGGTGAATCAGTGACACCAAATAAAACACTACTTCAAACACTAACCGGTAGATGAACTTAACTAAGCATTTAAACAAAATACATGCTATCCAAAATAATATAACAACATCCACAAAAAGTAAAGCATCCACTATAACACAAGTGTTTATACGTGGAAAACCCAAATAGGTAAAAACCACGGTGAGATGGAACTCACAAGTTAACTATCTGCAGTAATAGATAACTGACTGGTTAAGGTCTACAAAGTGCTTTGCTAGGAGCGAATCTTGTTAGAGATCCAAAAGCTCGATTAGAAGCTTATACCCTGTTAAGAGTACTACCTTGTTAGGAGTAACCTCGTTGGAGGATTTGAGAATCCAAACTAATGGATCACCTTGTTAGAGGATTTGCACAATGAAGCTTGTTAGAGCTTACCCGGTTAGGGGATTTGATTATGTTGTAATGATTAGAAAACAACAAGAATTGTTTGATCTGTTCTGAGTAGCACAATACTTGCTTGATCAGATCCTTCTAAGTACATTCAACACTTCTCTTCATCTTAACACTTATCACTCTTCAACAAAATCTTTCACTCTTGATGCATATCAGTATTCACATAACATCATAACCATACTCATTCTCTATGTATATCAAATGATTCACTAAGATGTCTTAAAATAGACATTCAAAACTTATGTCGGCCTAAGGAAATCAAAACACATTTTCCTAGGTGCAGTGTATCTAGACAAGTGATCAAAACTCATCACAAAAATGACCGCTAAGAAGTCGGTGCTGGTAACTCATCACAAAAATGAGATACCGGTTGGAACAAAACATGTGAACCATTGTCCTGGATTCTTCCGCTCGATCTCCATCTTCATCTTCATCTTCATTTTGATGCCAACTTAGTGTAGCCACAGGTTGTCTCTTATGCACATACCGGTTGACACAAAGTATCGGTTAGAGATAAACCAATTGAAGTTACACCGGTACTCAATGTAATCATATGTGTGTGTGAGAGTGTTTCATCAATGACAACAAGTGATGAATACATTACAATCATCATCAAGCCAACAATATGTGGAAAGCTATCTAGGATTACTAAACACGAATGAGGAAAGAACAAAAGGAGAAGATCACACATAATTGAAAAGATAAATGATTCAACTTCCACACACAATTAAAGAAAGAGGAGAGAATATGTGTAAATCTGTCAATGGCCAAGAATGGTAGTAACCCTTGATAACCCTCACAAATGCTTTTGTTTTATAATAAGTAAATGAGAGCTATTTACTTTTCTTGTGTAACCATTTTCAACACCTTATTGAATTTTATAAAACATCTAAAATAACATTACATGACTCTCAAATGAACTTATATCCCTTAAATCGTTAAAAAAACATGTTTCAAACATTAATAGAATCACTTTACAATAAAATATTACACCTTCATATTGAAATTTAATATGTGAATGATTGTCACAAAATTTTGTCAAACAACTTACATGCATTGGATATGGATGTCCCTCTCTTCATAATATAAAATTAAAGGTTAAACAACAAATGGGCTTCTCATAATATACTTGTCATAATTCCAAGTTAATGCATTCCCTAGCATAGTTTCCTTAGGTAGACCTCTACCTCTAACTTCCACCATATTAGATTATTTTTGGTTGAGTGAAAGAAAAATAGAGTATCTAGTGTCACCTCCACATTTATCTTAGAGAGTGCAATTATCAGACTTGTATCTAGAATCTATAGATCCTACATTAGACATTGTTTATAGATTCTACATTAGTCATTGTTCTAGAAAATGTAACAGGATATGGCATTCTTGTCTTGAAAAAAACCATCATGGAAGTATAGTTGTGAGTTACTTCACTCCTTTAAGTTTGTTCCTAATTACATTGGAGTAGCAAGCAATATTGTCTCTTGCCACTAAATGCAAATTGTGGTGTTTGATGCAAGCATTTACACCTTGATCATATACAAGCTCTGGGTACGTGGTCTTCTCTAAATCAATGAGACCACAGCCAACCCAAAGTATACATGTTCATTGTCATTGGGCTTATATCTCAAAGGATGAGCAATGATCATGAGAGAAGACTCAATAGTTGCAAGAGACAAATCAGGGTGAAAAAGCTTGACATAGGCTACAACTGTTGTTGCATTAGGGCATTGTCATGGATGATTCGAACTTATGCATAGGCTACAACTGTGCTTTCTATACACTTCATCTTGATGAGAGATCGTGTAGTTTGATCCAAAACATTGATGAATTATACACAATTAATCCAGAAATCTACTATGTATGTTAAATTCAACAAACCTTGTATCTTCTGAGTTGCTTATGGGTGGTACAAGCTTAGACCAAGTAGCCAAGATCCCCCAGAATGGTGATGTCAAGCTTGAGTAGACTGTGTAACTGGACATGGAAATCTGGATGAGAAATAAGCCACTCCAAACTGCATTGTTGGGAGTGACAGTTCTTGATATTTTGCAAGGGATGAGCTTATGGAGTTGATGTAGGACTTCATCTTGCAAGAAGAACCAACATTTTTGCCTCCTTGGTTTAGTCTCAACCAGTTATGGCACAACACCTCTAGCTCAGACAACTGCTGAATCATCATCTTGTCTGTCACAAAGCACTATCTTTCCTATAACTCTGTTAGGAATCAACATCCAAAAAAAATTGGAATTTTGGGGCCAGACCCTGAGTACATTAAAGGATACCATTTATCACCCATGGAAAATGCATTTATAGCTATTCTTTGTTTGCAAGCCTTAAGATCTGATATAGTTTGGCATTTCCCTCTCTATTTGGATGGAGGTGGACTGAATCCAGTGTCATCAGAACTGTCTGACTCGCCATATTCCATTGAGTAGAAGTGCAACAATAACTTTGTGTTTGGAGGATAAGTTTCTCTTGATATTCAGTTGAAAATATAAGAAATCCCATGATCTTGTTGTGGAAATCATATTTCCTTTATTTTCAAATACAGAGAGAATCCTCTCCATGCCCTAAATCTTTTCTGTCTCAGATGAATACATTTCTTCCATGGCATTGCAGCCAAAACATCTGAACAAAACTTCATTTTTATTATGCTTTCTAATGGATTATATCACCCTGTTACAGAGCTGCCATTTTGGCACAGCCATGAAGTTTTCTGGCATGTTTGCGTAGTTTGGCTTTAAGCCTGTCAATTCATTAGCTCAAAAGTTTCAAAAACCTTATCAACAAATCCATTTTGTTCATTTCCTGCATTCATTACATTCTATGAGATGGCATTCTTTTTTTTGTGAAACTGCTCGCTGATTTGTATATTCTTCCACTTTTTCCATGGATGTCCATCAGTATCATAGGGTAGCTATAATGGCGATGTATATAGCAAAAATCCATTTCCAATACATTTTGATGGATCTCCTATTTAATTCTAGGCACCAACAATCATGGCGTTTAGATTAGCACAGGCCGTGAGATGCTAGTATTGGCTGTGGAACAAGGGTTTAAACCTGCCAATTATATTTGCTAAATTTTTTTTAACCTTTTTTTGTCCGAAATGGCTATCCAGTTCTTAGGATGCATCAATTCATAAGTTACCTTCATATACCATAATTTATGTATTGCTTATGTATGACGACCACGGACACTGATTGGCTGTGCATCCACAGCTTGTATATGTTCAGCAACAAGGCTCTAATGCTGCGAGGGATGAATAGAAATCTGTATAATTTAAGCTTTAAGCTTTAAGCTCAAAAATTTATAGAAGTTGGAGGTCTCATGAATTGTATTATTTAGCATATTGAGAGTAATAAATATAAAATAATGAAAAAATTAAGTAGTAAAAATTGAAAAACTTGAGAGGCATAAAAAAAGTCTAAGGTGGTGGGGCAATTTCTAGCCCCCCATTTTTTCAGCTCACCTAAATTTGCAGTCTTAAGAAGTAGGAGCTGTTATTTTTGAGGAAAAGATTCTTATTAATCTGTAGTATTTTTTTTTGTTCCATTGGCCCACCCACTCCATAAAAAGCGATCTCAAAGCCCCTCCATGGGACTCCTCCTTAACTTCCATCTTGGGGGAAGCAAAACTCCATTTGCAATGTGCAAGTGTTGCTAAAGTGATATTTGTTGAAGGATTAAAGTGTCATAGATTCTCTAAGACATGTATATTTTATATGTCTCCAACATATTTGGAAAGGGTATTGGACACAAAGATATTTTGTAAGGAGAATCTTGGTATTAGTTGTCATATGCATTCATAAGAGAAGTGGAGCATGGTGATGGTAGTTGCATTAAACTTTGGACTCGCTATATACTATTTCTCAGTTTTGGGTGTTAAAATTGAGGAGTAGAGAATCTAGTTATAATGGATTTGGCCCACGAGTTATAATCTCCAAAATGGAGTACTAAAGGATGTGAGTTGACAAGGAATTGTGAGTCAAAGATGTCTTTGTGGTTACATATGCTATTTGAGGATACATTGATTATGCCTATGTAATATCTAGATGTGAAGTCATTAATCATGTTTACAATTTTCAGCAGATGCTCTTAAGATGGGTGTGATTAAGGTTTTGCCCCTCTTTGTCTATATATTGGAGTTGTGAGATAGTAGTTTGATCATATTTTTATAGGTACATGGGTGTTGCAAGAATGCGATTAGAGTGTAGATGAAGTGTGTTGATTTTTTATCTTATTCATTTAAGATTAGTACATTATTGTCTTCTTTCTCTAGTGGAGTTTTTTTCAAAAGGGTTTCTCCATGCAAATTCTGAGTTACTTGTTACATCATAGTTTGTTGAATTTATTATATTTGTTGATTTATGCTTCTAGATAGAATATTTTATGGTAATCCAATTTTATGGAATTAAAATGTTATATTTACATACATTTCATTTTTTAATCATAGAAGTTTTACTATATTTCTCAACAATGTGCAAATACCCTTTAAATGTTATGACTGTAGATTGAACCTTGTGACTCCATATTTAAGCTTGATGACACAAATTAACTAGTCATAACTTTTTATATTTTGACAAATTTATTAAAATTGCACTTAAAAATCAAATTGTAAGTACATAAAAATTACAAACTATAGAATATAATTTGTAAAAGGTAAATTATAAATTATACTTAAATTTTATGGTTGTATACCTTTGTGTATTATTTAACTTTAAATGGCAAAGAATGACTTAAAATACTGCCATGAGTCAATCATCAAGCTTTTTAGAAAGCATATGCATCGTGTGGTCCAACTCTAAGATCACTCATCTAAATTTTAATAATCATAAATTTGCACCTGTGAATCAACTAAAATTGCAATCAAACTTGAAATTATCCAATACCAATATGTGTGGACCCAAAGAGTGTCTCATAAAACCTATTGTCAAACCTTTTAAAACACCTTGTGACTTAATGAAACTATAAACTTAAGGGAGAATATAGATGCTAAAATGTACATCAAGACAGTGTATGTGTATCAAATTGCATTGAAAACCTATATTTGTGTGATTAGCATTTGATCAATATTTAGTAATTTTTGTATAGATTATGAAGTTGACAAGATTTTATGAGTCTAATTGTGAAATTTGCAATTATGACCAATGTTTGATAATTTGAATCAATAAACAATTTGACACTATAAATGATTTAGAAAATTTACAACAATACTATCGTGAACATTTACAATCATGATTAATTGCCATAGACATAAATGATTTTTACTTGGCCAAGTCAAATTGGTAAAACTTTTGTATACAATTTGAAAGATAAACATGACATTTGAGACAATCACTCATTGATAGATCATGTTTTTTATGAGTATAAAATATTTCAAAAAATTCAACGTAAAAATGAGGATAATAGCTTGCTTTGATTAAATAAAAGAACCTTGTGAATGTATATTGTTTAATTCATTGGGCCCTAGAGTCAAAATCTAACACACCATATGAAATAAGAAAGGACTTTGACAAAAAAAAATGAAATATACAAGAAAAGCCACTCATTAAAACTAAAACAAACACGACACACTTTTCTAGGATAGTTATGTGCATGGTAGGGAACAACCTATATCAATTGTTTCATGAAGTTCATTGATGCAGAGGTCGATAGGGGAAGCACAATTAAGCCCTAACTCCAACCTCCTGCAGATGATTAATCCTTTTGTTCACTCTGACCCAACGAACAATGTCACCTTACTTAGCATGCTAAGGCTAATGGCTGACAAGCTAAATTAGCAAAATGTAAAAATACTCGAACCCTTTGGTTTAGGGATTGGACAGGGTTCCCCTATCTTGTTTCACACTTGTTTTGATCAACCAAGTTGATCCCCAACAGTTCCTAGACCTGCAACACCCAAGTGTTACTATACTGTCATACCAGACTGAATTCAGTTTGTAGCCCTCCAAACACTGTTTTCTGCAAAACAACCTCAACTTCTCCAAAGGATGAAGAAACAAACTGCAATTGGATTCACAAGGCTACATAAACCTTTGGTTTAGGTCTAAGGACGATCCTGCATACACAATCCAACCTTGGATTGGTTCAGTCCACTCCTGGAGTCCTTCTGCACTCCTACTTCCTAAATTTTGAGACCAAGCACATGGACATGCTTGGCCTAGAGTATGGTGTGGAAACTAAGTGCTGACACTTCCCAGGCTACAACTACCTGTGTACTAACATACATTGCTCTAACTTGAACTCCCCTAATGGTCGTTGTGGTTCAATGTAGGAATCTCAAGTTAGAGCAATTGTTAGATGAAACCCTGATTTCACCTTACCCTGGTTGTCAGAATAGAACAAAAGAATTTATGGCTCAGATGTGTCCACCCAAACCCTAAGCCAAATGAAAACAAACGGAATTACACAATTCCAAACCTTCATGCCCATGCCAAGTCCTACTGATACAACTTATTGATTTTTCAACACAAAAGATGTTTTGTGAAACCTGCAACTGTATTTCTGTCCGCACCAAAAGGTCAAATTACATTTGTTGAATTGATCCACACTACTCTTGGAAATGATTCACACTTGTTCAAATAGGTCTCCACCAACATCGTCAATTGAAATTCAAACCGGTCTAGCCCTTGGGAGGGGTTGGGAGACCAGTTCCTTTTCGGTTACAGTTTTTGGCAATTGGCAACTTCCATCGGGTCATCGGCATAAGTCGAAAACATGACTTCCGATGCTTGATGGCCAGTTTTACAATCATGCGGTTCTATCGGGCCATCGAGTCAACACAAAAGTAGGGTTCTCGATGTCTGATCACAAACTCTATTGGTGGTACATTCCTATTGGGTCTTCAGAGTAGTTCAAAAACTCTCCATCTGATGCCCGATGAAATGTTGCCAAGGTGGTGCACTTTTCAATCGACTCTTCGGGGTAGCACAAACATCTTCTTGCCGATGCGCGATGACTAGTGAACCCAAGTCCACTTTTCCATCAGGTTGTCAGGATGACTTCCAGATAGTTTCTCCAATGATCAATGCCAAAACTCCAAGTGCACTGACTTATCAGGTCATCGAGGTAAGTCAGGATCCTCGACTTTTGATCCCTAATGCCGACTCCTTCAGCATGCTACTCTATCAGGTTATTGGGTGGTGATCACAATTGCTACACTGATACCTGATGAAAACTCCTTTAGAATGTCACCGCTCCATCGGGTTAACGGGTGGTGCTCAAAACAACTATCCCGATACCCAATGACTCTATTGGGATAGGTTATGTCGATAGTGCAACTTTTATAACTTTTATGCAACATTTGGTCTATCAACCATTTATGCATTTTCCTACACTCCAAAGGTTTCCAAATGAGCCCTAAGCACACAAGACACACAAAATTGACTCTTCCTAGTCTACCATAGATCCATTGACCAAGTGGTTTATAGTTGTACCAACTTGACAAATGGTCTTACAAAAATGGATCTTTATTACAACAAACATGGAAAAGGGGCTTCATTGTTGGGGTGCTCCTACACCATACTCCCCTTGTTGTTTTAAAATCAAGTTCCTACTTAAGAGTAGGTCTTTCAATGTGGTGCCATGCTTGATGATTGTCTGTTCATCCATCCAAGTGGCATCCAAGTCTAGTAAACCTCTCCACTTGACTAGATATTCCTTGTAGGTGTTCTTCCTGGTTTGTTTTACCACTTTAGTGTCCAACACTTTCTCCAACTGGAGTGGCTGGCTAGGTTGAAGTTCCTTAAGCCATTCAACCTATTCATCATCAGTGTCCTGCAAAAAATTGTTATCACCTGCAATACTCCTAAATGGAGTGAGATCACGAACATTAATAATAGGAGAAATAGAAAGATTAGGTGGTAGAGAGATTTCATATGCATTATCTCCAAAATTATGGATGATTTGGCAAGGACCAATCTTCCTCATCTGCAACTTGGTGTACTTGCCTTTAGGCAACCTACCTTTGTTCAAGTAAGCCCACACTTGATCTCCTATTTTGAAACCGACATATCTTTTTCTGTGATCTGCCTGTACCTTATACTTCTTTGCAGTAGATTTCAAAGACTCCTTCACCTGTTCATGAACTTGTTTGATACACTCTACCAAATATTCTCCTTGGGAACTTTCTTTGAAATAATTTGGTATCTCTCTTAACTCCATCACCCCTCTAGGATGAATACAATAGTTGATCTGAAAAGGAGTTTTTCCAGTGCTCCTGTTAATAGTATCATTGAATGCAAATTCTGCTTGGGGAAGAATTGAATCCCAAGCTTGTGCATACTGCTTGGTTAGACATCTGAGTAGGTTTCCAAGAGACTTATTTACGACTTCAGTCTGCCCATCTGTCTAAGGATGGTAGGCAGAATTGAAAGACAAATTTGTGCCTAACTTCTTCCAGAGCGTTCGCCAAAAATGGCCTTGAAACTTTACATCTCTGTCTGAGATGATCGAGGAAGGCAATCCATGGATTTTGACTACTTCCTTAAAGAATAAATTTGCAATGTGAGATGCATCATTTGTGGACTTGCAGGGTAAAAAATGTGCCATTTTACTAAATCTATCTACAATGACAAAAGTGTTGTCAAACCCTTGTCTTGTCCTAGCCAAACCCATAACAAAGTCCATACTCACACTATCCCACAGTTTTGTAGGTATTGGAAATGGTTGGTAAAGGCCTTGATTTGTGATAACTCCCTTAGCTCTTTGACAGATTGTGCAAGACTCTACAAAATTCCTAATGTCTTTCTGCATTTTAGGCCAAAAGTAGTGCCTCCTAACCAACTCTAGTGTTTTATCAATACCAAAATGACCTCCCATAGGACCACAATGTTTCTCCTTGATGAGATTTCCTCTCATTGAACACTTTGAAATACACAATTGTCCCCCTTTGAACAATAAGCCATTTTGAATCATATAATTAGAATACAAAGTGTGACATGCATCAGAAAGAGTACTGCAAACCTCATATATCTCTCCAAAATCTACATCACCTTTGTATAAGTCTTTGAGGGCATTAATCTCAATACTCTAGATCTGAACCTCCTGCACTAAATGGACTCAACTACTGAGTGCATCTGCCACTTTGTTTTGTGTTCCATTCTTGTGTTTTATAGTGAAGGTATAGGCTTGCAGGTGCTCAACCCACTTCATATGCCTACAACTTAGTTTCTCTTGTCCATTCAAGAAGCTTAATGCATGGTTGTCAGTGAAAACAATAAATTCTTTGGGCAAAAGATAATGCCTCCACTTTCTAAGTGCTTGCACCATTGCATACAGTTCCAAGTCATATGTATTATACTTTTTTTTAGCTCCATTCAATTTTTCAGAAAAGAATGCAACCGGCCTACCTTCTTGGCTAAGGACTGCTCCAATGGCCAAATTACTTGCATCTGTTTCTACTGTGAACAATTTATTGAAATCAGGAAGAGTAAGAATAGGAAATTGTACCACTCTACCTTTCAGGTATTCAAATGCTTCCTCTGCTTTGGTTGTCCATTCAAACTTTACCTTTCTTCCTCCCTTGATGGTGTCAAGGAGTGGTGCATAGATGTGACTAAAATTTTTAATGAATTTCCTATAGAATGTTGCAAACCCATGAAATATTCTCACCTCTCTCGGTGTCCTTGGTGTTGGCCAAGTCAAGATGAAATCTACCTTCTCATGATCCATCTTCAAATTACCTTTGGATATCACAAATCCCAAATATATTAGTTCTTCCTACATGAAAACACATTTTTCCAGATTTATCAATAATTTCTATTCATGAAGTCTTTTTAAGACTTGACTGAGATGTTCCAAGTGCTCTGCCTCGGTCTTACTAAAAACAAGTATATCATCAAGATATACAACAACAAACTTTCCATTGAAGGCCTGTAGCACTTCATTCATCAATCTCATGAATGTGCTAGGTGCATTACTCAGGCCAAATGGCATGACAAGCCATTCATATAATCCCTCGATGGTTTTAAATGTAGTTTTCCACTCATCTCTTGGCCTTATCTAGATCTGGTGATAGCTTGATTTAAGGTCTATCTTTGAAAAGTAACATGCACCTCCTAACTGATCCATTAGATCTTCAATCCTTGGAATTGAGAATCTATATCTGGTTGTGATTTTGTTCACTGCCCTAGAATCAATACATAGCCTCCATTTGCCATCCTTTTTAGAGGCTAATACACTAGAGACTACACATGGGCTCTTACTCTTTTGAATCAACCCTTTATCTAGTAGATCCTGGACTTGTCTTGAGACTTCTGTAGTCTGATTAGGGGTAAGCTTATAAGCTGCTTTGTTAGGTAGTGAAGCACCAGGTATGAAGTCAATGTGATGACATACATCTCTTAAAGGTGGTAGGGCATCTGACATTTCTCCTGCAACTACACCTTTGTTAATGTCAAGAAGTTTTTGCACTTCTTTGGGTACCTCCTTAGGGTTTTCCCGCTCCTTGGGATTCAAGATTAAGGAATAGGCTCCTTTGGCTTCTTTTATGGTTTCTACCATCTCCCTTTCTCCTACCAATAATACCATTGGTTCATTTTTCTTTTCATTCCACAGGTCAGGTAGTGGTTTCATGGTGTATACATTTCCATCCTTGTTAATGGTATAAGTGTTTTTCATCCCATCATGTTGTTCCTTGAGGTCATACTGCCAAGGGTGACCTAACAACAAATGACACACATCCATGTCTACAACATCACACAGTACTCTATCCTTGTATTCTCCTATAGAGAAATCAACTCAAGCCTGTTCATTTATGAGGGTTTGTTGGCCTTTACTAAGCCAAGATACATGGGATGGGTTGGGAAGGGGCAACTTTACAAGTTTGAGTTTGTCTACCATTTCTTTAGACACTAAATTCTCAGTTGAACCAGAATCAACAACAAGTTTACAAACCTTACCGTGGCTCTTGCAATGGGTCCTAAACAATGTCTTCCTTTGTGGTGGTTCTTGTGGTGCAGGTGTCTTCAGCAATGTCCTCTTCATCATTAGGCATACTCCTTCTTATGGATCCAAATCCTTTTAGGGTGAGTGAGAACTTTGTGCATCCTCCTAAATTAGGTTTGTTCTCCTATCTCCTTGTGTGCTTGATCATGTCTTCTTCGAACATCTATTGGCCTGGTGGCCTATTTAGTTGCAATTGAAGCACCTCATAGGGCCTCCATTTCTCCCACCAAATCTGCCTCTGCTATTGGACCTCCTGCCTGTGTATCCACCTCTAGAACTGCTCTCTCCTTGTGAGTTCTCTTGGTTTGACTCTCCTTGGGGTCTGAAGTTCTGTCCCTTTCCACTAGACATTCCTTTACCTCTGTAATTGAAGTCCTTTTTGCCTCTGCCCCTGTTGTTCTAGTCTTTCCTCCTCTTATGCTTTTCTTCAACCTTCAGTGTCAATTGATAGCACTTTTGCACCGTCTCTGGGTTTCAAAGGTTTAGTTCATTCTGAATGTTTATTCTTAGGTTATTCGGGTATCTAGCTACCTTCTCAATTTCACCTTCCACTGTCTTGGATTTCAAACATAGCCTTTGGAATTCCTTAGTATAGCTACTGACATCCATCTCCTTCTGTGTCAAGTTTTGTCTCTTTTTATGAAGTTGTACTTCATAATCTTCAGGTACATAAGCTTTTTTGATCTTGGCAACCATCACCTTCCATGACGTGATCATGTTCTTTCCTACCTTCACCCTTTCTTCTTGAATGAAGTTCCACCAAGTCAATGTTGCACCTTTCAATTTTGTCTTTGCTATCTTGATCCTCTGGTTCTCAGGGATCTCATCACATTCGAAGAATCTTTCCAATGCATCCACCCATTCCATGACTAGGTTTGGGTCCATCTTTCCACTGAACATGGGCAAGTCCGACTTACTGTCTGAAGTCCTTCTAGCCACAGACTTGAGGGCATTCACAAGGTGTCTTTGGTCTGCAGGAATTTCCTCTTCCTCTTCTTCTCCCCTTTATTCCACTAGACCTTCTTCCCTCCTCCCAAGCTTGCCTTTCAAACTTCGCAGTTTAGTGCTCAATCCTTGCACTATCTTTGCAAGTTCAGCATTGGTCACCTTTGTAGGGATCCTAAGGATCTCCTCCTCTCCTTCTTGGTTTTGGTCAGACATGTTCAACTACTTCTTCCCTTAGGCTTCACCTAAGCTCTGATACCACTTGATGCAGAGGTCGACAGGGGAAGCACAATTAAGCCCTAACTCCAACCTCCTGCAGATGATCAATCATTTTGTTCACTCTAACCCAACGAACAATGTCACCTTACTTAGCATGCTAAGGCTAATGGCTGACAAGCTAAATTAGCAAAATGTAAAAATGCTTGAACCCTTGGGTTTAGGGAGTGGACAGGGTTCCCCTATCTTGTTTCAGACTTTTTTTGATCAACCAAGTTGATCCCCAACAGTTCCTAGACCTCCAACACCCAAGTGTTACTATATTGTCATACCAGACTGAATTCAGTTTGTAGCCCTCCAAACACTACTTTCTGCAAAACAACCTCAACTTCTCCAAAGGATGAAGAAATAAATTGCAATTGGATTCACAAGGCTACATAAACCTTTGGTTCAGGTCTAAGGATGATCCTACATACACAATCCAACCTTGGATTGGTTCAGTCCACTCCCAGAGTCCTTCTACACTCATACTTCTTAAATTCTGAGAGCAAGCACATGGGCATGCTTGGCCTAGAGTATGGTGTGGAAACTAAGTGTTGACACTTCCCAAGCTATAGCTACCCATGTACTAATTACATTTCTCTAACTTGAACTCCCCTAATGGTCATTGTGGTCTAATGCAGGAATCTCAAGTTAGAGCCATTGTTAGATGAAACCTTGATTTCACCTTACCCTGGTTGTTAGACTAGAACAGAAGAATTTCTGACTCAGATGTGTCCACCCAGACCCTAAGCCAAATGAAAAGAAATGGAATTACACAATTCTAAACCTTCATGCCCATGCCAAGTCCTACCGATATAACTTATTGATTTTTCAACACAAAAGATGTTCTGTGAAATCTGCAACTGTATTTCTGTCCACACCAAAAGGTCAAATTACATTTTTTGAATCAATCCACACTACTCCTAGAAATGATTCAAACTTGTTCAAATAGCTCTCCATCATTCATACATACCCATTAAGTTTCTCAAAGAAGTATACATTCATGTAGAATAGTGAACTATACCAATGATGTGTGTATGAAACAAAGTGTCATTTCATATTTATTATGAGAGTCATGAATAATGAATCATAACATCATATTCATTTTTCTCTATATAATTTAAGAGCTCCTTTAATCACCTAAATGTAATCATGCATA
Source organism: Cryptomeria japonica (assembly GCF_030272615.1). Lineage (NCBI taxonomy): Eukaryota > Viridiplantae > Streptophyta > Pinopsida > Cupressales > Cupressaceae > Cryptomeria > Cryptomeria japonica. The sequence goes on from NC_081415.1 coordinate 232,174,694, forward strand.
TTGTTGATCATATCTTCTTGCATTGTACTAGACATAACATGTTTTATTATCTCAATGTTGACCATTTAAATACAATAAGAATAATTCTTGAGTTGGATACACTTTGTGAAAACTTAGATGTGAGAAAGCTTCTACTTGTTCAGGCTACAAGTCCATTTATGAACAACAATTCTAACTAGTGTAGGGTTATCTTCAAGAGTAAAAAAGTTATTTCCCTCTTTTCTGTAAAAAATATAAAATTATATATCGAATGATGGTGAAATGGAGAGAGGAGAATGATAATACTGTACCCTTGGACTCATCAATAAAGATGCCTTTTGTCATGATAGGTGAAGGAGAGAGAATAACACCTTCTCTACAAATAAATTCATCAATTAATGCCTAAAGACACCAATTTAAAATTAAGAATTTATATGACTAAATACCTTCCTAAATTTTATTTAATTGATTACTATTTATTTTTTTCTCTTGAAATGATTTTAACTCCTCAAATTTTCTCTACACAGTTTCTACAAGTTGTATTAATTCATAGTTGACATCTAGATTTCTTCCCCACCAACCATTAAATGTAATTTTAACTCATATAATCTGATCAAGAAGAAACCATTTAGTCATCCTCGTGTTAAAAATAATTTGATTGATGGAGCAAGAAAAGATGAAACCCCTAGTTTCTCATTGGCCCATGCAATGTTTGAAATTCTTGTTGCAACTTCTTTAATATTAACAATTTTATACTCTTCATTACTATCATTATTTTGCACACAACTATTTTTGTAGTCTCCTTTCAATTTATGCTCAATCATGTCTACTATTATTTTATTTTATTTATTAATAAAAACAACAAGTTCTATCAAGAGTATACATACAATTTCCTTCTTCTATAATGTGCATTTCACTTAGTAAATTGACATGAACAAAAATTGGATTATTGCAATGAAGCTACTAGAGCTTGCATAATGATATCCACACAAAAAAAGATTCAAAAATAGGTCAATCTCTAGCCTTTTTTCTAGAGTTTCACCTTCACTACCGTTTCAATAATATCGAACTCTTCATATTTTGGCTACACGTGTATTGGAAAATAATGCCACATGGGAGGATCAAGATATCATTTAGAAGCATCCAAACTTAATTAGCATAGAGGACAATGCTTCCTTGAAGAGGGAAGCATGCTATACCCTTACTTTTACACTATACATAAGGTTATGAGTAGTGATCTTATGGCTATCTTAACTCTTAATTAAGTCTTATCATGATAATTATATTCTTATCTAGTTATTTAGGTTGGCCTAGGGTTTACATATTGTTATCTAAGTTGTCTTGGGTGATATCCTAGGCATGAGTAGGATGTGTGTGTGTGTGTGTGTATACATATACGTGTGTGCGTGTATATGTGTGTGTGTGTATAAATATGTGTGTAAATATATGTGTGTATGTATATGTGTGTGTATATATATGTGTGTGTATGTGTGTGTGTGTGTGTGTGTGTGTGTGTGTATAATTTCATTATACTAAATCAATGCGTCCAAAGCAACACACAAAATTTGTATATTTATTTCTATTGAGAATATCATTCAAAGGACAAGCAATGATCATAGAGAAAACTCAATCGTAGCAAGAGACAAATTATGGTGAAAGAGATTGACATGGTTGCAACTACTATGGCATGATGTCATGATATGTAATTTCTAGAACTTATATTAAGCTCTATAAACCTTGTATTCCCCAATTCACTTATGGGTGATATGACCTCTTACCATGAGGCAACATACTCACTCCTAGGATGGTGATGTCAAGATTGAGTAGACTTGGTATAATTATACTTGGAACTCTAGATGAGAAATAAGCCACTACAGGAATAACTACATAATTAGTAGTAGTTATTAATTTTTTAATAAGGGATGAGTTTGCATAGTTTATGTAAACATTTATCTAATTTATTTCTTTAATTGAGAATAATGTTACAAGAAGAACATTTCTTTTTTATTTAATGTCAAATAACTATGATAGTATCATCTCCAATTAAAATCACTACTAAATCATCATTTGGACTATCACAAAATAATATATTTCCTTTAAATATGTTGATATCATCTAGATAAAATTATCTTGTCTCTAAAAGAGTATCTCTATAAATATTGTAGGAATTACCTATGTATATTAAAAAGTGACATTTCTCTCTCGTGGAAAAAAACCTAATGTGGTTTGATATATCCTTTTTTATTTGAATGCAACAAAAAATATAGTTTCATAAAAAAATATTATAAATTCATACCATTGAGTTAGAGCAATAAATTTTTGATGTTTTCTTTTTTCATTTCTAATATCTCTTGAATCTAGAGACATCCCTGTAGTGGCATAAATTGTATTCGCATACAATTTCGTCCTCACCTAGAGCTCACCTTTGCATTCTATCTTTCAATGCTTGATGTCTACTTTGATTATGCTCAGACCTTCCAAAAATGTGCATTTTCAACTCCCTTTCTAACCCTTGTTCAAATCTAAGTCACGATTAACAGGACTAGGGCATTGGGGGCACCTTGGTTCTGGCTCAAGACCCAAATTTGGTCCCATCAAGGATCACTTCAATTGGGTGGGAATTTAGGTCTTGTGTCAGCTTGCTCTGAAAATTCAAATAATTTTTAGATGGTTAAGTGTAAAAGGAGGCCTACCCCTCTCATTTGAAAGAAAGATGGATGGATCTCTCTCAATTACACTAGCAAATTCAGTTCAAGTGAGCAAGAAATAAATCATTTATCAAGCATTAAAGGATATGTCAAGATCAAGCATTCATGATGTCATCCATGATCAACCTTCCACAAAGTCATTATGCATGACATCCTTCCATTGGAATTCAGTTTAATGTGTTTGGTCTTGTAGATGTTCTTTCCATTGGAAAATCCACATATTATGTTTCATTTATTGACTATTATATTTGAAGGACATAGGTGTATTTTCTAAAGAATAAATTTGATTTTTGATGAATTCAAAAATCTCAAAGTAATGGTAGACTAAAAACAAAATAATATGCTTGAGGTTTGACAATGGCAATGAATTTTTCTCTAATTATTTTGGTAGGTTCCATAAATATCGTGTTGTCTAGAGAAAAAATATAACTTTGTATTCTCCACAATATAATGGTGTTACATAAATAGAACATTTATGAATAATTATAGGAGTATGCATAGTGGTGTTGGTGTAGAATAATGGTTTTGGCCTAAAGTTTTTATCACTACCTTCTACCTGATTAATAGGTCTCCTAAATCAACTCGTATTGATAAAACATCTATAGAGGTGTCTTTGGAGAACACACCTTCACAAGGAAATCTTAGAGTTTTTGGTTGCAAGACATATGCACATGTAACAAAGAAGTAAACAAAATTTGTGAAATTTAACTTCATTGGGTACAATTATGGTGTGAAAGTATATGAGATCTAGGATCCTATTGCATAGAAGGTAATGTATAGTTGAAGTGTGATTTTTAGAGAAACTATACCTTATTTTGTTACATTCTATCCAATACAAATTGAACATAAGAATGTGATTCAACTTCTTTCTACACTTGAGAAAGTTGAACCAAGGAACTTAGATAGATAAGAAGTTGAAAAAAGCTCATCTACCTCTAAATACTTAGAAGAGGAGGAAGAACCTCCAACTTAGCTTGTTTGAAGGTCAACAAGGTGTAGATAGACAACTAAAAGATATTCATTTGATGATTGAAGCATGTAATTTTTTCTTTGAACACTAACATGGATGAACCTCAATTTGTAGAAGAGGCATTATGTCTAATTGATGTATAATCTTGGAAGATTGTGATGGATGAAGAAATGATAGCTTTGAAAAAATGATACATGGGATCAAGTATCATTTCTTGAATGATGAAAAATTGTTGGAAATGAGTGTTCAAGAAAAAAATTGTTCACGTGGAGGTATTGAGAAGTACAAAGCATAGTTTGTTGTAAGAGGTTACTCTTAGGGTCCAGGTTTTGATTACAATGAGATATTTTCTCTTGTTGCAAAAATGACATCTATTATTTTTTTATTTCTATAGCTATTACTTATGATCTATATGTCAAGAAAATATATGTTTAAATGGATTTCAATCATGGTTATTTGAATGAGTATATTTATATGACAAAGTCAAAACACTACACGGTAAAAGTTAAAATTATTTTGATTTGTAAATTGAAGTAATATTTGTATGACCTCAAATATATTCCCAAAACATGATACTAAAAATTTGATACATATGTGTTGACTTTGGGATTTGAGTATCCTAAATTAGATCATCATGTTTAATATAATCCAATGACGATGAATTTTTATTTATTGCATTATATGTTGATGATATTTTATTTATTAATAAAGGAAAAGGAACTATTTTAGTACTAAAGCATCAATATGTAGCCATATTTTAAAATAAAATATCTTAGTATAGCTAAACATATTCTTGGCATGGAAATTATAAGAGATCTAGTAAATAAAAAACTATTGCTTGGTTAGAGTAAGTTTGTCAATTCAATTTCATAGAGGTTTAAAATAAAATATTTTAGACCATTTTGTGTCCCTCTTATGATTAGAACAAATTTATCTACTCTACGTTGTCCAAAAACGTCATCATAGATGGAAGTCATGAGTAGAGCTACTTAGTAGAGTGCAATCAATTTTTTTATGTATGTTATGGTCTTCAATAGACTAGTTATTGCCCAAGTAGAGGGAGTTGTCTCTAGACATTTGTCAAATTCTGGTAGATTTTCTTAGAGTATTCCTTGTGTTATCATGGCAATTTTATATGGGATGAGTAGTCCTTTGATATTTATGGTTATGTGGATTCAAATTGGACAAGTGATGTTGATAGAAAATAATCCACTAGTTCTTATGTGTTTACTTCATTAGGTGGTGAAATTAGTGGGATGAATAAGTGAAAGGGTGTGGTTTCTTTGTCAATTACTTAATTTTAGTATTTGGTAGCTACCTCACGTGTATGAAGTATTTATTTGGTTTAAGAAGATGTGCTTGAATATGAAAATGAAACATGAAGTAGTGATTATTTATTGTGGTATAGTTAGAATGTGATCTACATAACCAAGAACCTAAAATTTTATGTCAGGACCAATCACAATGGAGTACAATATCATTTTATTATAGATATAGTTTTTGATTAATTAAAAACAGGTTTTAAGGGACCTGAAACCCAAATACATAAGAAAGATATTCAATAAAGCAACAAAATACAATAGCAGCAAAACACCTACAAAAAGACCAGCAACATAGGAAAGGACAACAAAAGGCCAGCAAGAAGTTGGCCCCAAGCCCAACAAAAAACAAAATTTAGAAATTCTTCATGGTTTCTTCTGCATCCTGTACCAAAAGCATCATTTCCTTTGCCGCTTCCCTCAAATCAGTATTTTCCTGAGCAGTCTGGCTATCTTTCATCTTCATTTCCTTCTTCGCCATAGTCTACCTGGTTCTGCGCCTAGAGGTCTGGTGGCTTAGGCTAGAAGTAGGAGCATCTTCAATAACCAACAGGTTCTTCTCCTGGTTTTTCTTTTCCAGGTGATTCACCAGTGCATTCATGTTATGGGAGGAGACTTTTAGAACCTGGAGGCTATGATCCATAAGGCTTTTTAGGGCTTTCTCGTTTCTAGCCATCCGGGCATTATCATTGTCCTTATCCTCCTCCACCTGTTCCTTCAAAATTTTGATGACGTCCTCCAGGTGTTTTAGGTCACCTTTAATCAAGTCTTTCTCCAGCCAGTCTTCCATTTCCATTTCTTCCTCCACTTCACTATTCTCCATCTCCTCGTGCTGCTTCCCAGAATCAGACATGTTGATCAGCTTGTTGATCTTAACTTCCAACTCCCTCTATTTTCCCTACATGCTGGTAATGTTTTCCACCACCCTCTTCTGAAAATTGAAGAATTCAAGGGTGCAATTGCGGGCAGTATCCAGAATGGTTTCCGTAGAATCCTTGCTTTGTTCCGTCTCCTCTGCATTAGGGTTTTCACCTTCCTTAGGCTTCGGAGCCTCTTTATCAGTTTCTGAGCCTTCAATGTTATGTTGATGATTCCCAGAATTGCCCCCTTCCTCTCCTTCCCCATACTTCTCCTCCTTATTGATCTCCTTTTCAGAAATTTCTTCATTATTCTTTCCCTCTTCTTCCTCACAAAGCACATCCTTTTCTTCCTGCACAATATCAACCTTCCTTTTTTTATGGGTAGGGGTTCTGGTCTCCTCAGTTGAACCAGAGTCTATGCTTTTCTTAGAAATATGAGTATTGAGAATTAAGGGATCATCCTTTGTTTCCCTAGTCTTATCCTTCATATATCATAAATCAATAGAATGAGACCCTGGTGCGCAAGAGGGTAGGAACTAGGTTTTTTAATATGGTCGGCCAAGCTCTCATTAAGAGAAGAAGCAAGATAGAAGGGAAAAGAAATTTTCACCCCATGGTGGAAGTGGTTCAGGATGGTGAAGTGATAATTGTAAATTTTTGTAAACCTACCATTCACAGTTAAATATTCCATTAATGCCCTAAGAATTTTTTGCTAGAAAGGTTTTACTTGTTGGGGGGTGAAGTAAGATATATTATCCTTCTTCTCCAGGTTGCTCTTCTCATCCTCCATCTTAGGGAAGTTTTTGAAGGCCTCAGCAGCATACTTTCTATCCCTATAGAATTTGTTCCCCTCCATCTTGAGCCCCATAACCTCCGAGATCAGACTTTCATCAATGTGCTAGATTTCCCCAAACAGGGTAGCCCTGTTATTGCTCTAGCTTTTTGCAAACCCTTGAGAAATAGAGCTTCTACTACCATGGAGCTTCTCCATATAATCTGTGAACCCATGTCATATTATAGATATAGTTGAGGATGGTAGGGTGAAGCTAGTTAAGGTAGGAAATTTGAAGAATATTATAAAAAATTTAACTAAGCCTATGAGCACAAAGAATTTTAGATGGTGTTATTTAAGTCTATGAGAATCTTAAGTTGGAATCAAGGAACACTGAGAGGTGGGGGAGGGGGGGGAGGTGAATCACTGTTTTGGTTTTTTTTACTTTATTAACCTGTTCTTTCAACCATTTAATGTAAATGAAGAAAAGTAAAGTGCAGAAACACAAAGCGAAGATCAACAACACCATAAACCAAGATTTTTACATGGAAACCTGGTTAAGGGAAAAACCACGGTGGGATTCAAACCCACAATATTAATATACTTTGTTAGAAGTATAAAAATATTACATTTAAGGGGAATGCACATGCATATAGGCACATTGCCTAGAGCTCATTGCTTAATTACAAGTAAGGGATACAACCTCAAAAGGCTCACTACCTTACAAAATGATTACACATAATAATTGGAATGTCTGAACTGATAAACAACATCTACACATGCCAAAAATAGTTCTGGTTAAGCACAAAATATTGTTTCTTACTCAACTCTACAACACTGCTCTGTTATGATATTTTGCATCATACCAGAGCATAAATCTTCACCTTATGCACATGAAACTGTGCATAATTGATCATACACACATCACACACACTTTTCGATCACTAAAATGATCAAATAAACATGTCTTATATATCCACATCACCAATTTAGGACTTCATCATGTTGGCTTCAAGAACACGACACAAAAGATGAAATGTGTACACAAGTCGACTTAATCCAATTAAAACCAATCATGCATACCAAAACAAAATGTCCACACGCTTCCCACATGTTGGCTCAACATCCTCAAACACACAAAAAATCACCAAATTCAATCCACAAGATCCGCATAATGAATTTCCAAGCATTACTATTGATAACCACTTTTCTAGCCAAAAACTTGTCTACTAGATCTTCCAACTTGCCCAAAACTTATCACCGGAGGCCAAAAACCTGGAATAAGGCATATTACACGACCACAATGTTTCTCCGAGATCCATAAAGAAAAATACGCAGCACAAATGATCCACTAACTAACAAACTGTACACTCTACTAGATACACTGTTCTTCTCACTAGATCTTACACATACTCAATCAATATTCTGGTATGAATGAATTATGACTGGCGGATAGAATATCTGACACTAGTTTCCATCAATGACAATATTTGTATATACATGAAGTGTCTCTTTCCAACATCTTAACCCCTAGCAATTAAATCATGGTATTTAGACCCCCTTTTTTCATGAAAGGTATTTGAAAAGTGAGAGAACGTTAGGAAAAAATGTGTCTCAACCATGCATTTACAAAATGTTACTATTTATATAGTAAGATAAAATTTGAGCATAGATGGGTTCAAAAAAAAATTTGAAGCTACAAAATTTCCAAATAAATACACTACTAAATTTTAGACCTAAGATCATGTCTAGATTTCAAGATATTAAATGTTCTATATTAAAAGCTTCAAAGTCAAGTTTTAGGCTCTTAAAAATGGTTTTTTGGCCCAAAATTGGTCATAACCAAAAAATATAGTTATAACCTGATATAACACATCATGTGCTTTCCAACCATTCAAATTCCTCATCAATTGACCTCATGGATCAAAAGCTATGGCCTCTAGAATTTGGCTCTCCTAAATTAAAAATATGAAAACATGTTGAACCCAGAAAAGAATTGTAAGGGAGAGTTACACATATTGGTACATTTTTAACACATCACAGGGTATCTTTGATTGGAGATAAGATGGGCATTACTTTTTGAGTGGTTTTAGCCCATTTTTTTGTAAATATCATTTGATGGTTTCAAGTATTGTATCTCTTATATATTAGGTGTTTGAGATAGAGGTTATGTATGAGAGACTTATAATTTTTGGGTTTCCTATGAATATTTTCTTTTTGATACTCCTATGAATGCTTTCTTTGTAAGTATATTACAATCTCATTTATTCTTGAATAATATATTGGATGGATTTTGGAGTGTCAGGTTTTTTTTCTCTCGAAAGTGTTTCCGCCTTGTAAATCATTGTGTTGTTGTATGAATGATATTTATATATTTATTTATATTTAATTTTATAATTATTTTAGAGATCTATTGTTCTCCTACCTTAGCTCCTTTATAGTCCTCAAATTTTAATCTTAATTAAAAAAATTGACTATTCAATTTTTTAATCTTAGACCTTGGTGTGCTGAGCATGAATTTAACAAAACACTTTCTCTATTCATTCACATAATTCTTCAAAGATTTTCATTGAGTCTAATTATACATGAACTACACAACACCTATACATTAAGATTTTAAAACACTATTAAGGATTACACCACAACACACATAAGGAAGTAATTTCAAGCAACATGTCATTGCCTAGATAACATGTTATGATACCAAATATAAAATTAATTTACTCTTTTGCTAAAAAAACCAACAAAATGATATTAATAATTATATTATTAAGGAAATATATATGATACAATAGGTTAGTTTCAAATAGTCTCAATCTATAGAATAGCAATATACAACCTCCAAGTAGGACTTCACACCTTTAGAATACAAAACAAACAACAATTTTCTACTATACAAGTAAATAGATATAGTTATCTTCATAGATTACAAATTTCCTAACTATTTAACTACCACATGGAATAGCAATACATGGAGAAATATATCCAATTTGGTGATGGCCTATGTCAAATGGCCTTCTAGAAAAACCAAGGAAGCACGATTTCACAAGATTTTTCTTTCTTTCAAGAGGAAAAATTTTTAGAGGCAATGTACTATTCACCACAAGGTAAATATGGACATCTCCTTTGTTTTCATATGTAATAGATCTGTAGACACCTAAAAAATGTCTCATTGACCATGTACTAATTATTCATCTAATTGATTCAATAATTCTTAATTATTTAATTAAGTTAATTAATCTCATTCTTCTAATTTGATATTTCCTTATCATCTTACTAATTATTCTATTTTCAATTCTATCATCGTTTAAGCATTTAAACCATTTTCAAATGTTAGTTAAATATTTATTATTTAATTAATTGTGATTTTAATCTTTCAATTTAAATATTTTTTATTTTTTAAATAAGTTCATTTTCTATTTCTATCTTCTAATCATTTAATCATTAACCCTTTTCTAAATATTAATTATTTAATTAAATTCAATTTCTAATTAATTAAATCGTTTCTTTAAATTATTTAATTAACTAATTAATTCTCTAAATTCAAATTCAAATTCATATTCTTCCAATTTCATTTAATTTCATATTCTTCTAATTTCATTCAAATTCACATTTCTTCCAATTTCTTCCAATTTCAAATACATGTGCATGCTTTCAAAAATCAAATTGAAAATCAAAGTCAACTTCTAAATATATTCAAATAACAAATTGAATTTAAAATAAATTCAATATTTGAATTAAATCTCATGCAAAGATTAAATTGAAAATCAAAGTCAAAGTGCAAGCACATGCTAAATTAATTAATTAAATCAATTATCTTTTCAATCTCTATTTCTATCTTCCACTTTGTTTTTTTCCAAGAAGCATTCAATCAATCATCTCAGTTAACTACTCCATCTATTTTAATTGATCATTTCAATTAATTGATTAATTACATGTCATTTCTTTAATTCTCTCCAATCATTCTTTTTCTATCTTCTAATTTTCTTTTTCTAAATAAAGCTTTCTTTGTCATCAATCAATTATCCTCCAATCATTCTTTTTCATCTTTCAATCATCTTTTTTCTCAATCAATTAACTTAATTAATCTATTCAATATATTTTTGTTCCACCTCCAAATCAATAGTTCGACTATCGATCAACATGTGAGCTCACCTGAGTTCCACCTCTTGATCAATCTATTCCACCTCTCAATCAATCTAAGCCAAAAATCTATAAATTCAACATCAATTCTTTATTTTCAACAATCACGATAAATCACGAACTTCGAATCTTTGTGTCAATTGTAGGTTGCCAACGCGATATCTGAGAGCCATCATACCACAAAGAAGCGAACAACAATGGAAGCTATGATGCAGAATAGGGAGTTTTATATTGTTTAATTTGATTCTATTATGCATCTATTTCATTGGTTTATGTTTGAATTGCTAGAATAGTGGTTCGTGATTTCCCTTTATTTCTAGTTAAGAAATGATAATTTTAAGCATATACATTTTGGTGAACCCAATGTGAACAACAACTAATTAACCCTTTGTGTTTTCTCTATGATTTTGTAGGATCGTATGAATTTTGAGAATTTTTGCAGGTTTTATATGAATTTCCCAAGCAGACTTAACTATTACGCATTCACGTAGACATCATTACGCATTCATGCAGACACCATTACGCATTCACCCAAACATCATTACGCATTCACCCAAACATCATCATGCATTCACCCAAACATCATTACGCATTCACACAGACATCATTACGCATTCATAGTTTTTAGTTTTGCATTATGTTGATTGTGTTTTCCTGATTTCTTATTCTCTATTCTGTTTATTTCTCCATTCATTTCTGTAAATCTGAAGATTTTTTATCCTTGTATGATTCTTCAATATAACATCTTATGGCAAATAGGATAAAATTTAAGATTTTAGGTGCTCGAAGAACAACATAACAAAGGAGGCAAGCTAGATGTTATCGACAAATCCTAAAAGCAAAAAAGAGAATACAAGACCTAGAAGACCAAGAAGTTTCTCACATGAAGTTTATGCTTTTGATAGGGCATTTTTAATTCTCTGTTTATTTGTCACACATTCATCACGCAATTGCCTAGACATTACTATGCATTCGCTCTATTAGAATTTCACATTCGTTCAATAGGTAGTTTGTCTTTCTATTTTTTGGTTATTGACTCCCTATTTGCAGTGTGTGGTGAAATTATAGAGAAGGCTTGACCCTCCCATATTATTTTGGAAACCACTAATAATTTGATTGCAGGATCCTTTAGGGTTAAATCACTTTTGGATTTTGGGTTTAAAATTGGCATGCATGCTTTCACACTTTAGTTTGGTGCTTATAACAAATCTGGTTAAAATTGACATGCATGCTTTCACACTTCATCTTGGTGCTTAAAAAAAATTTGGTTAAAATTGACATGCATGCTTTCACACTTCAACTTGGTGCTTAAAACAAATCTAGTTAAAATTGACATGCATGCTTTCACACTTCAACTTGGTGCTTAAAACAAATCTGGTTAAAATTGACATGCACGCTCTCAGACTTCAACTTGGTGCTTAAAATTGATCTTGGGTTTAAAATTGACATGCATGATCTCACAGTTCACTTTGGTGTTTTAAAATAGACATGCACATGCATATCTCACACCTCAATTTGCACTTTAAAATTAACATGAATCTGACTTATGAATAGAATAAATCACACATTGTGATATTTCACAGAAAAATAATTTTTTTGTGTCTTGGGTGGACCTATTGGTGCATTAAGTACCTTTCCACCTGCCTTCGGGGTCTTGGGAGAGAGGGAAAGGTGATAATGACACCCACTTTTTCTTTTTAGTAGTGAGGGGTATTTTTGACTGGGGATTTCATCACCCCACAGAGGTACTTAGAATTGGGATGCATTGGGGATATCATCTCTCCCAGTGTACTCTCGAGCGGGTTTTTTGAGCCGCTATATAAATATACAGGTTAGATGACTAGAGTGTTGAGTGAATTCTATGTATGTGGGGGCCTTCCCTGCATCGATAATCTTAACTAAAGCTTTAAGTGGATTTCTCTGAGAATCCATCGTTGGATCGGGATCCCTCGAAACTTACAATAAGAACCAACTTAGTAGCCCAAATCACACATTCATTGATTCTGAGAGTGCGAATCATACCCCATAGATACCCTTCATGTACCTTACATTACGAGACAAAAATCCCTCGGTGATAAGATCTTTGGATCTTCGGGGTAAGAGAGATTGGCATGCTCGAGAAGTGTGTGTCGTGGAGTGGAGCCAGACTCTCTAGTTGTTCATCTTGTTTCAATATTTTATTGTAAGGGCCTCTTTGAATGTTTTCCACTATCTAGCCTAAGATTTTCTTTTGTGTTCTTGTATGTATCATTGTGCTAGACTAGTATTGAGTCAGTATTTGGGCTATTTTAGGCCCTACCTTGCATAGCTCTGAATTCTCAGAGTTTGTCAAAACACAGTTCATCTATCTATACTTATCTTTAGACACCATTCTCAGAATTAAAAAATAGAATTGTCCTACAAACAGAGTTACTTGAAACATCAGACAGTCCAACAAAGTCCAAAATTTTGCACACTTTTGATCATAGGTCTTCCTAGAGTCCATAGGTTTTGCATCAGTCTTTGCATTTTAAGTCCTCATTATAGGACCCATTTTCATCCTTACTTTGCATAAGTCCTTGCATAGTCCTTATTATCATCCTCATATAGTCCTCATTTACATCCTTACTTTGTATAAGTCCTTGCATAGTCCTCATTATCATCTTCATTATAGTCCCCATTTACATCCTTACTTTGCATAAGTCCTTGCATATTCCTTATTATCATCCTCATTATCGTCCCCATTTACATCCTTACTTTGCATAAGTCCTTGCATAGTCTCCATATACGTCCCTATAGAGTTCCCATATACATCATCATAATCTTCACATAAGTCCTTGCATTGTCTTGCATCATCCTCATTATAGTCCTCATTTACATAAGTCCTTGCATCGTCCTCACTATCATACTTATTTATGTCCTTACTTTGCATAATTCATTGCATCATCCTCATTATAGTCCTCATTTACATCCTTACTTTGCATAAGTCCTCACATAGTCCTCATTATTGACCTCATTAAATTCCTCATTTAAATCCTTACTTTTCACTAGTTCTTGCATTATAGTCCTTGCATAGTCTTCATCTACGTCCTCATAGAGTTCCCATATACATCGTTGTAATCTTTACACAAGTACTTGCATAGACATCATAATATTTGCATATAATCCTCATACAGTCATCATAATCTTTTCATAATTCCTTGCATAGTTGTCATAATCCTCGCTTAAGTCCTTGCATAGTCATCATAATCTTTGCATAAGTCCTTGCATAGTTGTCATAATCCCAGTTTTAGTCCTTGCATAGTCTTCATCCTCATAAGACATAGGGTCAAATCATTATCTCCATTTTGCATTATCTTCAAAATTTGGGTGTTCCCTAGTCCAAGTCCAAAGTTGCATTGTCATTCTTTAGCATTTCATCTTGTCTTTCCTTAATCCAATTTGTCAAAAAAATTCAAAAACATAGGTTGCATTTGTCATCCTCAGTTGCATTGTCCATTTTCAAAATTCTCAAAATCCAAAAAAAAAATAGGGTTGCACTTTCATCCTTTCGTTACATTGCATTTCATCCCTAAACTTAAAAAATCCAGAAAAAAAAATTGGCATATAGTGCAATGGTTGAAACAAGCTCTCAAACTTCTAGGAGACAACATTACCCTTATCAAACTTCCAACTTTTGTGGGACCATGCCATTGCAACCAAACAATCAATCATCTCAATCCAACATATACATGTCCCAAAACATGCATCAAACTTATCAGGAACAAACAAGTGTCATACCTATTTCTCCACCACTTGAAGAGAAACTAGCTCGAGAAATAGAGATATTGGAACAAAACAATAAAAAAAGTGAAGAGAGTAGATCCCAGATGTTCAAACTATTTCAAAAATTTGGATATCCCAATATGAACTTAGAACTAGTTGATGTGAAAGATCTTATTATGCAAACAGACATACCAACTATTCTCACACAAATAAAAAATGAGAAACCAATATCAATAGATAACACATCCAACAATGCAAGTCCAACAACCAATACAACAAACAACACAACTCTCAGCACCATAAATTGTGCAAACAAGTCAACCACTACCAAGGTCACACACAATTACACAATCAATTTTGCCTTCAATCACATCACATGTCTGCAAATATCCTCATATATCTTCAAATATACCACCAAGGGTGTCTCAAACGAATGCAAGTGTATTTACAAACATGTCACCCTTTGGACATCAATCGAACATAGTAAATGTGTCACCTATCATGCAACAAGGTCATATGCCCATGTCTAGCGATAGCTCTTCCCATCAAGAATTTTTACCTCAAGTAGCCTCCATATCTTCCACCATTTACTCATACCCTAAAGTCACACAAGATCAGTCCACACCATCTTTATTCAATAACACAACCTCCCAAGGGCTATCCATAATACAAATCCAATCTAATCCAAGTCACGATGCTAGTCCTTTCCATGCTTCAGAAATTCAAAATCCAATACCATCATATATTCCATTTCCAAGAAAACCCGCTTCAAAGAGTCTCATTTAAAATCCTTTCTCATCGGGCCAATATGTTGAAACATTCCAAGAATCTCCTATGCATATCCAGACTCCTCCCCCATGTCAAGAGGATAATCCAAAATCATAAGAAATGAGTCCTGAAACAAATAGAGATCAAGAACAAACCCTTCCATCTAACCTAATTTTTTATCAAGATCCCATCGACCAAGAATATTGTTATGATGATCCCCTCGCTCTTTTCTATCCAATTCATAATGGTACCCTTTTATCTCAAGAACAAATTATCCTTTCAAGTCTTATCCAGCATCCACCTCCTAAGCAAGATCAGGACATCCCTTCCATCCTTCCTAATAATCCCTTTCCAAGTCAAGATCAAAGTATTCCTTCACCTTCATATCCTAAGCAAGATCCCTCCATCCCTTCATCTCCATGTCATAATCCTCCATGTTCCTCACAATATTCCCTCTCAAATGAACTTACCATTTCTCCCAGTCCCCCTCATGATCCCAATATTGCAAAGAATAATTTATCAATGATTGTATGTGTGCCATTTTCACATGCCAATGTGGTCACAACTTCGGAACCAGAATCTATTTGCCTCATACACCCACACTTGATAAATTGGGGGCAAGAGGATCTACCATAGTTGGATTGTTTTAAAAATGATAAGACTATAGCTAAATTCATGAGTGCCAAAGCTGGATTTCCCTTTGATGATCCACAAAATCCAAAAACTAAAGAAATAAACATTGGAGATGTCAAACATGTGCACTCAGCTGAGTCCTTATATCCTATTGAAAAAGACATATTTATCCAACTCTTCAAACAAAGACCAATGAACTACCTACACAGAACTTCCTGACCCTATGAACAACATGCACCTTAATCTATACTATATCTAAGGTTTGGCTTAGTTTAGGTTTTATTTTCCGTATTGCATCTCATTTTATTCAAAGCACTGCATCACATTCAAAAAATTTCTGCATTGGCATATATCAACATCAATAAAACAAGGCAACTGCCCAACTTTATCATTCATTTGCATTAAAGAGAAACAAGGTTCATCTCCTAACTTAGATATTCAAACATGAAATCTTTGAGGTCCTAAGGTCATTCATTTTCAATATTACCCTATGACGATGCTTTATTTATGGTTGGGTAGTGATTTCACTATTTAAAACTTGTTAACCCAAAATCTATCAATTGCTATACCTCAAACACATTAACAAAATCTCTAATTCATTCTAGACACCTAGTTGATCATATGACTAGTGAAAAATCTAAAATTCTACTTCAGGGCCACTGTAATTGTCACACCCAAGTAGGTTTCATTACTTACAAGTCAAGGCAAGAAAATAGAAAAGAAAAAGTGATATGCCAAATATCCATCTCAAGGCAAAAGAGCAATGATATATAACTGAAATATCACACATACAAAGTGCAACAAAAAGATTGACTATGGCAACATGTGAGTAACTCCATCAGGGCTATGGATGCCTGCTGGTAATGGAGCAATATTTGATAGATTACAGTCTATAACCTTGTCGGAGCTCTAAAAGTTTGCTGGTAGCGAGGATCTATTTAGGATGCTTTTGAAGTTAGAATAATCCATGTAGCTAGTCTGTATAGGATGCTAAGGATCTTTAGTGAACACAAGAGAAGGAATTAACTCATTTGCACACACATGGGTAAAAGAAGATCAAAGTTTCAAGAACCAATGGGGAAGTTTTCTGCATCTCCATTTGTAAATCCTAGTCACTAAGTGTGTTAATTTGGATGTTCCAAGGGACCTTAAGGATCGATTGATCGCTTATCTATGAAATGTTTTGTACCTCCAATTCAATTGGTGTACTACAAAATGCTAAACAAACATAGTAATCCTTGTCGAAATAGGAAATGCATCTTCATCATGCATATTGCATTAACATAGGTCATGTCAAAAATTCATTGTCTCCACATGCATTCTATAGATCATCATGTCATATAGGTTTGCATACTGGGGGCATAGCTGAAAAAACCCTAAAAAATCATTAAAAATTCTTGAAAAATACCAAAAACATTGGAAAATATTTTTTTAAAAATCCAAAAACATTGAAAAGCAAAAAATCCTAAAAAATAATATAAAGTCCTGAAAAAATACCAAAAACATTGGAAAATCTTTCAAAAATACCAAAAGCATTGAAAAAAATAAATACCAAAAACATTGGAAAATCTTTCAAAAATACCAAAAACATTGAAAAAAAAATACCAAAAACATTGGGAAATCTTTCAAAAATACCCAAAGCATTGAAAAAAAATCCCAAAAACATCCATATACAATCCTAAAAAAATCAACCAAAAACATCCATATATGATCCTGAAAAAATCAACCAAAAACATTCAAATATCAATCCACAAAATCCAAAAACAATAAAAAATCAATTTAAAAAACTAGCAATAAAATGTCTCACAAGAATCAAACACCCTAGCAAATATCCAACAAACACTTCACATGAAGTTAACAAAGGATACAACTATCTAATCAACATCTGCAAACAAATTGATCACGTTGTCTTATCAATCGTATCCTATCCATATCAAGTGATCATTATCTTTTCTTAAATAGAAGAGGATACACTCGAAATCAGACAGGTTAGTTTTAAATGGGGTCTGCAACTTTCTAAGATTATATATTATCAACTATCACATCAAACAATCAAAACAAAGACACATATCAGCATGGCTGCTAGATTTTGTCCTAGTTAGTCTTTGTCTTTTACCATCTGGTGACAAGTCATGTTCCTATGCTACTCAAGGATGTACACAAGTGACTAGAGGAGCCAGGATGGTCATGATCTTTTTCTTTGTTTGTTGTGTTACTACTTATCAAGTTGCCATTAGTTTTATGTTCAAAGTTATTCTATATACTCTAGTCGGTTATATCTACTGAAATATTCAGTCGGTATGAACAGTCTAGTCGGTTACAGAAGAAAGTAGTCTCAGAGCGTAGTATACACTGAGCTGTCTACTGAGTATCATTATATGTCTACCGAGCAGCAAAGATGACACACCGAGTTGATATACACTGAGTGAAACATGTTACCAGATTCATTGAACCTGGACATACATATGAAAATGTGTTACAAGATCGAGGAACATCTAACCGTTATCACATTGGAAATTGCACTTAAAGATTGTGTATGATTTTGATGTCATCTAACCAATGAAATATCTTGCATGGTTATTCATTCGATAAATCATATTTGTAAGATTGAAGCAATGAATGGATCACTGTCATAAGAGATCTATTTATATAGCATGAGTTAAGAATTAAAGGGTGTGTGCATGAGTGTAAGAAGACTGTTACAGAGACACAGAGGTCACCGAGAAGGTTTTCAAAGAACAGTTGAAGAACAGAGTAAACAGAAAAGTTTACTAAGTTACTATATGGGTTACCAAGGTATGCTATAAGCAAGGTAATCTATTCTGAGCACATAGAATCTGCTATAACATTCTAGATGTAAAGTTGTAGATATTTGTAATGATTTTAATGTAATATTTTGAAGTTTTAAGAGAAACCTTTAACAGGGGGGTAAAAGACTCTAATCAAGTCTATAAATTGTAAAGCCTCTAACCAGGTACAACATTTAGATTAAGTGTTGTAAAATCCTATAGCAAGGTAGATCTAACAGATTTTGTTACTCCTAATAGGGTAAGCTATCAGAAATAGCTAAACATGTAGCTCTAACCGAGCACTCTTTATTATTGCAGTAGTGAAGTAGTGGGTGCCATCCCCACCGTAGTTTTTCTCTCTAACCAAGAGTTTTTGCATAACCAAAATATATGTGTTATGGAGTGAATCATGTATGATTGTTATCTATTTGTTTTAGCTTTATATTATGTTACTGCACTATTTGGTTTATGCATAACAATAAAGTTATTGTTGAAGAAAAGTTTTGGAGTACTTATTCACCCCTCCCCTCTTAGTACATTAGCTTTCCATATTGGGCCTAACAATTGGTATTAGAGCTACAATCTTGGAAAAGGGTTTAACTGCCTAAAGAGAAAGATCTTATCAATGGAAGGGTATAAACATTCTTGGAGGATTGTATATCTACAAGAAGAACTAGATCATGCTAATCAAGTGATTGCAGACATGCAAAGGCAAATGCAAAAATCTCTAAAATTGAGAAGAAGATTATCTGATGATCTACAAGACTCTCAAGAGTTAGTGGAACAAATTGACACATCATCTGAGAACAGTATATTTGAAGAAACTGAAGAAATGATTGGAGTATTGAAAGAAAATAACAAAGCACTGACTGATCAACTGAAAGCAATGAAAAGAGAACATGAACATTTCAGCACACAGATGACTGAAAATCTTGATGCATTAAGGACAACCGAGGATAAAGTAAGAGATCTAGAAAGAGAGAAACAACAACTTGAAGTCTTAGTATCTGATAAGAATGATGAAATCACAAGGTTGACTGGAATTCAACAAAATCTATCAGATCAACTAGGTTATGCACATCATGAAGCAATTCTGAAAAATGATGAGAATCGAGCATTGAAACTTGAAGTATCAAGGTTGACCGATGAACTTGAATCAGAGAAGAAATCCAAAGAAACACTCAAGAAGAGTTATGAAGTATCAAAGATGTTGGATGAGCAACTAAATACAAGAAGACCCAACAAGGATGCAGGACTCGGTTACAAAGGAAAAGACTCTACCGAGAAGGGAATTCATACTACCGAGAGAGGAGAATCATCAAAGCAAGCTGGAAACAAGAATAACATCAAAAGAAAGAAGCCTATTTGCAACTACTGTGGAAATCAAGGTCACACTGCCAACATGTAACAAATCAGAAAAGGTAAGCAACCGAATGTCACTAAGTCCAATGGTTATTGTTACAATTGCAATACATATGGTCACACATCTAATCAATGTAGGAAAAAGTCTGTGAACAATTATCAGAAGGCAAAATTCAAAGGGTTTTGTAAAAACTACAATAGATATGGACATAGTACCGAGAAGTGTTGGTTGAAGCAAAAGAACTATATGTGGTATGCACACCGAGCAAATGCTAGAGGTTACCGAACTCACACAGATCCTTACCGATAGTATTCTGCAGTACCATGGGATTACAATACAAGGATATGGTGTGAATGTTGTGGAAGATATGGACATATAAGTGCCAATTTCTTTATAAGGTTTGGAATGAACAACCAAAGATCATGGAGAAATCCTGGTATGGCATGTTTTCATTGTCACAAAGTTAGACATTTAGCTGGAGATTGCAGAGATCAACCTAGAAAAGACACTGAGGAAATAAAAGAAAAATTAAAGATGATTTGGAAAAAGAAGGAAATTGTGTCAAATGAAGTAAGCACCTTACCTACCGAGTTAGGTGCACCTATTCCAAATTAATCGGTAAAGGTATGAAGGGACTGCATTCTCTCAAGGCTAAATCTTAATAGTTCCTATTTTATTATGTACTTAATTCAAAATCTGCATAATTAAGATGTAATAGTAAAGTTTGAAATTATATGAAAGTCTTTTGAAGCACTATACAGGAAAACTGTCAAGTTGGTGAATACAGGAAACCTGTCTAGTCAGTGAATGAAGGATGTTTGTTTACTCGATTAAAATGGAAAAAGGAAAGAAATTTAAAGAGAAACCGAGTGCATTTAATGTTTTTGACCTAACCCGCATGGAGCCCGATAAAGTATATTGTGTACTTAAAAGTATTTTCGTGGTCATTTTCAACTTACCAAGTTTTCGAGAGAGCAGAGAAAAGCAAATCTAAGGCGATCAAACCTCCTACAAAGAAAATTCAAGTTATCTACATCAATCTCAATGCATTGCTAAGTTGGTTTACCGATCTTATCTAGTTGCCATTATTTGCTAAGTATTAAGCGTCAGTCGTTTGAAAATCCTGAAACCCTAAGGATCCTTTGTTAACTTTTATCTGAAATCTACAATGGCGCCTAAGATCCAAGATCCCATAGTTGTCAAGAATGTAGAGAAGCCCTCACTAAAATACTCTTTGACTCCCAAAGTTGCATCTGAACTGGATGACAAAGCCGCTTTTTCACTCATCCCGGACAGAGTGCTATTAGTCGAGGATGTAATATTCTTCACCAAATGTCGTGTTGAAGAACTCGGTCATGTTGAAATTAAAGACACCTATGATGAGTTGTGTACTGATGGTAAACTGAACAGCAAGTATGAACACATCAAGATCAAGGGATTAACTAAAGCCCTAACCTATCCCTGTGTGTTCAAACCCTAGTGGGTTAAGTTTGTCGTAAGCAAAGTTCACGATGATTTCATGTGGCTAGAAGAGCAGCCATTTAAGATTACCAAGGAGATCATTCATCTGATTACCGGTTACCCCATTTATGATCATGCTCGAGCCCAAAAGATGATATCACAGAAGGAATTGATCAGTTTAACCGGAGTGGAATCAGATTGCAGAGGATTGAAACTGAATAATGTCACTGATGAAGAAC
Source organism: Cryptomeria japonica (assembly GCF_030272615.1). Taxonomy (NCBI): domain Eukaryota; kingdom Viridiplantae; phylum Streptophyta; class Pinopsida; order Cupressales; family Cupressaceae; genus Cryptomeria; species Cryptomeria japonica. Next base: position 232,196,442 of record NC_081415.1, read on the forward strand.
TAAAATTTTCCATAAGAGTAATGGGTTACTGTTTCTTCCAATCAACAAGGGAAAACAGTGTACCCTGGGTAGCAGTAGACCTGGCCTACAAAATTGTGAAAAAGGGAATGAAAATTGATCTATGTGAGGTGTTGTTGAAGAGCCTGTTTGAGAATCTGAACACCATCAGGAAGCCGAAGAAAAACAACTTGGCTAATACATTAAAGTTTGGATCATTACTGGTATGCATTTTTTTCTATTTTGAAAAATTCTTTCCATCAGTCGGTAAAGTTGTTTGGGAACTACACCAGCCAATCACCCATCAGATAAATGACTTCATCAAGAAGTTAGGTGATAATTTCAATGATATTATGGATGACTACTTCAGCAAATTTCAAGAGAAAATGCATAACAGACATAGGATTCCACCCCAGCTAGTAGAGAAATACAAAAATGATATATGTTTTGAAGTTGACACCGATTACTGTTATGTGAATGCTATGGAACCAAGAACTCAATCTTTGTCACCTATGGGTTACGAGATTGATTTTGACATCACACAATAGCAAATTGATGCATTTCTCACATTACTGAGGCATGCTACTGAGCTAAGGTATGGAACCTATGAGGAAGTAAAGGAAAAAGTAAAAATGAGCATTGTAGTACCCAAAGCTACAAGAAAGGCAACAAAAATGATAAAGGCATTGTCAGAGAAATTCAGAGAAGACTTGTCCTCTACACCTGTCAAAAGCACCATTGCCATTATCGAAGAGGCAACAATAACACTAAGCACTGAATTGCCTAAGGGAAAAGTGTTGAAGAGAAAGAAACAGGACACATCAAAGGCCTCACCGACTCCACCTCCAAAGCAACCTAACACAAGAGCATCTATAGCCTCACCGAGTAAGAAAACAAAAAGTGTTACTGCTCCCAAGGTAACAAAGACCTACAGGAAATCTACTCGAAGACTCATTTTGGCAAAAGAGTCTAGTGATACCGAATCAGAGGATGCAAGCAAATTTCAGATTGTCAAAAGCAAGAAGGTAAATGTACATAGTGTTGAAAACTTCTGTGCTAATCTGAAAGAATATGGAGGATTTGGTTCATTCAGCTATGTAAAGTATGAAACCAGAGATAATGATGAGAAGAGACAAATTGAAGAAGCTATCATCTACACACTTCTAAAATTCTGATTAGCTCCATTAGAACTAGCAAAGTCACTTCCAAATGAAATTTGCTTGCATATTGATAATAGGTGGAAGTATGCAATGGACTCAGAGAAATGGATTAGAGAGAGAAGTCTGGTTCATCTATTTCCTAACATGTCAGTAGCTGAAATAAAAGAACATCTGACAACCTACAACTCAAAGTTTCTTGTCGAACAGAGAGCCTTAAAACTGATGAATGGGTTGTACATTGAAGTTGAAAATGAGACAAAAGCAAAGTGGTAGCAAATCTTTAAAATCAAGGATGTCGGTGAGCAAGCTGAAATTGAAATTGTTGATGTCACTAAGCAAGATCCTGATGTTACCGAGAAAGACCCTGCTGACACCATTCAAATAGATGAAGATGTCATGGATACAAAGGCACCAGAACAGGAAATGATAGAAGGCAATGCATATGCAAAACTTGTATCTAGTGAATTAGTCTTGGAACAAGTTCAGCCTTATCCACCGATCAAGAAACTTGTCTCAACCGAAACCCCTCATGACACGGAGCAAGGCACCGAAGGTCACAAGTCTACAACAAGAGAAGGAACTACTCAAGAACAGACATCTCAAGCACCTTCTAACACTAAAAATGTTGCAACTGAGACATCGAAGGACTCTACAGAGGCTAAAGAAACCGATCAAAGTGTTGCCTCTACCGAGCAACCTACCAAGGGTCATCAAGCCTCACAAGCCATTGTCTTAGTTCCATCGGTGAAAGGTAAAGAAAAGAAGATGAAAAAGCATAGTTTTAAAGTTGATTTGTCAAAACCAATAGTGTTGCCCAATGTAGACATATCAAAATTGAAGGGGCAAGCACTCATTGATTTCAGTGAACTATGCAAAGCAAAGGCCAAACAAGAGAAGCAAATGGCCATTCAAAAGAAAAATAAGGTACTTCAGAAGGTGAAAGCACTCTTAATAGATATGCTACCTGAAGCTACAGTATCCATTGATGCAGCCATCCACATTCAACTGGATGAACTCCTAACAAAAATAGAGACATCTGGAGTAGATGCATCGGAGTATTTGAGCAAGCTAAAAGACAAAGAGCTCACTGCAAAAATGATAGAAGAGGTACAGAAAGCTATAGCTATTGGCAAAGTTAAACTTGTCAAATTTATTGCTGAGTTGACTCCTCAACTCAAGTACATTCTTTATTTATTTTAGAAACTCTGCACATTTTCTTTATTCATTAAAGACATTAAAAATAAAATAGAGGCAATTGAGAAAGAGATCACCAATCTCTCAAATAAGTTGACCACAGAGCTAAATTCAATCCAGAATTTTTATACAAAGCTCCAACAGCTCATGGCTCAACAATTGGACTTAAGAAATGAAGAACACAAGATCAGGATGGATATAATGACACTACAGACATTATTCCTTCCTCATCTTTCATCCGTCCAAGAACAGATCAACCGAGCCAACTCCTTATCTACTACACAGGAGGGAAGCACTCTAGATGGCTTAATATTGTTATTGGCTAATATTCAAGCATAGAATTCTTTAATGGATAGTGTAAAGAATGCCCTCTCTATCGCTCTCACCGAAGCCCGGACCAAGTACAAATCCATTTTTTATCAATTACCACCCCCGAATGGTAATTAAGTTTTCATGTTTGTCAAAAAGGGGGAGTGATATGATAGAGTATTAGAGGAGTGATACAGTATTGGGGGAGTGTAGCATTCAAAGCATCAAAGTATAAAATCAAACAAAAGGAGTATAGTATACAGGGGGAGTATACCAAGCAGAGCAAGCAGAGTATCCAAGAGCAGTGAACCGAGCAGTATACAGAACAGTAAGCAAAGCACACAAAACTGATCACCGAGCATGCAAAATCAGAGTTTTGTACAGTATATCGATAAGGGGATTATATCTGATATATTATTTTATTGACTATTGTATATACTGTCAGTATAGTCAAATTTTGCAAGTATATAGATTATTGAGTTATAACTTTGAAAGAAGTTTTTGTCAAACATCTCAACTAATGTCAAAAGGGGAGATTGGTACTACTTATCAAGTTGCCATTAGTTTTATGTTCAAAGTTATTCTATATACTCTAGTCGGTTATCTCTATCAAAATATTCAATCGGTATGAACAGTCTAGTCGATTATAGAAGAAAGTAGTCTCAGAGCATAGTATACACTGAGCTGTCTATCGAGTATCATTACATGTCTACCGAGCAGCAAAGATGACACACTGAGTTGATATACACCGAGTGAAACGTGTTACCAGATTTATTGAACCTGGACATACATATGAAAACGTGTTACAAGATCGAGGAACATCTAACCGTTATCACATTGGAAATTGTACTTAAAGATTGTGTATGATTTTGATGTCATCTAACCAATGAAATATCTTGCATGGTTATTCATTCGATAAATCATATTTGTAAGATCAAAGCAATGAATGGATCACCGTCATAAGAGATCTATTTATACAGCATGAGTTAAGAATTAAAGGGTGTGTGCATGAGTGTAAGAAGACTGTTACAGAGACACAGAGGTCACCGAGAAGGTTTTCAAAGAACAGTCGAAGAACAAAGTAAACATAAGGGTTTACCGAGTTACTATATGGGTTACCGAGGTATGCTATAAGCAAGGTAATCTATTCTGAGCACATAGAATCTACTATAACATTCCAAATGTAAAGTTGCAAATATTTGTAATGATTTTAATGTAATATTTTGAAGTTGTAAAAGAAACCATTAACAGGGTAAAAGACTCTAATCAAGTCTATAAATTGTAAAGCCTCTAACCAGGTACAACATTTAGATTAAGTGTTGTAAAATCCTTTAGCAAGGTAGATCTAATAGATCTTGTTACTCCTAAGAGTGTAAGCTATCAGAAATAGCTAAACATGTAGCTCTGACTGAGCACTCTTTATTATTGCAGTAGTGAAGTTGTGGGTGCCATCCCCACCACAGTTTTTCTCTCTAACCAAGAGTTTTTGCGTAACCAAAATATATGTGTTATGGAGTGAATCATGTATGATTGTTATCTATTTGTTTTAGCTTTATATTATGTTACTGCACTATTCGGTTTATGCATAACAGTAAAGTTATTGTTGAAGAAAAGTTTTGGAGTACTGATTCACCCCTCCCCTCTCAGTACATTAGCTTTCCATATTGGGCCTAACATGTTGTTTGTGGTGTGGACCAATGAAGTTCTGGGGCAATAGTTCTAGTGGGTGTCTGTGATTGGTACGTTCATTTGGCAAATATCCCATGAAGGATAACTATGCTTGTGACTATCAGACATACATCAACCCCTAGTGTAATTCCCAGAATGGAGGGTTCACTCCTTGTATGCTATGTGTTTGTTTCTTCAATGAGGTATCTTTAAATCTTGGTTCCTTATAACTTTATGTGAAAAGTTCCATTGTTACATAATAAGGCTTGGTGATGAATATATATTGTGCTATTAATAAAGGCACATAAGTTCGTGTATCCATCATCAATCTTTCCATTTCATTTTCTTATTTCATCATGCCAATTTTGTCTCAAGATCATTCTCTCATCAAACATCTTTTCTCAAATCAATTTTGTCATTCAATCATCTAACATTTTCTTTCATCATTTATCTCTAATTTTTCATTCTCATATTTACTAACATTTCTTAAACTTACTAACATTATCGTTAAAATGGTCTTAGTTCCATGATTTTTTGACCACTTTTTCCGAGGGGGCATATTTACACCCTAAGTATCGTCGGGCATACTAGGGCAGAAATTTTTCATTTTCTTTGAAACAACATCATTTCGACATTGTCTCAAAGTGGGGCAAATGTATACACCTAAAAATATCTCATTGATCATGTACTAATTATTCATCTAATTGATTAAATAATTTTTTAATTCTGTAATTAAGTTAATTAATCTTATTCTTCTAATTTCATATTTCCTCATCATCTTACTAATTATTCTATTTTCAATTCATCGTTTAATCATTTAAACCATTTTCAAATGTTAATTAAATATTTATTATTTAATTAATTGTGATTTTAATCTTTCAATTTAAATAATCTTTATTATTTAAATAAGTTCATTTTCTATTTCTATCTTCTAATCATTTAATCATTAACCCTTTTCTAAATATTAATTATTTAATTAAATTCAATTTCTAAATAATTAAATAGTTTCTTTAAATTATTTAATTAACTAAAAAATTCTCCAAATTCAAATTCAAATTCATATTCTTCTAATTTCATTTAATTTCATATTCTTCTAATTTCATTTAAATTCCAATTTCTTCCAATTTCAAATACATGTGCATGATTTCAAAAATCAAATTGAAAATCAAAGTCAAGTTCTAAATATATTCAAATAACAAATTGAATTTAAAATAAATTCAATATTTGAATTAAATCTCATGCAAAGATTAAATTGAAAATCAAAGTCAAAGTGCAAACACATGCTAAATTAATTATCTTTTCAATCTCTATTTCTATCTTCCACTTTGCTTTTTTCCAAAAAACATTCAATTAGTCATCTCAGTTAACTATTCCATCTATTTTAATTGATCATTTCAATTAATTGATTAATTACATCATTTCTTTAATTCTCTCCAATCATTCTTTTTCTATCTTCTACTTGGCTTTTTCCAAATAAATCTTTCTTTGTCATCAATCAATTATCCTCCAATCATTCTTTTTCATCTTTCAATCAACTTTTTTCTCAATCAGTTAACTTAATTAATCCATTCAATCTATTTTTGTTCCACCTCCAAATCATCAGTTCAACTATCAATCAGCATGTGAGCTCACTTGAGTTCCACCTCTTGATCAATTTATTCCACCTCTCAATCAATCTCATCCAAAATTCTATAAATTCGGCATCAATTCTCCATTTTCAACAATCACGATAAATCATGAACTTCGAATCTTTGTGTCAATTGCAGGTTGCTAGTGCGGTATTTGAGAGTCATCATACCACAAAGAAGTGAAGAACAATGGAAGCTATGATGCAAAATATGGAGTTTTATATTGTTTAATTTGATTCTATTATGCATCTATTTCATTGGTTTATGTTTGAATTGCTAGAATAGCGATTCATGATTTCCCTTTATTTTTAGTTAAGCAATGATAATTTTAAGCATATATAAGATCTTCACCATCACGAATGACTAATAATTGAAGAAGGCACTGGGATAATAATACATATGAAAAAAGATGACACACAACTTGGATGCTATTATGTACAATGCAACAATAATGACTATGAAACCTCTCCTATTCATAGGTTCTAGTATAAAAGAAAAGACTAACAATATTGATCAAGGAGGTCACCAACAAGTAGGGTTTTCTCAAGGGTATATGGGTTTCTTACGATTACCACTTAGATGCATTATCATTCTGCAATCTAAAAAAGAACTCATCCCTCTATGAGAGATTTAATATGGAAAAAGCATCCACATCTATTAAATTCTTTCAATGTGGTATGGATCTAGATAAATGGGACTTCAAATCCACCTTCACTAGTGTATAAAACAACTAGACTTCCTTAGTGGGTGTATGGTTTAGGTTGTGGTACATGTGATATTATCTTATCTATCTAAGGTATTTTTTATGTTTATATTTGATGTAGGTTGAGCATAAAAAGAATATTTTATAGTTATTTTGTTAGCTTTATGACTAGTATATAATTATGATTTAGGTGATCATAGAATATAAGCTTATTTTGCCTTTACTACTTTTTGGGCCTTCTATGGAGGTTTTTCCAGATTGGAACACAATCTCTCAACATGATAGAGTGTCTTGCTCTTGCCATATCCCCAAACAAGCGATCTATCTATTTTTTTTTATTATAAATGTAACAAGGGAGGGCCCTTATCCCTTGATCTATCAAAGAGTAACTACTTAAATATAAGTTAACAAATAAGCCAATCTACACTCAAATGAATAGAGTTCCAAAATTGGGATGCAACACAATTCAAGATATAGAATTAATCATGCTAGTGTCAAGATAGTCCTTGGGGAGCTAATTATTCAATATCCATCTTCTCCCAACTATGGACCCTCCTCTAAATGGATGGAAGGTAAAAAAATCTCAAACAATGGGACTAAGGGAAAGTAGAATAAAAGAAATTAAAGAATGTTGTTGTGGTTGATTGTGAAGCTTTGGAATCAATGGCAATAGTGATTCAGAGAGTCTAGAAGATCTATGAGATTACTCTTATAAGAAAACTTGTAAAAATATTTGGACTCTTGATGCAATTATCCCCAATGAGAGCTTATATCTAGTGCTATGTGTATGTGAAGAGAATAAAAAACTAAAAAGACACTTGAAAAGATTTTATACAATCTATTAATAGTAGATCCATAAGCAGTGAAGTGAAATGAAGTTTTCCTATGTTGGATGCATTCAAATAAAAATTTATCATGAGTTTTCAAGTTAAATTTAGTACCAAAATAACACATGTAAAAAATTATTTGAGTAGACTATTAGTTTTGCTAGCAATAGAATCATTCAGGCGATTGTGAATTGTAGGGGTCATTACATACTCGATAAAAAGGTGGCCCAATTTAAAAGGAACAATATGTCAATCAATATCCAAAAAAAATCAAAAAAAATCATGAAAGACAAGATACAAGTACATAGAAAATAATGAATAATCACAAAATAAAAGCGAAGGAAATTATATAGGTTAACTTAAATTAACTAAGATAATATTTTATTCATATCAAGATATCTTGTCATATATGTCTATATATTTATAAACACTTACATTTCTCACAAAACTAACATCAAACTGATAACCCACTATAATCAACAACCATTTATTTATTTATTAAATTATTTGAAAATCAAACAAAACTTAAAATGTGTGGAATAAAAGATTCCTACACAAACTACAACTTAAAATAAACATGGCAATGATAACAATGGATACATTTAACCTTGCTAAGTGTTTTATTTTCTTAAATAATGTTGTTATTATAAGACATTTCCATTTTTTTTCAAAACAAAATATTTATATCAAACATAGTAGTTGGTGATCAATACATGCAAATACCAAATACAAACAAAACCAACACCTTTCTTTCTTCTCATTCATAGTCAATTTTAATGTCACCATTAAAACTGGTCAAGAATGTGACGTGGATAAGAACGTAACTTTGAAGTATATACACTAAGTATATCCCTTCTCAGAGAACGTAATTCTGAAGTATATACACTTGAGTATATCCCTTCTCAGAGAACGTAAGTGTGAAGTATAAACACTAAATATATCCCTTTTCAGTCGTTTTCATGAAGACTATATGTATACATAAGACAAGCCGACTGTCTGCAACTTTCCAGCCCAAAGACTGAATTTCAGTTTTCACTTATTACTTAATAATAATATAAGAAGGAAACATACTTATAGTTGGTAGCAATCACTTCAATTCAAAGTGAAATTATTATAATGGAAGCTCTGCTTGACTTAAAGCCTAATTATCCAATACAATGATGTTTAAATAGAGTGATTGAAAGATTATGTATAAGAAATAGATTTGATTATATATAAATTTAGTCGATATTATTTTATCATATTTATTGTTGTAATGATGAAACTTGCAGAACTTACATTTTTGTTTTCTGTTTTTGGCTTATTTTGATTCATTTATTCTTTGTGCACAATGATTAGTGATTTCTATTGAAATTTTGCAAATAATCTAAACTTTGTATGTTTCTATTTTCACCCATTCTTAGGGATTGATTCTAATCTTCAATTTTATCTATTTTTTACTCAAGGTTAAACTTGCAATTGCACAAGGGGTTCATCCCATAATGTGATAGAAAAGTGGTGGTGTTGTTGTTGTACCCACCAAGGATCAAATCCCTGTTAGGGCATTGTGATCGTAGGCTTGTGTCTTAATTGATCCAATATGCTCGCGGGTTTGAGCCTTAGTGTTAATGTTGTTATTGACATTCATGCTAGATGATTTGTAGGCCTTCATGCTTGTGCTCCTTACACTTGTTGGGTTGTTGTGCTCATGGGTGTGGATTGTTGGGCATTAATACCAAAGAGATCACACATCTAGTTATTGGACCAGACTAAATAACCCATGTACCTAATGAAAAAAAATTGCTGTTGTAGAATGTTTCATGTGTCCTTCAAAGTTGCATTTAATGACTTGTTCATAGTTTAGTTTCAAAAACATAATGGATCCTAGAAATCACTTGATTAGAGTTTTAAAGATATGTTTGTTGGCATAATGGAAGAATTTATAACTACATTACTCACTTGCATCAACATCTAGAACATCAACTACATATTCAAGGTTAATGGCTTCAATTATTTTTAAATTCACTGACTCAAATATCTTTATATTAGTTGACACAAGGTAGAAACTATCCCTATCACACGCAAATTTCTAACTGCAAAAACAAGTTTTTATTTGAAAACAAGTGTAGATATTGAAACAATACAAAGGTGAACATTTAAGTATTTATAGAGATAAAATTTGTCTATCTAAATTAGATGCACATTTGTGCATGACAGATAAATCCAAGTGGTTAACTAATCCAATAGTTGCAAGTAGTAGTTACCCACAATGGCAAGTGATGGCTTTATATATTCTAAAGCATTAATCTAAGCATCAATGGACTTTCTAGCACATCAACAAACCATTCTCAAGCATTTGTCATAACACATATAACAATTTTTTACTCCACAACATTTATTATTTTCTTACAGTATTTTTTTATTACTGCTTAATTGTTTTATTCCAGAAATTCTATGAAATGTATTCATTTATATTCTTTTTATTTTGGTGAACCTAGCTAATCTTACACCCCCTTAAAGATTATCCTTTAACCTTTATTACTTTTTTAATATATAATTGATTATATTATTGAAAGGCATGTTTATAGCTATGTGTGAGATATCACTAATTATCTTTCTAAGATTTATTTATGTCAAGAACTAGTCAGAACACTAATTTACCTTTATAAATAAATGCTCATGTAAATCTTCATATGACTTTTCAATCCATTAATCAAGAAATACCCATTAAGACTAATCATTATGAAAAAATAATTTTATTATGTATTACATATTAAGTAAGATCTAGATTTGTCACTAGTGCTTTCATAACACACCTAAATATATGTAGGAAAACTAGAGTTCCTCTTATTCAATTGCATATTATTTTAGATGATATTATTTTACATTTAATGAGATAGAAATGTTTATCTAATACTTCTATGTTTTTAATATTTTCTTATTCTACATTAATCACCATTAAAAAAAAATTATTACTATATACCATCCTTTAAAATTATTTTATGATTATTAGAACTAAAACAAATAGTTAAAATTTAAGATACAATTGTAAAGATATAAGATAAAAAAAATTTACTTATAAATTGTTTATAATCCTGCCATCATATGGCATGATAAAGATTAAACATTATATTTTAGAATAAAAAACAGAGTGGCTGATATATGTAATGTGGATATTGAAAATTGTATTAACCTTCAATTATTGAGCAATGGCCACATGTCATGGAGAATGTACATATTTTTAATGTTTTGTTATAATCATTAGTAGTTTTTGAATTTGTTGTTTTATGTTCATCTCAATATAGGTTGTAGGCATAACAAACAATATAGATATATAACAAATTGTTGTTATTTCTTGTATAAATGTTTAAATAAATGTCATGATAAAATATGTGTGTGTTTTTTATATGAAAATAATAAATGTTCTTAATATTAAAGATGAAAGATGTCATTTTTATGGTGCTAAAATTATACGGTGTAATAAAGATCATATAATCAATGAATTATTCATTATTAATTAGAATCATTAGTTATTTAATTGTTTGATGAGATATTTTTGTAATAATTTCTATTTTCTATATTTAGTTATATAGTGAGTTTTTTAAATTAGTTTTGTTGTTATAGTTCTTATAACATTTATTATTTTATGTCATATAATATAATTTGTTTCTGATAGTTAGAAAATTGTTGCACTTTTGGGGAATAATGTATCCCTTGGTGAGAAGGTGATCTCCCACACTGTGGGGGTCCATACGAAAAGTCCACATGTGAAGGAGGCATCAGTAAATGGTATTGAGTCAGCGGTTTCGTTGGGTATTCCCAGGGATAATGTGACCATCTCCAATTCTAAGGCATCTATCGCTCATGATGAGACTGTTTTCAAGGTTGGGGAAAGAGAAGGTGCAACCAAATGATAGCACACTTGATAAGGGTTGGAAGATTGTGGTTGTTGGTAGTTCTCCAGGTGGGGTGGACCCCAATTTTGTCTATGAACGTTTGCAAACTGAGGAAGACATGGATATTGTCTTACTTGGCATTGTTGTGGATTCCATTGTGCTCAACATGAATAATACTCTAGTGGGAAAAAAATTCTCCCCTAGACCTACCATAGATACGGTTAGGAAATGGGCGACTTCCAAATGGAAGCTTAAGGGCAGTGTCTCTGTTAGCACCATGCTTGGTTCTCTTTATCTTTTTAAGTTTACAACGTAAAATGATGTTGTCATGGCGCTCTTAGGATTTTGGACTTATAGCAAGAATCACCTTTCTCTCTGTACATGGAAACCTGGTTTCGATTGGGTTGTTGATCTACATAAGTCTACCCCCGTATGGGTTTGCCTCTCAGGACTACCTCTAAAATACTGGGATGATTTGATCCTCAGATGGATCGAAAGTACAATTGGGCACTTTGTCGCAATGGATGAGATTACCTGGACCAATGCTTGTTTTTGTGTTTTGGCAATGGTTTGCAAAAATCTTCCCAACTTTATAACTTTTAAATCTAAGCTAGGAAGCTAGACTTAAGCTTTGGTTTATGAAAATGCTACTCTCTTTTGTCAAAAGTTCTCCAAGGTTGGCCATTTAATCTCAGACTGTAAGGCCCTTGACCCCAAGCCTCTTAAGCTTAAAGGACCTATTGTCACGAGGCTAGGTTTTCCCGTACAGCACCGACGATCTTTTAGGTACTTGTCTGTGAGATCCAAGCACTTCCAAGAACTCGGACTATGCCTGTAAGCACTCCCAAGCTCTAGAACCTGCACACACACACACTTGCACAACACGTACAAACTTGCATAGCGGAATCCTTACACAATAACACAACGTTGGGGCAATAAGATAGCTTTATTGATCTGAAGAATGGCCCCTATCCCGGTCTACAAACAATTCCAACTATGTCATTGGTCACTACCCCGAGTACTTCCCCAACACTCGATTACAAGTTCCCGCCCCTAGATCAACGTCCACTCTTGAAACACCGGTACAGATACCACTACACCTTGCCCCTGGCTGTAGTTTCTCACATAGACTCCTGATCCACAAAGACCCTGTCTCCTTTGGAACTCAACCTAACGCACCACTGACTCTCTTGTGAGTCCGTGACGACTTACCCAATACAAGACCCATGCCCCCTCCCTGAACAGGGACTCCAAGTCACACTGCAACTCTGTTGCTGCTCCTACTTCACCTCTGCTCTGCAATCACTCTGAACTCCTTTGCTCGCTGGAATGTTGTTTTGGTCCTCCTTGGATTTCTCCACCATGAACCTTCGCCTATGGGAAAGTAAAGCACAATGTAGATACATTCTCTCGTGAACGGTTGGGGTACTCTGCTTCCCCCTATATAAGTTTTTCGTCCAGTTCTCACACATCTGTAGCTTGGCAATATCCATATGTCGATCACCACAACTTCCACCTGCTGAGAATAACAAGGGACTTACAACCCCAGAAGCCTACTGATCTCCCCGAGACAGCAACCCCTTACATCCTCCGCCACTTAAAATAGGCGACGTCCTCGACGCCGGCAACATAGTCCTGGACTTATGCTGCAGAGGCCCCCAACTTTGTTTACACTTAGAAGGGGAGGTCAGAGTTCCTTTCCAAGAACTCCAAAACCTTGGCTTCATATTTCCAGAGGTTCTCAGCCTTCTCCCAAGTCGCCTCTTCTCGGGACTGGCCCTGCCAATGAACTAAGAACTCCCTCCACTTCCTATTTCCAAATCCTCGCCCCTTTACAACAATCACTTCCTCCACATCTAGTCCCGGCCTGTCCTTGACAAATGCTGGTCCTCGGGTTGGTATGTTCCTGTTGTTGTCCTGTTTATCATGATGATACGGATGGAGTTGGTTGACATGGAAAACATTGTGGACTCTAAGATGCGCTGGTAACTTCAGCTTGTATGCAACTTTCCCAATCCGCCCTGCGATTGTGAATGGTCTGTCAAATCTGTGACCAAGTGATGCACTCAACCCCTTGGGTGTCTTAAACTAAACTGGGTCCATCCTGAGAAAGACCTTGTCACCAATGTTGAACTCCACACTGCTCCTCCCTGAGTCTGCATAATGCTTCATTCTTTCTGTGGCCTTGACCAAGTTATGTGTCACATGATCCACTCGATCTTGCCACTCCTTCAACCTATCTTTTGCATCCGGACAGTCCCCGACATATCCACTCAAAATAGTATGAGGAGTCAGTGGTTGCTGACCTGTAGCCAATTCAAAAGGTGAATACTGACTCGATGCACTCTTCTGCATGTTGTAGCTAAACTGCGCTAGGTCCCACAACTTTGGCCAGTTGGATTGGTCTGACCAAACAAAGTGCATCAGATAGTCCTCCAGGACCTCATTAATCCTTTCGGTCTGTGCATCTATCTCTGGGTGATGACTCGTTGACATGAGAAACTTTGTCCCTATTAGCTTGAACATCTCCTTCTAGAAATTGTTGGTAAAGCAAGCATCTCTATCACTAATGATACTCAACGGAACACCCCAATACTTCACAACATTCCTGAAGAAGTAGTCGGCAACATCCTCGGCTTTGCACGGTGCCTTGCATGGTACAAAAATAGCATACTTCGAGAACCTGTCAACCACGACCATGATACTATTGTACCCATCCACTTCTGGCAACCCTGTGATGAAATCCATACTCACACTTGCAAACGGTCTTACTGGTACGGGTAAGGGCTGCAACAAACCTCCTGGAGATTTAGTTACCGCCTTATCCTGTTGACATATGAGATAGCTCCTGACATACTCGTCCACATATTTCCTCATGTTCTGCCAGTAGAAGCCTCTCTCAACCAATGCAAGGGTTCTCTTCTGTCCTGGATGGCCTGCCCACAGACTATCATGACATTCGTTGAGAACTTCCCTCCTCACATTCTTCCACTTCGGAAGGTAAACTCGATCCTAGGTGAACAAGAACAACCCATCCTTGATGCTGAACTTCCGAGTCCTACCCTCCTTAGCCTGTTTGTACAACTTCGCTGCTTGAAGATCCATCAGATATCCCTCCTTGATAGACTCCAACACCTCACTAGATAGTTCCACTCGGCTAGCCCCGGGCCATGCCTCCTGGTCCCCTTCAATAGCAACTAATAGTCCCTTCCTACTCAGAGCATCTGCTACAACATTCTTCTTTCCTGGGTTGTAGAGAATCTCAAAATCGAACTCTGCTAAGAACTCTTGCCACCTAGCTTGCTTTGGAGTGAGCTTCACCTAAGTCTTAAAATACGTTGAGGAAACATTGTCTATCTTTGCCACAAATTGCGTTCCCAAGAGATAGTGCCTCCAAGTTCGAAGACAATGAATGATCTCGGTCATCTCCTTCTCATGGGTAGGGTAATTCCTCTCCCTATCCTGCAACTTTCTCAACTCATAAGCCACTGGATGTCCATCTTGCATCAACACCCCTCCGACTGCAAAGTCTGAAGCATCGCTTTGAACCTCGAATGGCCTCGTGAAATTAGGCAATGCCAACACTGGCACCAACGTGAGTCTCTCCTTGAGTGTCTCAAAGGTCGTCTGACACTTGTCTGACCACTTCCACTTCCGATCCTTCTTTAGAAGTTCTGTTAAGGGTGTAACACATCTAGAAAACCCTTCAACAAACCTCCTGTAGTAATTCGCCAAACCAAGAAACAACCTCACTTCATGAATATTCTACAAGGGTTCCCAATCCCGGATTGCTCTTAGTTTCTCTGGATCTGGACGAATGAAACCTTTTCCAATGATATGCCCCAAGAAGTGCACCTCTTCCTAAGAAAACACACATTTCTCCTTCTTGACAAAAAGCTTGTTCTCCCGAAGCAACTGAAATACTTCTGCCAAGTGTTGCTTGTGCTCCTCCATGTTCTTACTGTAGACTAGTATATCGTCCATATGCACCACCATAGACTTATCTAACAGAGGTCGGAACACATCGTTCATGAGTGTACAAAATGTTGCAGGTGCATTGCATAGCCCAAACGACATCACCATGAACTTGTATGACCCATACCTGGTCACACATGCAACCTTCTCCTCATCTCTCGTTGCAATCCTTACTTGATAGTAGCCCTGCTTAAGATCAAGCTTGCTAAAGACCTTTGCCCCAGACAATCGGTCGAAACAATCAGCAATAAGAGGAAGAGGATACTTATTTTTTATGGTCAACTTGTTCAGGGCCCTGAAGTCGATACATAACCTCAATGTTCCATCCTTCTTCTTCTGGAACAACACGGGCACCCCATACGAAGAACGGGATGGCTTGATGTAACCCGCCTCAAGCACCTCCAACTGCCTCTTCAGTTCTACCATCTTGGGACTAGATAACCTGTACGGAGCCTGTTCTAGTGGCTTCACCCCTAGTACCAATTCAATATTGTGATCTACAGTTCTCCTCTCTAGGAGTTGAGCGGGTAGCTTGACTGGCATAGTGTCCTCAAACTCCAGAATGACTTCCTCTACTTCAGGTGGAATGGGTGTCTCCTGCACATCTTCAAGTTCATCCCAACCTCCAAGTAGCGCTGCTAAAAACATCAGTTCCTTACCATGCTTCTTGGCCACCTTTTTCATTCCCAATGCTGAAATCATCGGAGCCTTCCCAGACTGTCGCCTTTCTGTCATCTTCACCAAGCATGTCTACTTTGGATCTAAAAACACCAACGAATCTAGGTGAGGTATCACCGCAACCTTGCCGATCTTCAAAAACTCTTAACCCAAAATCCTCTCGAAATCATCCATTTTGATCATTGTCAGATCCATGCGACCCTGCCATGAGCCGACTTTCAGTGGTATGTCCTAGACAATACCATGTATCTTTTTGAACGGGGAATTCACCGCCTTGAAAGAGCATGCATCTGCTTGCACCTTCAACCCCAAATCTCTAGCTCTCCCGGCTGAGATAAAGTTGTGAGTAGCTCCTATATCCACCATAGCCACTCTGTACTTCCCACTCAATTGGGCCTCCACATAACACTACTTGTTGCGGTTCTCAGGTTTGGCAACCATAGCCTTAGGCTGCTCAGTGGCATTGACTGCACCCAAATGTTGGATCACACCCATCACTGCAATCTGACCATCTTGGTCTGCTGACATCTATGTACAGTTCAACCTCTACCACTGTAGACATTCTCTCACCCAATGATCTGAGCCTCCATAGATGAAACACCCATGCCCTCTCTTGTCAGTCTTTGACTCGACGTCTTTCGAACCTTTGCTGGAACCTTTACTAGATGAGGACTTCCCTATCCCACTCTGTTTATTTCTAGAAGTGTCCCCCTTTCCCTTAGACTTCCCATCATCCTTGGGTTGGAACTTCTTCTTGTCTTTCTTCGGCAGATAGGATCCACTCGATGCACTCGATGCCTTCGGCAAATCCTTGTAGTCAGCCAGTTGATCCGTGACTGAAATGGCCTCCTCGACATTTGGAACCTTCAACTTTTGTAGCTCATTCTGATCCCACGGTACCAGACCCTTCAAGAAGTGGTACAACTTGAGATCTTGATCCATATTTGGAAATTCCAACATAAGGACCTGGAAAGATTTGATATAATCTTGGATCTTCCCTGTTTGCTTCAAGTCTGAAAGTTGTTTGAAGGAGGTCCAACCTGCATTCTCTGGCTTGAACTGCTCCTTGAGTGCATCCCGCAACTCATCCCATGTGTCTACCTTGACTATCGGCCTGCCAACCTCCATGTCCTGAAGTCTGGTCCTCCACCAAAGCTTTGTTGCTCCAGTGAGGAATCATGTGGCCGTCTCCACCTTTTCTTCATCCGTCAATCCCCTCATGGATTTCAGGTACCTACCCATGTTCATACTTTTTAGGTGGTGTCACTCTCGCACCCTTGGTAATCCCTACTTGAGAAACACAACTCTTGACAAACTCGATCTCCCGAAGAGCCTTCTTCAACTCGTCTTCAATTCTAACTTGTTCTTGATGTTCATGTCCATACAGGACCTGGAGATCCTTGATCTCACCTTCAGCAACGTCCATTCTTACCTCAGTGGCCTCCGCGCGTGCTGACAACTCCATGTCTTCTAAAGCCTCCAAATGGTTTCTCACTTCAAGAAGTCACTCCTTTGTCTTGGACCTCTCAGTGACATGAATATGGGGTGAGCCCTGCTCCCCCTCTGACTCCTTGTCAGCATCCCCCACTCTTGACTTTGTCATGACTGCTGTAAACTGAACTCCCTTTTAGTGTGCTAGCTTGGGGTATCAAAACCTTGTGCTCTGATATCAACTGTCACGGGGCTAGGTTTTCCTGTGCAGCACCGATGATCTTTCAGGTACTTATCTGTGAGATCCAAGCACTTCCAAGAACTTGGACTATGCTTGTAAGCACTCCCAAGCTCCAAAACCTGCACACACACACTTGCACAACATGTACAAACTTGCACAGCGGAATCCTTACACAATAACACAATGTTGGGGCAATAAGATAGCTTTATTGATCTAAAGAATGGCCCTTGGCCCGGTCTACAAACAATTCCAACTATGTCATTGGTCACTACCCCGAGTACTTCCCCAACACCCAATTACAAGTTCCTGCCCCTAGATCAACGTCCACTCTTGAAACATCAGTACAGATACCACTGCACCTCGCCCCTGGCTGTAGTTTCTCACATAGACTCCTGATCCACAAAGACCCTGTCTCCTTTGGAACTCAACCTGGTGCACCACTGACTCTCTCGTGAGCCCACGATGACTTACCCAATACAAGACCCAGGCCCCCTCCTTGAATGGGGACTCCAAGTCACACTACTACTCTACTGCTGCCCCTACTTCACCTCTACTCTACAATCGCTCTGAACTCCTTTGCTCGCTGGAATGTTGTTTTGGTTCTCCTTGGATTTCTCCACCATGAACCTTCACCTATGGGAAAGTAAAGCACAATGTAGATACATTCTCTCGTGAACGGTTGGGGTACTCTACTTCCCCCTATATAAGTTTTTCGTCCAGTTCTCAAACATCTGTAGCTTGGCAATATCCATATGTCGATCACCACAACTTCCACCTGTTGAGAATAACAAGGGACTTATAGCCCCAGAAGCCTACTGATCTCCATGAGACAGCAGCCCCTTACACCTATGTCCAATGCAGACCCCTCAGAGAAGGGGGACACTAGTTCTGTGGCTGTTTGTGAGGACTATCCTTTTCGGGATGGAATGAATGAACTGCTTGATTCCTCTACCAAACTTGTTGATGGGGGTCTTTTAATTTTGTTTCCTCCCCTGCCAGACTCTTTTGTTGATAAGCTTCCTCAAGGGGTTTCCCAGTCTCTACCTAGCGTGGATGGACAATTGATTTTAAGCCCTTTAGGCATGCCCAGTTCTAGCCCTATAAAAGAGAGAGCTACTTTGGAGGAGAGGGAGATTCCATATTGGCCTTCAAATCCCAACAACAATAATGAGGAGTTCCTGACCCCTACTTCCATGGCTCCAAATATGAAGAATTCCTAGACTGGTTTGATTGGTGAGGTGGTCCCCTCTGCTCCACCAAAGAAATTCTCTTCACCAAGGGCCTCCTCATGCAGTTGTCTCCTCTCGGAAGATGATGGTTGGATTACGCAGAGAAGAAAGACAAGGAACATGAAGACTGATGTTGGGACTAATCCAAAGTCAGGTCACCTATCAGTGAGACTCTGTCGATAAAAGGAAGTGGCAAGGAAAATTGGCCATGGTAGGAAGAGGACCCTGGAGTCACCAACCAAAGTTAAGAAATGAAAATCCTCTAATGGAACACGCGAGGCCTTAATAGTCCCAAGAAATAGTATGCCCTTAGGAATTTTATTTTGTAAAACAAGATAGATGTCTTTTTACTCCATGAAGTTAAAATGACTGATACCTCCTTTATTACTATCGCTGGTAAGATCTAGCCTAGCTCTTAGTTTCTCATGAGTAATGTCGTTGGAGCCTCTAGTGGGGTGGTCACCATGTGGGACCCTCAGTGATTTTTCAAGTAATTTAGTCTCCTCCTCTTCCAATTTCCTTTAACCAAGCTAACTTCCCATTGTAGCTCATGGTTTCTTATTAATGTCTATGCCCCCTGTAGTCACATAAATCTGTCCACTTAATTAAATGAATACTTAGTATTTATTTGATTATTTAACCATCAATTAATAATTAATTAAATTAATATTTAATTAATTCATCTTAACCCTCTTCTCCTATTAATTAAATAAATTATTCAATTTATTTGATTTAATTCACTTAACCAAATTCATACCATTAATTAAATAAATAAATCATATTTGTTTAATTAAATCTTCTCTCACATTTAAATAAATTAATATTTATTTAAATCCCCCAAAATCCCACCTCTCACATTTAAATAAATTAATATTTATTTAAATCCCCCAAAATCCCACCTCTCACATTTAAATAAATAAATCATTTATTTAAATCACCTTTATCCTCCACCCACTTGTATTTTCCTACAAAAGCAAGTTGCACAATTATTTTAAATAAATAATTTATTTAAAATCACCTTTATCCTCCACCCACTTGTATTTTCCTACAAAAGCAAGTTGCACAACTATTTTAAATAAATTATTTATTTAAAATCCTATTTATCCTCATCCACTTGAAACCTTTAATGGTTTCCCTTAAAGTATTCAAACTTGATGGCTTTAAAGTCTTCAAACTTGATGGCTTCCTTCTATAGTCTTCTTAAGACTTTAATGGTTTTCCTTAAAGTCTTCAAGCCTTTAATGGTTCCCCTCAAAGTCTTCAAGCATTTTAATGTTTTATCTTCCTTTTTCTCATTTAAATAAATTAATATTTATTTGAATATTTATCCAAATACAACTTGCACACATTTATTGAAATAAATGAATTTTTATTTTAATAAAATCCTGTTTTCCCTCACCCACCAAATCCACTTGCAAAATCTAATCCCCTTCTAGATTCTTCTAACCCCTTCCTAATTAACCTAATCCATCCCCTAATTATTGTCACATTCCTAAGCAAAATGGAGTCACTTCTCAAAGCCTAAAAGTCTTTGATAACCATTAAAGGCTTTCAACCTTCAACCACTAAATGTCTCAAAGTCTTGGATAACCTTTGAAAGCTTCCAACCTTCAACCACTTAATCCACAAAGTCTTCAAAAACCATTAATGGTTAACCCAAACCCTCCCACATGGTTAAAACATTTGTTTTGACTCAACCTCTACCCAACCCAAGGGTCTCATCAAGCCTTTAATGCTTTGACCATGATTATCTCTTAATCATTTGCACAAAGGTTTATCCTTGCATTAACTCCTAATCCAGTGGGTAATCCTAATTTAGGCTTGACCCTTACCTTCTAGATAACCATGAGGTCTCCTCAGGCATTTAATGCCTCCAACCTCTTCTCTCAACCCAATCTTATGTTGACACTTGTCACCATTTCATTGGTGCAAATTGTGCACATGGATCCCCAACTTTCAAGCTTGACCCTTGATTAAACCTTTCAATCCTGGTCATCCATTGCTCCATTTTTCCTATAAATAGAGCCCATTCCTTCATAATCCAGATCCTGAAAACTGGTATGCATTTAGGCTATAGACATTTTTAGAGAGCATTTAGCATAGCATAACTAAAATCTTGTCTTTTTGGTAAAATCAATCATTTTAGCATCAATAGAATAGTATTTAGCTTTTCATTTCATATTTGAAGCTTAATATTAAATCTCAATCCTCCATAAGCATCCATAGTGCAAAAAGCTGCTGAGAGCTACACTCATTTGGGACTTGGAGAGGAGAGGAACAAGGGAGGAGCAACTATGAGCATCTTGATTAGCTATTTCATTCTATGTTTATATGCTTTCTATTTCATGCTTAATATCTCTCTTGATATGCCTGTTTAGGATAATCTTTTGTTGCTAACACTAACGTTTGTTTCTTGTGCTCTTGTGTGTGTTGCCATCAAATAGATTTTCTAATCCTTTTTGCAGAGCATCATTTGGTGAACCCGACGTGAATCCAAACACCAAAAAGATCAACTTGTTTTTAACCAATAACATGTTTGAATGTTGAAAATGTCACACAGGTTGCGCTTTTGACATTGTTTTGGTGCGTTTGACATTATTTTGGCGCTATTCACCCTGTTTCAGTGCTTTTTCCTTCTCTGTCTTTCCTTTTTTTTTAGTGCGTTTGTGTTAAATAGTGCCTCTGTTCAAACGCAAACTAGCGCTATTGTAACAAAACGTTGTACAAATCACCTTGTAACCAAAAAAAAAAAAAAAATTAGGCTTGTAGAAGCCCACCAAATAGGCCGATTTTACTAACTATTTTTCTCTTTTGTGCAGATTTAAATTAGATTAAAAAGTAGATTTATATTTTTTTTACTAACTTGTTTTTTGAAGTTGGTTTTAAAAATGAATTCACTTTTTATTTTGGTTTAAAATTAACTTCACATTTCAACTTTGGGCTTTTAAAAAAAAGAATCACACATTTGTTTGGGGCTCTTAAAAAGAATTTCATTGTTCCAAGGTAAAAAGAACCACAAACTTATACAAAAACAACTTTTTTTTTTTTTTGCAAGTTAGGAAACAAACTTCGTTTTGGTGCTTAAAATAAACAAGGCAAATTTTATTTCTTGCATCAAGATAAAACTCACAATCCACACTTCCATTTTTGGTGCAAATAAAATTCACAATCAACTTGTCTCATTTTTAAAGCAATTTTACTTCATGCAAACGTATTTTTCATTAAGTTGACCAGGATTTTCAAATTCTAGTTTACTCAAACAATTGCCTTTGAAAATTAAAAAGAACACCATGATTGTTGGAGCAACATCTCCAAATAGTTAGATCACATTGCAATGATAGATTAAAAAGAACAAGTTTTTTTCGTGCTTGGCACACTTGTGCAAAGAGTTGGTCGAGTGGTCCTACTTCTAACACACACTATCCTCTCCCTTGGCTTTCGTGGTCCTAGGTGCAAGAGAAAAGTGTTAGTAACACTCAAAATTTTATCTTTTTAAGAGAGGCCTGCCAAGAGACACATCACTCTTGGGAACGACCTTGAGTGGTAAATCCTTCGAGCCGCTATAGAAATCAGGTGAGAGTGAAAGCTATAGCCTTGGGTATAGCTGTTCCTACAGTGTAACT
Organism: Cryptomeria japonica; assembly: GCF_030272615.1. Classification (NCBI taxonomy): domain Eukaryota; kingdom Viridiplantae; phylum Streptophyta; class Pinopsida; order Cupressales; family Cupressaceae; genus Cryptomeria; species Cryptomeria japonica. The sequence continues at coordinate 232,218,980 of NC_081415.1, forward strand.
GGCCAAAAGGACAAATGGGCCCCACCACCAGTTACAAGGCTCTTAAGTGAGTCACTGCAGAATGAACTTATGTCCAAAAACATCGAACATGACTAAACACTTTTAAGTAGTAGCCCACCCATTCTATTGATTGAGGATATTTGCGATATAATTTAGTGCAAGAGCATAGATGGTTTTGCTCCCAAGATACTCACCATACATATTTCCTTGAGTAGAAACATAGCTTTTTGAAAAGTCACTTGTGGCTTGATAAAAGTGGTGACTCCCCCATCATAGGGAACATCTATTTGTTATGCTCGTGCAAGACTTAGTATATCACATCCTTACCTGCCACAGCGGGATTCATAAGGTATGTAGTACCAAAGTCGAAGAAATATCAAGATGTGGGCTAAATTTATCACAACTGGCCATTTGACCTTAGGGATAAAAAGTGTTTGAAGTGAGTTCGTTTTACAGACCTAGTGCAAATTGAGCCGACTTCAGGCTTTGGAAATACACCTTAAAATAAATCTAAAGGAAGGGTCATATACAAGTCCAAGGATTGGGTTGATCTAGACCCATACTCATTTGTGCCTTTGAGGCTACAATCTTGTGTTTGTGTGCTTGCTTTGTTTTCTTGTCAAAGAAAAATCAGAAAATCACTTCCCAAAAACAAAGTATTCATCCAACATCTGTCAACACAACCAAAAATACCAAAAACAAAGTGCAAACAACACAGAGTCACAACTTTTATGACCATTCTTCACATCTTGTGAAAGAAGAAGTGTCATCAGAATATCAACTTGAAAAGGAGACCATTGAGCTCAAAGGCTTTGATCAAAAGGAGGAAATTCTTCTATATCAATCGACAAATCTTTGTCTCCCATAGAGTCTTTTTACATCGCATGCGTCTATACCTTCAAAGTAAAACAAACGAGTTTGATTCAAAATCATTGAACCGCAGAGCTTTTATGCAATATAGAGCTCTGAGTTATCACAAAAATCAAGGAGGAAAGATTAATCCCCACTTTTTCCCCAACATCTGCATCACCTACAACACAGCTCGAGAAATACCTACAACACCTGAAAGGGAAGAGGTAGAGTTTGTCCCATTTATAACACAAAGTTTTTATTGAAGTTGAAAACATTTTCATCCATCATCTCACTCATACATCATCACTTCATCATCAATCCGTCCCAACTCTCAAAACATTAAGAGGTTCTTGTCCCAAGTTCTCTTTTAGATATTGCTTGAAATCAAACACATCACATCACTTTTTAGATTGTTTCTACATCTAGGATAAGCTCATCCTAAGAGACACATCTATGCAGGTTAAAACTAGTTCATGAGTGAATCCTCTCATTACTAGGTAGTCAAAATCTGTAACACATCTCAGATTTCTCTACACCTTATCACATCCAAACTCCTCAAAACAAACAAGCAATTCAAAGAAGGAATTTCGGTTACATCTACCTTAAAGTGCTAGAGATCCCCATACAACACAAATCACCAACCATCAATCTTTCATTTCATCGACAACTCATCATCATCTTCAATCAACTTCACACAAAACTTGCAAACAAAATGGCTCAAACCCGATCACGGTCAAGGCAACGAGAAATAGAAATTGAGGAAGAAGAAGACGAAAATCTCAATGAATTTCAAGAGGCACTTGGAGGAAATATGAATGACGAAAACCCAAATACTCCCACTCCTACAACAATAGAGAGGGCCTAGCATAACCCTCTCTTTAACAGACTGTTTGATGAAATACTCAGGAGTAGTGTGGATGCTCACTTCTTAAAACTCACTCAAGAAGGAGCCAAACTCCCCTCTGACTTTGATCTTGCCCAATTAAGACAAGCATCAGAAAGACAAAGTCGCCATGAGGAGGAAAGAGGTAGAGATCACATCAGATATAACATTCCTCGAGGTAACCCACCACCTCCTCCTCCAAATGAAATGGAGATGTTGCGGCAACAAGTCGAGAATCTCGCCCAACAACTTCATAGTGGTGTTAAGACCAATCAATTCTCACTTAACGACATTTGTCCCTATCCGTTTGATAGGAATCTTTATATGCCACCCTTTCCACGAGGATTCGAAACACCCAAATTTGAAAAATATAGAGGAAAGGGGGATCCCCGTGATCATGTCCAAGAATTTCATTCCGCTTGTCTTGAAGTGGCATATGAAGACACATACCTAATGTGCCTTTTTCCCCAAAGTTTGGGAGGAACAACCACGTCATGGTTTTCCCGACTACCAAGTGGCATTAGAACATTTGAGGAACTCATCCAGAAGTTCCTATCTCATTACTCTTATAACATTGAACGCGACATCACCATGGCTGATCTGTGCAACACCAAACAAAAACTAGGTGAACTATTCTCAGTATTCCTGCAACGATGGCGCCAAATGTCTAGCAGACGTTCTCTTCAGTTACCTGAACGAGAACTAGTATAAATTTTCATTTCCAACTTAAACGAAGAAATGGAATTTCACCTGGATGTCAAAGACACAGACTCTTTTCACGATATGATCACCAAGGGTTTAAAATGTGAAAGGGCACTCATCAAGAAAGGACTCATCAAAATCTTTAATGAACCAAAATATGGTCCTCGCCCGTGCTTCAATAGTGATAAACCAAACTTCTGGAACAAGAATAAGAATATCATCAACGATGGGGTTGTGGATGCTCGAACTATCCAAAATGCACAACCTGTGGTTCAGTTTGCAGGACAAAATCCTCCACCTCAGAATAACACAAATGTTCCTTCCAATCAAGGTCGCATCACGTCTCATGATGAACCAAGACCTCGTCAGCAAAAACAAAAACGAACATACACTCCCTTAGGGGAACCCATTGAAACAGTGTTGCGACAACTCCTCTCTCAAAATTTGGTCACTCTACCTAAGCTATCAAACTATGAGCCTCAAGTCAAACCGGCATGGTGGAGAGATACTGAACACTGTGAGTTCCATCAAGGAAGAGGACACAAGACAAGTAATTGTCACCGATTGAAAGATCTCATTCAGGATCTTATAGATCGAGGAGAAATTGAAGTTGAAGGACATGACCCAAAAACAACCAATAATGATCATCAGATGTTCAAGAATCCACTTCCACCACAAGATCAAAGGGGTCCTTCCACTTCTAGGCGAGGCACTGATACCACTGATTATACGCAGGCTGCGTATAATTATACTGTAAATCACCTGTATGATGCCAGTGAACAAATTGCAACCATAACCTTCAAAAATCCCACCTCAAATTGCAATGTTGTTACACGTCGTGGAAAGGTCACCATCAAGGCAGCTCCACAAGGCACCAGCTCCGTCCCAAAGCAGTACAATCTTGTGGAACAATTAGACAAAACGCCTGCGCTTATATCCATTTTAGAGCTATTGTGCCTATCGCCATCTCATAAAACAATCTTGGATCAAGCACTCCAAGAGGCGTCAGTCCCTGCAAACCTGAATACGGACCAGTTTCAAGCCATGGTTGGAAATCTAAAGTCATCACCTTGTCTTACTTTTTTCGAAAGTGACAACTCTTCGTTCCAACAACCTCATAATGCTTCGCTACACATTGAAGGCTTTATCAACCAACACAGGATCAAGCGAGTCTTGATCGATAATGGAGCAGGCCTAAACATTTGTACACTACAGTTGGTCACAGCATTAGGATATGCAATAGAATCAATGGATCCTCGCAAGAAGATCACCATCAAGGCCTATGATGATGCAGAGCGTTCATCCAAAGGAGCTGTGGTACTACCAATCCAAGTGGGTCCTGTGGTAAAGCACATAATTTGTCAGGTTCTAGACCTTCCTCTGCCATATAATCTATTATTAGGGAGACCTTGGATACATGCCATGCAAGCTGTTCCATCTACCTACCATCAATGTATCAAGTTCCCACATAATGGTGTAGAGATCACAATTCTGGGCGATGCAAATCCCTTTGCATATTCCCATAATATCAGCCATCAACCAGAGATTACCGTTCCTAATAATCGAGAAGCCATTTCCTCCACATCATATGTAAATCCCGCCTCTCTTGCCAGTTCAAACACTCCTATACCCAAGCAAGAAAAGCTTAAGATGAAAGTCGCAAAGGAAGGTCCTGGAGAATACAACTTGAGTCAGCTCTTTTGTGTGGGACAAATGCCCACTTCTCCTAGAACACATGGTAAACCATAGCAGTTACTCCAGCAACCACTAAACACACCAGCATGTGCCTTGACGCCTTTCATCCTTGGAAAGAGTCAAGAGGAAGAGACACAAGATGAGGACCTAGCGGAATGGATCTATAAGGATCCCATCACCACTGATAAACCGCAAGTTACACTTCCTACATAACAGTATGGCAAAGGCCTCCTCATTATGCAAAGAATGGGATATGATGGTCAGAGTGCTTTGGGATACTGCAAACAAGGACGACATGAACCTCTGCTACCAGAATTCAAGCCCAAAGGTAATACGGGCCTAGGCTTTGAAAGAGAGATCCTTCCTAAACTCAGATTCAAAGGAAAACCTAGCAAACCATTTTGCCCACCTACTGCAAAGAGGACACCTTTCATAATCAAAGCACCATCAAACACTATCCCCACTGCCCCATCGAGGCTCACAAACCCACCGCAACCGTCATCAATATCATTCATCCCACCAAACGAACCAGTAATCCCATCAGCAGCACCATTAGCAGCAGCAACTATATCAGAACCCACAGCAGCATCTATGGCACCAACCATTCCAACAGAAGCCATTGAGGCAACACTACCAATACTTCCAGTGACAAATCCTTTTAACCCCATCACGGTTCCTGAAGCACCGATCACTACAAAGATACATAAACCAATCACGCCTGCCGTGTTTAACTCTAAAGACATCCCAGTATGGTATAGCAATCGGATGCTGGAGAGTGATTCAAAGACCGACTCACATGAGTGGGAATTTGATTCTGTACAGCTTAACACTTCAGATGAGGAAGACATGTCACCACCTCTGCCCTGCAAAGACATCCCTGTTTACGGAGAAGCACAGATAAAGACCACTTGGGTACCTGAGCTGGAAACATCTTCCACAGACCCTACGTCTCATCCTACGCCTGATTCTGACAGGGAGAGTACCATCAATGACCTTCACCACACTGTCTTAACCCTCACTGATACGTCCAACGAACTTAACCTAATCGATGAAGTAATGCCCATTATCCACCCTGAACTCATCGAATGGAACCAATCAAATCCCCCATGTCTTGACCTCTTCCAAAACAATGAGGCTATCATTGAATTTTTGGAATTACGGGATAATCTACCAAGCGGGGATCACAAAGCTGGATTCGCCATTGAACTTAATAGCGCAGCATACTTCGGGGCAGATGCCAAACCTTTCAGCTGCAAAAATATAACAATGAAACATGGATCTTCCAGTGAAAACCACACTGTGGCACTGTTTGATCCCACAAAAGTAAAAAGAAAGAGCGTATCCAACGGTGAAAACCTCTTTGAGGCACCTGAGGATGAAGGGTTTGACATTCTCCCTACTAATGCACAACAGGAACGATCAACGATTCTCATCGAGGAAACCAAAGAATACAATGTGGGGACTCCTGAAAATCCTCATATTATACATCTGGCATCTCTTCTCACTCCAGAGGAACAACCTAAATTTATAGAGTTCTTCCAGCAGCGTCAGATCAACTTTGCATGGTCATATGCGGACATGCCTGGGCTTGATCCTGATTTAGTCATGCATCACCTCACCATAGTAGAAGGAGCCAAACCTATCAAGTAGAAGCTTCGTAAGATGCATCCCCAGATTGCAGTGCTAGTCAAAATAGAACTCAAGAAACTCCTAGATGTTGGTTTCATTAGACCAATTGATTATGCAGAATGGATCTCCAACATTGTGCCAGTTGGCAAACCAAAAGGGGGCATCCGCATTTGTACAGACTTCAGAGATCTGAATAAGGCATGTCCTAAGGATGACTTCCCCCTACCAAATATCGACATCATAGTGGATTTGACAGCAGGACATGCCATGCTTTCACTCATGGATGGCTTTTCAGGATACAATCAAATAAAGATCGCACCAGAGGACCAACATAAGACAACCTTCACATGTCCATGGGGCACATACTGCTGGAATGTAATGCCTTTTGGTCTAAAGAATGCAAGAGCAACCTATCAAAGAGCAATGACCACCATCTTCCATGACATGATGCATACTATGATGGAAGATTATGTGGATGATTTACTAGCAAAATCACTTACTAGAGAAGGACATCTTCACATCTTAGATAAAATATTTGATAGACTGGAACAATACCATGTTCGACTCAACCCAAAGAAATGTGTCTTCGGAGTGACCTCCGGGAAACTTCTAGGATACATTGTCTCAAGCAAAGGTATTGAGGTCGATCCAGCAAAGGTTAAAGCAATCATGGACATGCCACCACCAAAGAATATCAGTCAGCTAAGGACACTACAAGGACAGCTTCAATCCATCCAAAGATTCATTGCACAATTGGCTGATAAGTGTCACCCCTTCACACACCTGCTACACAAGAACATCCGCTTTCATTGGGATGACAGATGCCAGCAAGCATTTCAGGCACTTAAAGACTATCTCATGAATCCACCATTGTTGATGCCACCAGATCCAAGTAGACCGTTGTTACTTTATATCTCAGCAACAAGTATAGCATTAGGTGTACTACTGGCGCAACATAATACAGAAGGAAAAGAGGTTGCTGTATACTACATCTCTCGCACACTGGTTGGCTATGAACTCAATTACACACCTATTGAGCGAGCTTGCCTAGCAATGATCTTAGCAGCCACTAAACTGAGGCACTATCTGTTAACACACAAGGTACAACTCATCGCAAAGCTTGATCCACTCAAGTATTTACTCAGCAAAGCAGCATTGATAGGTCGCTTGGCCAAATGGGTGATGATTCTAAGTGAATTTGACATTGAGTATGTAGACCGTAAAGCTATCAAAGGTCAGGTTATTGCAGATCAGTTGGCCGATGCACCACTCATAGGCGATCATCCTCTCATTTCCAATTTTCCAGATGAAGAGATATTCATGATCACAACAGGACAACCATGGAAGCTATATTTTGTTGGTTCATACACTAGGCACGGCTCGGGGGCAGGCATTCTGTTTATCACACCTCAAGGTGATAGCATCCCGAAGTCTTACAGGCTCACATTTCCATGCACCAACAATATAGCAGAGTATGAGGCTTTGATCACAGGACTCAGATTAGCCATACAATGGAAATTACAAGAACTACAAGTATATGGTGACTCACAACTGGTCATTCGACAAGCAACTAATGAATATCAGACCAAAGATGATAAACTCATGCCATACAAGCAAATGGTGGACACTCTAAAGACATCATTTACTACTATCACTTTTGAGCAGATACCAAGAGATCAGAATCGAGCTGCTGACGCTATGGCTACCATCGCATCTCTCCTAGATCTTCCACAGAATTCAACACGCTACGAGTTCTTGGTAGAACAACTTTGGATCCCTGCTTATGATATCCCTGAATCCAAAATGATATGTCGCCTTGTTGGTTCCGAATCCCCATGGTACAGTGAGTTCTACACCTATCTCCGCGATCACACCCTTCCTCCCAACCAATCAAATAACCAACGTAAAACCTTCATTCGCCAAACTGCTCGATATACCATTATTGTCGAAATCCTATACCGACGTAGTCTTGATGGTACTCTCCTTCGATGTCTGGAACAAGATGAGATAACAAAGGTTTTGGAAGAGGTACATGAAGGAATTTGCGGGACTCACTCAAGTGGTCCATCACTAGCCAAGAAGATCATGCGAGCTGGATACTATTGGCCATCTATGGAAAAGGATTCCTACTACTTTGTCAGGAAATGCAAGAAATGTCAAGTTCACGGTGACCTGATACATGCACCAGCACAGGAATTGCAACCAATCACAACACCATGGCCTTTTTGTCAATGGGGCCTTGACCTTGTGGGTAAGATTCATCCATCTTCATCCAATGGCCATAAATTCATTATTACCGCTACCGAATATTTCACAAAGTGGATCGAAGCTATTCCACTTACCCAAGTCACCGGCAAGCAGATCGCCTCATTCATCCTCAACTACATCATCTGCCGGTATGGTGTACCCATGTCCATCATCACGGATAACGGGCTTCCTTTCAAAAATCAGGATGTCCGTGAACTATGTGAGAAATTTCATATCCAACACCGCTTTTCCACTTCCTATTACCCACAAGGCAATGGTCAGGCCGAAGAATCCAATAAAAACATATTGAGAATCCTAAAGAAGACAGTCAATGATACCGGTCGTGATTGGCATGTTCAATTGAATCCAGCATTATGGGCATATTGAACTAGCATTCGAACCCCTACAGGTGCAACTCCTTATTCATTAGTCTATGGTGCTGAAGCTATCTTACCTATTGAGGTCGAGATACCGTCACTACGGGTTTCCTTGCACAATCTCATTGATGATGAAGCTTACAGAGTCTCACGTCTTCAGGACTTAGAGTTACTTGATGAGAAGTGACAAGCTGCATACAACCATCTCAAAGCCTATCAGCAGTGCATGAGCAGAAGCTACAATCACCGAGTTAGACCTCGTACATTTGAGGTAGGTGATCTTGTTCTACGAGAGAATCCTCGCAACCAACCAAACCGAGAACATTAGGGCAAGTTTGAATCAAACTGGCTGGGCCCATATGTTGTCACTGCTGTGTTCGGGTCCGGGGCATATCAGTTGGCTACATCAGAAGGAGAACCGCTCGCAGATCCAATCAATAGCATGCACCTCAAACGGTTTTATACCTAAGGTGTACAAGGCATCAGGCTCCCCTGCATATCAGAAAATACCAAAAAAAAAAAAAACATTCAGAAAATGTCCTGAAGAAAATACAAAAACATTCAAAAAAGTAAAGAAAAATCATGCATCCAAATGGTGAACAAACACTCCGGTGGCACCTTAGGTAAGTACGATGGTGAAAACCTGGCAAACAGGCGCCACTCGTAAAGGCAATGGCTCCAGTATCTTTCAGGCTCATTGCGATCACATTCATGCACACATACATCCATCCATCCCAACCATGGCTTGTTATTTGATCTACAATTAAGAAAGTACTCCATGCGTCTAGCATCCCACCTTTTCATAGTCAGGTCTACAAACTGGGGGCAATACCCTTACCCTAGTGATGGAAGTGGATTCTACATTGTCTTATATATCATTACGCTCTTCATTCAGGCAATCATCAAAAAAATATCAAAAACATTCAAAAATGTTTCACAAAATCCAAAAACATCAGAAAACATCAAGAATCACACAAAAACATGGCAACACCTTGTACATACTCATCCGTGCAGATACCAAAACAAACATTGACAAAATACTCACACAAATGACCATTTACCAATCGACCACACAATCAACATCAACACTCAAAACTGTCTTCAACAAGGATGCATCCTTCCTTACCAAAACAAAGACGAAAGTGACATTTTCTTTGACAAGAAAATTATGTTAAGCTATCAAATACTTGGTTGATTTGTGAGTACAATCGTTCGTTTATTTATATCAGGTTCCTACGGCATTGTTTGTGTATCTTCGACACATTATTCCGATGAAGTTCTGGGGCATGTACTAATGGTGTCTACGTGGGAAGTTCACTAAGCTACGTAATCTTATGCCAAATACAGTCATAGATCATTACGGCTTGCTGACTACAGCGTATACCTCGACCATATGAGCATGAACCATTACCAAGGATCCATATTCTTTATTCTTTATGTATATACTGTTTGTTTACAGGTACACTGCTCATTCTTTGGTTCCTCCTCATCCAATTTGGATAAAGGTTTTTATTTCTTAGTATGGTATGCACTTGTCTCAGGATATGATCAGCCTAAGATCAAGGAGGACGATCCAAGTCATGCATGAATGGAGATAATCCTTGTCTATTCCGCAAGCAATACTCAGGTTACTTGATCCATTATATCAAGTTGCTTGTATTAACTTGCTATATCAAATCCATGTAAGAAATACTCTGGTCATCTTGAATCATTATGTCAAGATGCTTGTATTCTCTTCCAACATTTTAAAAGCTCAATGATGAAAATAGAGCACTATGGATCGTCATTCCATCTCATCTGTATATATTGCATTTCATTGCATTCCACCCATCCATACATTCATAATAGCTGCATATCATGCATACATAGTCATAATAATGCATACTCTATTTTCCTCTTCTTCCATAGGAATGAGTCATAAGTCCTCCATATCTTCTATCTAACATCAAATCCCCCCTCACCCTCCCTATCTTGATCATCAACATCATCCTAACCCCTTCATCACTTCCCATCCTCACTCATCCACACAATCAAGCAAGTTACTCTGTCTACACAGATACATCGACTCCCACACATCTAGACTATCAACAGATACTCTGATCACGTATCTTCGGGTCTCAACAGGTAATCGATTATGGTAATCCTAGACTACATCAGACATTTATCATAATGACCTAGTCTCAACGGGGCTGCCATGATTCCCCACAACCATCCATCACACGCACATACTATCAATTGATCAACCAATCAAACACAATCCAACGGACAATTACATCAATTGTCTACGTCTCAACGAGTATTTTTCTTCATATACCTTGACTTCATCGGGCAATTACATCAATTGTCTAAGTCACATCAGGTCACTTTGATTCACTTACTCAGACTTTATCATGTCCAAGCGACCAACTGACATCAACTGTCACGCTTTGACTTGACCGGGGCAATTAAACCGATTGCACCAGATTGTCCAACCAATTTTGATCAATTGTATAGCATCAATCCAAACCCCACACTACATCTGCTATGTATCTCTTGCATGACCTCAGGGTACTCGTCGGCTTGTTGTTTCTTCATATTCACTCCATTTTCTCCCATTCTTTCATCATTAGTTCTAATTTCTTCTATTCTACCTCCCCTCCGCTTTTCATTCTTTTTCGAGAGATCGCCCGATTTTTCAAAAAAATTCGGCCCATCCCTCGAGGGGGCATACCACCCATTAAATTTACATTTTATGGGGCATTTCTTCACACCTATTTTTCTTTCTTTGAAACGACGCGATAAACCGCACCGTCTCAAAGAGGGGCAAATGTAGTCACATAAATCTGTCCACTTAATTAAATGAATACTTAGTATTTATTTGATTATTTAACCATCAATTAATAATTAATTAAATTAATATTTAATTAATTCATCTTAACCCTCTTCTCCTATTAATTAAATAAATTATTCAATTTATTTGATTTAATTCACTTAACCAAATTCATACCATTAATTAAATAAATAAATCATATTTGTTTAATTAAATCTTCTCTCACATTTAAATAAATTAATATTTATTTAAATCCCCCAAAATCCCACCTCTCACATTTAAATAAATTAATATTTATTTAAATCCCCCAAAATCCCACCTCTCACATTTAAATAAATAAATCATTTATTTAAATCACCTTTATCCTCCACCCACTTGTATTTTCCTACAAAAGCAAGTTGCAAAATTATTTTAAATAAATAATTTATTTAAAATCACCTGTATCCTCCACCCACTTGTATTTTCCTACAAAAGCAAGTTGCACAACTATTTTAAATAAATTATTTATTTAAAATCCTATTTATCCTCACCCACTTGAAACCTTTAATGGTTTCCCTTAAAGTATTCAAACTTGATGGCTTTAAAGTCTTCAAACTTGATGGCTTCCTTCTATAGTCTTCTTAAGACTTTAATGGTTTTCCTTAAAGTCTTCAAGCCTTTAATGGTTCCCCTCAAAGTCTTCAAGCATTTTAATGTTTTATCTTCCTTTTTCTCATTTAAATAAATTAATATTTATTTGAATATTTATCCAAATACAACTTGCACACATTTATTGAAATAAATGAATTTTTATTTTAATAAAATCCTATTTTCCCTCACCCACCAAATCCACTTGCAAAATCCAATCCCCTTCTAGATTCTTCTAACCCCTTCCTAATTAACCTAATCCATCCCCTAATTATTGTCACATTCCTAAACAAAATGGAGTCACTTCTCAAAGCCTAAAAGTCTTTGATAACCATTAAAGGCTTTCAACCTTCAACCACTAAATGTCTCAAAGTCTTGGATAACCTTTGAAAGCTTCCAACCTTCAACCACTTAATCCACAAAGTCTTCAAAAACCATTAATGGTTAACCCAAACCCTCCTACATGGTTAAAACATTTGTTTTGACTCAACCTCTACCCAACCCAAGGGTCTCATCAAGCCTTTAATGCTTTGACCATGATTATCTCTTAATCATTTTCACAAAGGTTTATCCTTGCATTAACTCCTAATCCAGTGGGTAATCCTAATTTAGGCTTGACCCTTACCTTCTAGATAACCATGAGGTCTCCTCAGGCATTTAATGCCTCCAACCTCTTCTCTCAACCCAATCTTATGTTGACACTTGTCACCATTTCATTGGTGCAAATTGTGCACATGGATCCCCAACTTTCAAGCTTGACCCTTGATTAAACCTTTCAATCCTGGCCATCCATTGCTCCATTTTTCCTATAAATAGAGCCCATTCCTTCATAATCCAGATCCTGAAAACTGGTATGCATTTAGGCTATAGACATTTTTAGAGAGCATTTAGCATAGCATAACTAAAATCTTGTCTTTTTGGTAAAATCAATCATTTTAGCATCAATAGAATAGTATTTAGCTTTTCATTTCATATTTGAAGCTTAATATTAAATCTCAATCCTCCATAAGCATCCATAGTGCAAAAAGCTGCTGAGAGCTACACTATTTTGGAACTTGGAGAGGAGAGGAACAAGGGAGAAGGAACTAAGAGTATGTTAAGAGGCAGTTGGAGATGCCTCATAATCTTTGTTTTACTTATTAGATATATTAGCATGCTTTTTAGTGTCTCTCTTGGTATGCCTTCATAGATTAGTTTTAGATCGATTAACACTAATGTTTTGTGTGTTTTGTGTTCTTTGATCATAGACTAATCTTGTGCCATTTAGGAGGGCATCACCCCCAACACTAGATTGCATTGCCTTACCCTATGGAATGACATTTCCCTTTTAATCGAAAATGAAACTGATGCTCACTAGATGGTTTTTGGGGATTTCAACTCCCCTCTCTTCCCTTTTGAAAATCTTGGGGGCCTCTAGGATTATTCTGACAGCATGACGAACCCGACGAACTTCATTAATAGGAATGGATTGCTGAATGTGGAGTTGACTAGAAAAATTTACAAAGTCCAATCACAGGAAAGGTGAACATCTCATACAGGTCAAACTGGATAGATTCTTATTCTCAGGGAACTGGGGTCTTGGTTTTAATGCCACTATGTCTACCTTTGCCTCACACGGTTTTGAACCACAGTCGCATTCTCCTAGGAGTGCCACTTCAACTCACCAAGGGGGGTTATCCCTTCCGTTATGAAATTATGTGGACCTCTCATCCAAAGTTTAAAGACTGCATCAAAAGATGGTGGAATACCCCTGTTGTTGGAACACTTGTGTTAAGGGTGACTCAAAAACTAGACACGATTAGCTGGAATGTGAAGGGATGGAACAGAGACACTTTTTAGAATATTTTTTATAAGAAGAAGGAAATTAGTAGCAAATTATCAGAAATTCAGGAGTGAATTGATCAGGGGGACCTCCTTGATGCCACTCACAAAGAAGAGGAAGCTTTAAGAAGGAAGTGGAAGGAAAACTTGAAGTAGGAGGAAATCTTATAGAAACAAAAAGATAGAGTTCAATGATTGTGCGAGGGGAATAGAAACTCTACTTTCTTCCATAGATCAACTAGTATGTAAGCGAAGAAATAATATTACTTGCCTAAAGAATGGTCAAAATAAGGAAATCAAGGATGATAATGGTTTAGGGACTATGGCCTCGGACTTCTTCTGTGGGTTGTTTGAAGATGACAACAAATCTAGGGATCCCCATTTGGATGAGACACTCCTTCAATGCCTCCCAACTCCCCTAAAGGAGGAGGACAATTCTATCATAATGGCCCCGATTACTGATGAGGAAGTGTAGGTGGCATTCTTCTCTATGGGTGCCTACAAGGCTCTAGGCCCAGATGGCTTCCCTCTTACTTTCTTCCATGACTTCTAGGACATAGTTAGTGATGACGTTGTGTTGGCCACAAAGAAATTTTCAAATCAGGCAAGTTGCTAGAAAATTTGAACATCACTTTTATTGCATTGATTCCTAAAATTCAAGAACCCACACTCCTCAAGGACTTTAGACCCATTAGCCTTTGCAATACAATCTACAAAATATTTTCCAAAGTTCTTGTTAATAGGATCAAGCTATTTCGTGATAATCTTATAAGTGAGAGCCAAAAAGGTTTTTTTCCAGGAAGGGAAATCTTGGATGTTGTCGTCATCACTCATGAAGTTCTTCACTCTATCGATAAATATCATCAACCAGGTATGATTTTGAAGCTTGACATCTCTAAGGCTTATGATAGAGTTAATTGGAATTTCTTATTCAAGGTTCTTAAAAAGTTTGGAGTTGGTGATAGACTTGCTCAACCTAATCAAGGAATGCATCACCACTATCAAATATTCTATTCTTGTTAATGGTGTACCTAGAGAATCCTTTGGAGCATCCAAGCGGATTCACCAGGGTGACCCTCTATCCCCCTACCTTTTTATTATTTTGGTTGAGGTCATGGGCATGAACTTCATATCCTTAATTAATAATGGAACCCTATGGGGATCAAACCTACTTCCTCAATCCCTCCTACTATTTTGCAATAGTTTGTTGATGACACCATCCTTTTTTGGGTGACTTCGGTGGTTGAAGCTAGGGGGTGGAAAAATTTCCTCAAATCATTATGTAGATGTGTCTAGCTAGCACACCAACTATGATAAGAGCAACATCTATTTCTTCCACACTACTAAAAGACTCCAAACCAAAATCATGGGTATTTTGGGATGTTAGATTGCTTCCCTCCTAGGTACCTATATTGGGTTTCCACTCACTATTAAGGAAGTCTCCAACTCCTTTTGGAATTCCATTCTTGAGAGAATGCAGAAGAAACTGGAAGGTTGGAAGGTCAAATTTCTCAGTAGTGTCAAAAAACTCCAACTCCTGGCCTCCTCTCTGCAAGGGATCCCTGTTTATTTCCTCTCCCTATTTAAAATCTCAGCCTCAATGGCTGAGAAATTGGAAAGAATCCAAAGAAACTTTCTTTGGATAGGTATGGAAGAGAAGAGGTTAGCTTTGGTCAGTTGGGACAAATTTTGTTACCAAAAAAGTAATGGTGGGCTGGGGATCAGGAAATTTTCTCATTTTAACAAAGCCCTTATGGCTAAAACTGCTTGGAAGTTGACTTTCCAAAATGTTGATTGGGGCCGCATCATGTGTGTAAAGTATCTCAGTCAAGACAATTTCCACAAGATTTTGAACGTGGATGGGGTCCCCAAGGGCTCAAAAATTTGGAACAATATTCTAAAGTGCAGAGAAATAGTCTCACATGGTCTAAAGTGGCTCATTGGAAATGGTAGAAATATTCACTTCTGAGAAAATTGCTAGCTAGGGGATAAACCTCTAAGTTCTATCCCCTCCCTCAGGAGACTACAGGGCTACGCCATTAATTTATTTGGTTAGTGGGCATGTAACTATATCTCTACTAACACTTGGAAGGACATTTAGTCGTGTTGTTGCAATCAACCTCACATGTTGCCTACTGGCTGGGAGCTACAAAACATGCTTGGAAAGACCAGATTACCCCTTTTCCCTCGGGGAGATAAATTCATTTGGAAATGGAACCCGAGCGGGGATTTTTCTATTAAAATAGCTTACCAAAGTCTTCTTAGGGATAAAAACTCTACTGGTTGGTGGAAACAAGTCTGGAACCCCCATCTCATCCCCAAAATCAATTTATTTTGATGGAAATACCTACACAACAAAATCCTCATGCAGTACAACCTCTCCAAAAGAGGTTTCCAATTTCCTAACAAATGTGTTTTGTGTAAATTGGATGAAGAAAATGTCTCTCCTTTATTCCTACATTGTTCTTTTTCCAAAACCCTTTTGGGGATGGTTTGTCAGAAATTCAATCTTTGTTGGACCATGAATGAGGATTTGACCCAACTGATGTAGGAGTGAGGGGGCTCAACTCTTAATCCCCTGATTCGATAAATTTGGTGGCAATTACCTCCGCACCTAGGCTGGAGTATCTAGAAGGAAAGGAATAACATGATCTTTTGTGACGTTGAAGCCCTTGCTGAGGCTATTTTCAAATCCTTCCTCAAGCTCCTTTTGGATAAACTTTGTATTACTATTGTAACCCCCCCAACCCTCCCTCTATTAGTGACACTGAAATTGGTTTTCATTGGAACCTTCCACAATCCTTTGCACCCTTTGATAATTCTAAGTGCTTACTCATAATGAATACTAGAAGTGGACACCACCATCCCCTGGCTGCTTCAAGATAAACTTTGACAGTGTTGCCATATGCTCCCTAGGACTGGCTGCGGGTGGAAGAATTTTAAGATCTTACTCTAGGGAGTTAGTGGTTGCCTATGCTATAAATTTGAATGGTTACTCTATTAATCAAGCTGAACACATGGCCCTGGCTTGGGGTCTTCAAATTTCCCTCTCTATCAACATTTGTGTCATTGTTATTGAAGGGGATTCCAAACTCATCATTGATGTTGTTAAAGGGCTGAAAAAAATCAACTGATCAATCGATGGTAATATTAGAGATATTATCAGGCGCATCTCGGGTTTTGATTCCTTCTTCTTAGGTCATATTTACAGGGAAGGTAACAGGGTTGCTAATACTTTGGCGGCACTTGGCCTTCCTGGCTAGGGTTTGAGATATTGGAGAAATTTGAATTCCTGCCTATCAATGTCGAATTACTCCTTCAAGGAGAGTATAACACGCTAATCCCCCATGGATATCCACCTCCTTTATTTTTTCCGCCCTCTTCATCGGGCTCGTAGGTGTTGTTGGAAGAGGGAGTTTTAAAATTTTAAAAATTTCAGCTTAGTGCTGACTGACAACAACAATCATTTTAGGTGGACTGCCAACTAGACTTCTAAACATGATGACCACCTCACCATCATCACTTGACAATGTTTCTATGTGTTTCTTTTAATTGTGTGGGTTACTAGAGATAAAACACATGTGAAACCTCCGGAGAAATGTGCACTCAAAGAATGAATTGAGCTTGGATGGACACATGTATGTCCATTTAATGATTATTCCTTAAGCCCCAATTACAAGGTGGTGTATTTAACCTACAATGTCACTTTGAAAGGCTATATTTACCTTTTGCACGTGTCTCCTTGTCTGGAAGATAATTCTGACAATGATTTCATCACTTTCTTGCATAATTTCCAAATTCTCAACATTTATGTCAAGATTAATCCCATTTTGACAAAGCAATTTTTTGGTGACCTTTTCTATTAAAGAGTTTATGTCGAGGGCTTAGGAAAAATCTTTGGCTATTAACATTTATTATTTTTCCATGGGAGGTGATAGGGTACGCTTTGAGCCAGATAAACATGATGATTATAAGAAGGATCTGGTTGTTTAGAACTATTGCATCGAAGGCGTGGTGGTGGAGTTCATGGAAAACCTATGAGGGCATGATGAATAGCTCTCCATTCAATTTTATGTTTCCTGGAACAATCATAGAGTTGTTGTTGGGGGGATTTCGTTCAAAGTTTTTGAATAAGTTATTTCCAAGGCGACTAGCCTTTCTTTGGAGGGAAGAAGATGGAATCGGGCGAGTCAAGTGGCAAATAGTGAAGGTCTCAGCGGATTCTTCAAGGGGAAGGAGGCACCTATCAAACCTTAAGTCAATTTTCCCAGAGAAGAGCTCTAGCACCCAGGGGACATGGTACGTTTAATGATCATGTTTAGTATTTTACTCTTGAGGGCCACTACAAAATCTACTATTATTACCATTTCCCCTTGTTGAATCACTTTATAAACCATGATCTTTTATGTATACCTTTCTATCTATTTCATTCTATGGAAATTTCAATCAAAGAGGCCCTAGACCCAAAAAATTAGGATAAGCAACCTATCCCCCTCCACCAGAGTCTGATTTACAAGCTCTATTGATACCATTTGGACTTATCCGCCCCCCCCCCCCCCCCCCCCCCCATAACATTATGTTAATTCAATCCCCTCTGCATGCCTCTCATTCTTTGGCAGTGTTTGCAAGCAGACTAGCCCCTTCTAGATTCTTCCAACTATCTAATTGAGCTTTTGTTTCCTCCCATTTTCCCTCTTCCTCTATAACTATCATTGAGCTGAGCCCTCCCACCTTGCCCCACCCCTTTGTTGTGAAGGATCAGAAACCCTCTTGCCGTAAGGACAAGGGTAAATTTGCTGGAAAAAGAAAGTGAATCATAATTGACAATTCCAGCTTGGAGAATTCGGAGGAAGAAAACCATGTTGTGGAAAATGAGGGTAGGAGAAGATTCGGAAGGCTTTCCTTGAAGGGTAGTAGTGAGAAAAAATATAAGAGCCAAAAAGCTGCTAAAGCTAAAGATGAACCTGAAGAGGGTGAGGGTGGCAATATTTTAAATGAACCTATGGGAGAAGAGGCTAGCACTGAGGATTTGGACATTGCCATCAAGGATGACCCTGGTCCCCTAGTGGGCCCCAAAGATTTGAACACAACTAATGAGCAACTTGCCGAGAATTTTGAAGATATGGCCCTGGAGAACTTTATGTGAAAAGTGGACCCTATCATTAAGATGTCTTCTAATATTTTTTGGGGGATCGAGGGTGACAAAGGGGTTGTTGTGGAGGGAATGGATAAGGATAGGAAGAGTGACAAGAAAAAGAAGAAGAAGAAAAAAGACAAGGGTTTCTCTTTTGTGGATGAGGAGAAACAATAGATGGAGAAGGAAGAGAAAGTGGAGCCTATGGACCACCCCAGGTAGGATGAATTTTTGGCACTCAAATGCAAAGTCCATGAGCTGAGGAACTACCTCGACAATTTTGGGGTGGATAAATAATTTCAAAAGCTGAAAGAGGAAATCAAGGAAATGAAATGCAAGGGGACCACTAGGGATGAACAACTTGCTAGTATCAACAAATTTTGCATTCATGTCATGCACAACTCGATGATGACGCTCTTTCTCCTTTAAGAAAGGATTGTTGAAGAAGAGGTGGACAAATAGGCCTACAAGGGACTTTACAGGTTCCTTTCTGAGGATTGGGGAAAGGTCATTGAAATGGATGGGCTTCATAAACAGCCCCTTTAGGTCTTGGTCTTGGGTTTTTTTTTTTTGGTTTGCTGTCGGTCTGGTTACTTTGGACTATGGGATATTCCCCTATTGCTATCTTTTATTTCTATTGAATTCTCGTTGAAAGTTATGTTTTTGTGATGGTTTGGTGTTGCTAAAGTGTTGATGATAGTCTTTGACTATGTTAAGGGTCAGCACCCTGGTTAAGGTTGCTTAACTAATAAAAAACATGGCACAATCCTTATAACTATTTCACTACCTAATCATTTGTATATGTTTCCACTAAATATTTTGTAAGCTTATGTCTTTAGGTTGACATGGGATGAAACTAAAATTTATTCTTTTATAACCCATTGAAACTGAATTTAAATATAAGATATATTACATAAACTACTTTCATAGCCAACTTAATTTTATTTAATCAATGTCTTGTTTTAATTTCAATTTTTTTTTTTAATTTCTATAATGTTTTAGATTTTATTTTTTTCCAAAATTTATTTATTTTTCTATAATAAATTTTATAGATTTTTAAAAAAATTAAATTTATTCATTTATTCTAAAACTATACACCAAAAGATTAAGGAACTATCTTTGACTATGTTCCTTAAAAAAAAAAAAAAATTTAATCCCCTAAGAGTTGATATAAAATTCCAAAATATAAAGTTTTTGGAAAACTTTTTTTTCCAAATATATATATAAACCTAAATTCATAATGCTTTAATATTCCCACCAAAAGCATTTTAAAAAAAGCACCTCAATCCAAAAATGATATGAATGTTTGTAAGAAAAGATTAAAATTCATAAGACTATAAACATAGATTTGCTAGGAGGAAGCTTCATATAGGACTTGCTTTTGCCATGGTTAATGGCTAATTTGTATATTGAAGGTAGGTTTAAAATTGTTCATGGCTATATTTTTTTTCTTTTAGACCACCTTCGTCATGATAATTTAATAAGTATACTTTTTTCTTTTTTTTCTTCGGGTAAATTTATTGAGGATAGTGCTTACCCACCACTACATTGAGGGTTAATTTAGACATTGTACAATTTTGGTTTGGATTTAAACCTTCTTGTTAATCCGAGCATCAAGAAATTGAATGTAAAGATAAAACATTTAGAGAATGAGACTTCTACAAGTAGTCCTAAGAACACTGTCAAGATTATAAAAAACAATGCTCCTCTCAATCAATAACTCATGATTGGTGGGATGGAGAAGCCTATAAGCCTTTGATATTATCAATACCCAAAAAATATATAAGTATTTCTCAATGGATCTATAGGCTTATATTTTTTTGTTGGAATGTGGGCCCATGCAATAGATAAAAATACTTGAAAGAGCTTAATTGTGAGTTTTTGACAAATCCAAGCGTGAAAAGGTATCACCCCTTCATTTATTTGTGAGGAACTTAGTATTGGATGTAACATGCACAATTGATAGCCTGTTCTCCCATACTGAGGTGTCAAATATTTTGAGTGCATCATACAGTTTTACATTTCCTTCAAGGACCTATTCTTGCATTCTACAACACCATTTTGTTGAGGACTATATGGAATTGTGTGCTACATGTTGATCCTTTTTGAAGTACAAAAGTGGTAAAACTAATTGTTAACATATTCACCCCCATTATATATTCACAAAATCTTGATCAACTTGTTGTTTCTCTACAAAAGATTTGAAAGATAGAAAATTATTAAAGACGCAATATTTTTGTTTGAGAAAGTAAACCCATGTGTATCTAGAAAATTCATCAACAAAATGTCAAGACATATCTAGCCCTGCTAAAATATGGTTGTGGAAATGGCCCTACCAAATCACTTTGTACCAAATCTAATAGTTGTGTAGCCCTCCATGCTTTTTCTTTATAATATTGCTCCACAAGATTCTTATTGATAATGTACCCTTGGAAAACTCCATCAAAAAATCAATAGAAGGAAACATTGAAACTATATCCTATTGATGGAGTTGTTGCAAGTAATGATAGTTAAAGTGGTTATATTGTTGATGCCACAAGGAACTCACCTCATCTACATGAGTGAGTAATACTATCAAAGAAATTTAGGAAAAAAGTGAGAAAACTAATATAAGTTGGATTGGTTATCTTCTTTGCCAATGGAAACTGTATACCAATTATGTTTTTAACTAATTACCTTTGTATTTGGTGTGAACTCAACTCGCTTTGGAGAACAAGTGCACAAGCGATAAGATATACAAATAAGAGATTAGTTGATAAAGATGGAACACAAAGGAAATCCTCAAGTTTTCCTTCACCCACATCAATAGACCCTCTCCTATGCACTTCAATAGGAATGGCATAACCCATTATTATGGCAAGCATAGAACATGGCTCTAAAAAGATGAAATCATTTTCTAAAGAGGACATGTAGAGTGAAGCACCCAAATCAATGATCAAGGAATTTGGTTGTTAGGAAATAGAAATAGGGCCTTTCCATTTCCTTTCCTCTTACTCTTTTTGGTTGTTATGATGGATATTGTTGGAATTGTTGTCATTGATGACCAGGTGTTTGTTGATGAGATTATGTGTTATTAATATTATCAATTGCTATTGATGATGAGCTATTCGTTAAAAAAATTATATGATTGTTGGATATTATGATTGTCAGAGATTTATCTCTCGGGTGTTGAAAAGATGTTGTCATCCAGATGAATGTGTAGAAGGTTGATAGATATTTAGATGAATAAGCAAAAAATATTCTTAACTAGATGTCCACCCTTTGATATCTATATCTTGCAATAGTATCATGTATGATCTTTATGATGTGGTATATTTTCTATCATAATAAGATGATGATTCGAAGGATTGAGATGAAGATTAGAAGTATTAAGATGAGAATTAGAAGCATGGTAATGAAGTGATTTTTTCCAAATGATCATATGCATACTACAGGTTGTTGTAGTATCTTCTCCATTGCTCCTAAATGAGAAAATGATGTTCTGGTATACAAAAGTTGATGAAGAATGAGAATTGAAAGAAATTGTGTTGAATACAGCGTGGAAGAATGATCTGTACTCCTTAGCTGCATTTGTAGATATGCTCTTGTGGTTTTGGATATAGTATCTATTCTTTATGGACGTTGTACTCCTATCTTTTCAAGTCCCTGGTATTGCAACTAATGTTTTTGGTTAAGATGGTATGTTGGCAGTTTGATGACTAGTTAGGACTATTCCAGAGAATGCTCTGCATTGAATTTTCTATTTATATAGATTGGAAGGTATTATTATAACATTTTTTTAGTGTCTTGGTTTATATTTTAGATGATGAAGTATTCTAGAAGTTTGTTTGTTGATGTCTTATCTCATGACTATGTTTCTTAGGATTCCAATAATGAAATTTTTTGTATTAGTTTGGTCATGCTACCTTGTTTTGGATTGATAATGTGGAATAATTGTATGGGAATATTGTTGAGGTTTCATGGAATTACGCTATGAGGTCCGCATGATTTTGGATGATTTGTTTGGTGTTGCATTGGTTCTGGTGTTGGTTTTCAGGGTAATTTATAGTTATCTGGTTGGTGAAGCTTGTTCTCTTGCTTGTTGTGTATCTTTGGGGGTTTCTTCTAGAATTGGAGTTTTGTTAAGTTGTGTTTGGGTCTTGCTATGCCTTGTGGGGATCTGCACTATATGAATTCATCTAGAAGAAGTGTTTTTGACTTGACTAGTTATGTGCTACAAATTTAACCTACGCATTACCCTATTGTTGACCTTGGAGGATGTGCACCAATATGTGTTATGTTTAAGATAGTATTGTATGATGTATTAAGAATTTTTAGGCCCTCTATATCTCCTAGATAGGATTGTATGCATCATATAATTATGTTTTGTGTCTGACCTTGTGGGAACACTCCTTGTTCCTTTTTATGTATGACCTAACTAATGTTTTGAGATGATCTTGTTGGTATATAAATAAGATCATAATGTGGAAGACACAAATGTGAAGCTATAAGTGTGTGTGGTGGAAGTATTGGAGCTAAATCACCTAATGGTTGCTTGAGGCAATGATTCAAGAGAAGCTACATTCAAGGGATATTATTGGGTGCATTGTTGCTAAAGGCTTCATTGTAACTCATATATTCATGTATCTTTCTTGGAGATAGTGAGTCTCACTAGAAAGCCCTTTGTATGTTACCCTAAGGAAGTGATCCTCAGTCTACAAGTTCTTGTGGGATTAGTGAGCTTCCTTGGGTAGTGAGCCCTAAAACAAATTGTAATACTATTCATATAGCATGAGTTAACTCTCACCATGGTCTTTCCCTTCTTGTGTTTGTCACATAAATAGGGTGTTCTCCTATGTATGTGTGTTCATTACTTATCTTTCTTCGGTGTTGAAAAAATTAAGGTTTAAAGTTGAATTTGAATTGTGCTATAAAGTGTTAATATTTGTTCAAGACTGATTCATCCCACCTTCTCAGTCTAGGTGTTTGTTAAACAAATTTTGTATGTGTCCTTAGAAGACCCTTGTGATGAACTTTGTTTGATTGAATCGAACACCTTGATATTGTTCTTTTCTAAAAGATGTGAAAGGTGATCAATTTTTTTTTTTGAAAACTTGATCTTCTCCTTCTTAGGTTGTTCACCTTTTTATGAAGAGGTTTGATTATCTTCTTTTAAAGCAGTAAGTTTTTGGTATTTTTTTTCTCTCCCTAGTTCTTTTATTTTTTTCTTTTTTGACCTTATTGTTAGCCAAGGCATGTGACTTATAGGGTTCAATTGTGCCCATTAGAATTAATATTCCCTACTCCCTAATGATTTCTATAACCAATTCATTTAGAGAAGGCATTTTATAGGTTGAACCTAGGGCACATTTTGTAGCATAGAATGTAGAAGTAAATACTAAATAGTTAGGGTCAAGCTTAGAAAGAATACTAAAGATTAGTTGTTTATCATCCTTCTTAATTGCACACTATTCCAATAGCAAGCTTACAAATTTGAATTTTGTGAAGAAGTCACGTATGGTGTGAAAATTGGTATGAATCAACCCTATGAATTCATTTTAAAACTAATGACCTCTTAACTAATCTTTCATACCAAAGAAGGTTTCCAAGGTGGTCTAAACTCCATTTAGTGTAGTGGCAGATTCGATATGAAAAAAAAGACTAGTAGAGACAAACATGCATAGAGTATAAAATACAAGTAATCATATTTATTAAACCACTTTATCTTTTTTGTAGCATCCTCAAGTTTGATTTCGAGTCCCATTATACACATGATGATATCCATGCCTTTTAAGATATGTTATTGGTGCAAGAACACATAGTGAAATTCATGCGTCAAGGAGGTCATTTTTGAGAAAAATACTTTGTGTTCATGTTTTGATCATGTAATAAGGCCTTTTAGGCTATTTTTAATTGATTTGTGTCAATTAGGAGTCTTAGGGAGTCTTTTGGCAAAAGTTGCTCAAAAAGTTAGTTGTCATGCAACTTTTTGTTGTAAATGTTGTCATTATGAACATAATGATTTTTTTGTTGGTTATAATTCAAAAGTTGGATTGTAACTATTGGAGAGGATGTAAAAAAATATATATACCTTGTATTCATCAACAAAATGTTGGTTGGTGTCATTTTGGAGTGATAAGCAATAAAATTTTGCCTTGTTTCCTGTATTTTAACCATTTGGTCTCTATTGAAGTAGTTTATACATTCTTGTATGGAAGAATTATTATTTGAAAATAGGTTAATCTGAAAGAGGGGTTAATCTAATTTCTTTTGGTCCAATTCTCATCAATTTTTATTGGGTCTTTTTCATTCTACAAGCATTTTACTGAAAATTGTTCTGAAACCCTAGTTTTGAGGGTTTGGACTGGGAAAACCCATGGAGTAGGGCCATTACATCGATAAAAACTCTAAAATTAAGTGGAATGGAATTAATTGGTATGTATTTTGATTTCCATAAGGTTTCAGGGGCAGAGGGAAGGTGTTGGAGGCAAATTTGGTGATGTCATGGCCTAATATCCCTATGTATTAGGCTTATTTGCATTAGTAGAAGGAGGGTTTGGTTGAATGGTAAATTGTAGAGTGTTCCAAGGATGGAACTTGTTCTTTCAGACCCATTGTAACTTTATTAGTTCCCAAGAGTAAAGGATTGAGATTTGGGATTAAGAATCTTGCCATTTGCTTTGTAAAAGTGACCTAATCAGGCTTATTTGGGACTAGGATAGTCCATTTTTTAGGCATACTTTCCAAAGAAACCCTATCCCATTTTGACATATATTGTATAAAGAAAAAATGTGTATTTTAATAAATTTTCCTTTCTGAGATATCAATTCTTATTTGAAAGTTTTTGTTAAAATACACATGTTATTGCTCTAATTAGGCCTTAGGACAAAATTTCCAATCAATTATTGAGCAATGTGTTCCAAAGTAACCATGGCCAAAAACTAGATATGTTATAAAATGGCCAAATGGGTACTCAAAATTTTTTTTATTTCTATCTAAATTTATCCGTACAAACATTTATGCCCCAAAAAACCAATTGGGAGGGCTACAAGATTGAGACCTAGTGAGGACTGTTCATCATTGAGTCATGCCCAAGGTTTTGAACCAATATATGATTGAGTCCACCTTGTTTTTCTAAGTCACTTTAGAGGGTTTAATTTTTTGTTAGGATTGGGTTGAAGCCTTTTCTAAAAGATATGGGAAGGTAGGCTTGGTCTAGTATACCCAAAGGGAGTTTTGAAGATTTTATGATAAACCATCAAACCAAACCCCATAATTGTGAAACTTGATCAGTTTGTGATCTATTTGAAGGAAACCTACCCCTTCTTTGCATCATTTATCATCTTAGATTCCTATTCAAAATAGTTATATAGTGTTAAAACGAGGTATTATAGATGCATCCATGAGTGTAGAATAGTAGATTGCAAAGAAGAAGGAAAAGTGCAAAAAAGAAGACATGTGAGACACCCCCCTTTCTGCTACTCTAAAAAATCACGCCCCAAATATTACAAATTTGGAGCTTTAAGATTAGTGTGCTTTTAATTCTTCTACCAAATTACAATACTTTTTAGGTCTTCAATAGACAGAATTACAATTTTTGATACAAATTAAATTTGATAAAAAAACTTGTAAAAAATAACCTTGTAGTCGTGAAGTACTCTTCAATACTTTTCTAATGCCTATTCTTGAAAAATAGACATCTGAGGCAAAATTTATCACCTGTTGAAGAAACAAAATGTAGAAGCTTCAACCTACAATATCTAATTAAAAATAGTAAATTTTTTTTATCAAAACCTTTGTGAATGGATAGTTATCATTTCCAAACTTCCTTCAAGTAGTCATTTGTGAAAATCCAATGCCTAGGGCAAAAGTTATGCACTTTTTTAAAAAATGTGCAATTCTCCTTACAAGAACGACTCACCCTAGCTTCTGGCTTAATTTATGCATAGTTTATTAACTATATAAAAATATTAAGAGGTACCCAAATAGTTATTTTACCCTATGAATAAAACCCAAAATCATTTTTATTTTCAATGAGTGAAAGTTGGATTTGTGATGAAAAAATAGAAACAACTCTAGTAAAAATATTTTAACTTTTTTACTATGATTTGTTACTGTGTCATCCAGTCTCTTATTTTGGTGAAATAAAATTTAATATTGACTTTATCAAACCTTCTAGATGCTCTAGAAATATCAAAATTCCTCTAATATTTATAAAATGTTGCTATCACCTAGATCTCAAAATAACACATATATGCAAATCAAAATAAATAGATGATTACTTTTTCTTTAAATTATTTTGATTCTCTAGGTCATACAAGGATGCAAGAGAAGAGAGATTGAGTTTTTGGAGAAAAAGCTTATCTATCTATTAGTCTCAAATATCTTAAAATATCAAATGAACTTTACTAGACAACAAGGCTCCAATACCATGTTATATTTGTTGAGAAGGGAGAATTGAGCCAAGATTTGATGTTGATCATAGGTCACATGCAACTCCACTCAATAGATGATGGAATATCAAAATAGAAAAATGAAGAGAAAATATAAAATGAGAGAAAATAGAGACAAAGCAAGAGAAATTTGAGGATACTCTCAACACTCTCATTGATATATCACCAAAATAGTGAAGGTGAGAGGAAAGTGTTATATATATAGAAAAAAGAAGGCATATACATCTAAGAGGTGAATTAACTCTTACTAGCATAAAAGGTGGGAGGCTTTACCTACTTGATAAATGTTAAAACATGTGGCATGACCTCCTTAGGTGAAGACAAAAAAGAAGTTAAGAGAGGTGGCACATAAAGACAAAAGAGGGTGAGAAACCCAATTACCTTAAACCTACTCAAATAAGGATAGAATATTGGTTATGAGATGTGACACAACAAGCCAAAAGAGGGTGTGTATCTCAACTACTTATGTGTGGGAAAGAGTGACACATGTAGTAGATGTATTTTGCCATGCATCCTTATATTAAAAACTCCCAATAAACCTAAGACACCTTAAATAATAATGTGTAGGAAAAAAAAATTACCTCCTAAAACAAGGAAAATAAAAAACCTACAAAAACACATCCATCTCATATCAAATCTTCATCATTGATCATCCTTTAGGAAAACTTATCAATCCACCATCCTTAAACCATTTTGAGATCCTCAAATTCACATAATTTTATGTTGACATGCGAGTACCACATTCCATCTATTCATGAGTACAACCACCTCCATAGTACAACAAGAATACATATAGGTAAAATTATGATTTTTTTTAATTTATTGTTGATTTTTTTCTCTATCTAAGGTTGCATTGAATATAGATGGAAGGATTCATAGTTTTACATTTGCCTTATTTTCTTGGTCTACATTTTTTGTACATAAATACAAATACAATAGCATAATTGTCAATAAATTTCAATAATATCAAAGGATCCTACCTTAAGGTTCCATCTCCTACCTCAATCCTTTTAATAAATAATCTATTATTTCTCTATCTCATTTCACTCTCTTTGTGGCCTCTAATGCCAACTATAACGAATCCATGTCTCTCTCCAGACAATCCATCTATACTCATCCTTCATCTCTCTCTTGAAAATGATATATATCTTGATTACGGAACAACCACTCTTTTTCAATTATATGCAACAATTGACAAAGACCATCAATAAATCTACTTGATCCTAACTAATTTAATCAAATAATGGATTCTATTAACATGAATACTATTTTTTTTTTAATTATTTTTAGTTTTTAGTAGATATTGAGCTAGGTGTCCCATTATATCAAATATTACTGTCACCTAATCTACTACATTTTACTCATTTTATACAAGCTCTCATACATATTTTACAACAAATATTTTTCTTCAATTAATATTTCATACCTAATTTAACAGGATCCATCCAATCCTAGCCCTCAATGATATTATAATTATGCCACATATAAAAGGGCTTCCTCTCCCTAACTTAGTTATATGGTCCCCTCTCCTAGCACCTTTTAAAGTGGTCTAGTTACTACCCATGGTGTTATCCTAACATTTGATACCTCTTAAGCATCTAATGGATATAGTGATGATTGCATGCTCTCTCCTAATATGGTTTCTTTATACACTAAGCAATAGCTTTGACATCATCACCCTATAAAAATAAAACCAACTCATCCTTAGCATTATCATTTTTCAATTTATGAGTACTAAATACTAACACCTCTATCACACTATCTACTTGTATGAATAGCATTAATTTCTCTTATAGATGGGAAGCTCGGGAAGCTCCAAAGGCATAGTTCGTTGACTATAAAATTCACAAATAAACCTTTCAAACTAAAATATCTCTAATACTATAAGATGTCTCATGAAGTATAATTAGAATATCTTTATCCTTACTAACTATATTATATCATATATGCTTATTTATAGGGCCCATTATTCCCTTCAAATGATATATGTAAGATCTAGTTGACCAGATTCACTCCTCCTACCTAGTAAAATAACTTAAATATCATAGGCCTAGCACTATAATAATGCCATGGCTCTTAAGCTTGGCTTGATAGTCATAATAAATTAGTGAATTTCATCATGTAGATGGTAAATCATAGACCACCCCCATAAATATATGATCTAATGCTTCTTCATATCTCTAATAGATTGTAACATATTGTAGGCATCTAAAAATGGTCAATTCTTGTGGTGCCATACTTTAACATGTTTATGTTACCTTCTTTTAGGTTTTTCATGCTCATTAACACTTTCCTCTATGTTGCAAATTCGATCTTTATCATTTGTCGGCATCATGTCTTTCTTTTGCATTCTTTTCCTATTTGATTCCAATCTCTTGCATTTGAGTTAGGTCTTGTCAATATCAACTTTGATTCTTAATCATTGATCATGATCAATCTATCATATCAATTGGACATCATTGTAACCCTAATTGATGTCAATTATAGTTTTTTTCTAATATCTCATCATTTGAAGTATCAATCATCTTCAATCATTTGTCAATTGATTTCAATCATTTTGGATCTTTGTCAATTTTCAATTTTCAGTCATCGTCAATATTTTTTTATCAATTTTGATCAATTTGTCATCGGTATTTGTTGATCTCTTTATCAAATAAATCATTAGTCAATCTTTCATTGATTTGTCATCGATCTCAATCAGTTATCAAACCCTTATCATTTTGGATCAATTAGTCATTGGTCCCTCATCAATTTTTATTTATCAATTTGGTCCATTTAGCATCTTTGATCGATTCATCATTAATCTTTGTCAATTAATGTCAGATCCTTAATAGTTATCCTTTTGATTATGATCCTCGTCATTTATTTATTGCCTCAATTGCATCATGACCTAATTCATTTCCTAAGTCAACTCTTAGGGTTTTATGATCTAATCATTAAATCCTACTAACATCCCTTTTAGGTTAAATGTGTTTATTCATTTCTCCTAGGTGTCTTTTTGAGTCACAATTAAATTATATATTTAATTGACTAGTTTGTCCCTTTTCGTGATAGAAATTAATAAATAAAAATTATTAATTTATCTCACTTTTCTCTCCCCTAATTATTCCCCCTAATTTCTCCTCTTTTGTGCTCAATTTTGTCATAATCATGAAGTTATTTTCTCTCCAATTTGTCATAACTCAATGGCAAAATTTTGAGACCAATTTGTCATAACTTGGAAGCATAAATCTCTCTCAACTTGTCGTACATTTACATATAAAATTTTCATTGAATTGACATAGCATTTTTAATAAATTGTCTCCCAAATCATGTTAATTCTTGATTTTGTTTCCCTTTTCAATTGCTCACTAATTTTGGAGAATTTTGTCGTATAAATTGAGTGTTTTCTCATTCTTTGACAACCACACATCTAGTATCCTTATGTTGTTGATTTTGCTTTCTTTTGTCATCTGATTTGCATTCAATCACACTTGCATCTTGTAGGTGAGATCCACAACAATTTGAAGGAGAAAGAAGAAGAATGGAATAACATGGAAGGAGCACTCTTGTTTGGTTTGCATTTCATTTTAGTACCTTTTTTTTCTATGCTTCTATTGATTGTATTAGGGGTCATTTCATAGAATTTTAGCCTTTGTGGTTAGCTAATTTAGTATTATGAATCATATGCCTAATTCCCTAGCTACATTTTTTTGTGAACCTAACATGAATGATGCTTAACCTTGTGTCTTTTGAGTGTTTTGATTGATTTCAGACCAAAATTTACAAGAAAAAGGAATTCTCGGGATTGGATCAGAGTTTTTGCACACTTGTGGGAAATATTTTCTCCCTTGTAGGCTATATTTGTGCTCTTGTGGGCTATATCTGCACCTGTGTGGGCTAGATCTACGCCCTTGTGGCTCAGATCTGCACCCTTGTGCCTCTGTTTGGTGCACTTGTGATAATGGTCTTCAATTTGAAAATTGACTAATCTTTTGTTGTTGTTGGGTTAAAATAGGAATTTTAAATGTTAATACGGCCTAAAGTGAACTCAAATAGATTTAATTAGGTTTTGGTTAAAGAACAACAATCCTTCATCACTTCTTTTATATGCAAATTGGCTAAAAAGAACAATCTTTCAATTTGGGCTTTAAAATTGAACTTAAATCTTGCAAATTTGATTACAATCTTGATGCAATTAGTCTAATTATGGTTGGACTGGGATTGAATGAACTTTCATAGCTTAATAGGATGGCAATGAATAATAAATCTTAACATTAGTAGGTAATTAGGGTTTATAAAGAGGCAAGTTTTGCATTTTGTGTGAGAAGGTTCAATGGCTTTCAAGTTCTTTTCTTAGGGCTTGCAATCAATTCTTAGAATTGAATTCATCTTTTGATGGTTAAAATATGAATGATGTATTGAAATTATACAATATTTTAAAGTCAAGTAGGGCCATTGGTATCAAAATTAGGGTTTATGTGGTCATACTAGCTTCCCATTTGGCAAAATTTGGTCTCTCTTTGACTTTTTCTCATTTATTTGTAGGTGCACTGTGTTGGCAATTGATAGACACTTCACCGACACTGGCACTAGCGCTGGTAGGATGGAAGGATTTATTTTTATTGGCAATACAGGCCGACATGATTTAGAATAAGGTTATCGGTATTGGAGGCCGACATCTTTTGGATTTGGCATTGGCAATTGTTTTTGATATTCATGTGTTTATGTTATCTAGCCGACATGTATATTGACATTGTAATTATCTTTGTAAGTCAACATAAGGAATGATAAATTGTATAGGGTATATAGGTCATTTGGATAGATCGTTTTGTGATGTAATAGTATGGATGCGAATAGGGATGTTAAGTAATACAAAATATATCAAAGAGATCATGTATGTGAGGATTTTTTGTAAAGGGTTAAAGGGTTTAGGGTTTCAGACCAGAATAGACAGAGCTTAACCGGAACTGTATTCAGGCATAGAAGATGCTATCTTTGCAGTTCATTCATTTCTCTGGATTGTAGTATGTATTTATATGTAGTCAGTGAGGCTCCTTTCGTGATTGAGCAATGTGCTATAGGATGTAAGCCTTCCTGCAAGTGCATGCCCCTATATTTGTAATATCTCTTCATATGGCTATGGGATTGATATTGTGGGTCACAAATCCCATCATGGTTTTTCCTCTTTGAGGTTTTCCACATATAATTATGTGTAGTATGGTGTTCATTTATTTGATTGTCTTATTGGTTGCTTTACTTCTTTTTATTATGTATGTACTGGTATACCGGTTGGTGTATGCATGCTTTAATAAGGTTAAAATTGATAATTCTTGTATAACACTGATTCACCCCCCCTCTTAGTGTTATTGGATTCCAACAATTGGTATAAAAGCCTTTTGCATCGGAGGAAGTTTAACAGATTGAGGAAGATTCTGAATCCGGAATCCATGGATATGGCTTTGGAAAAGTAACTTGAGATGGAACTTGAAGATTATGGTGTTG
The DNA here is from genome assembly GCF_030272615.1 of Cryptomeria japonica. NCBI lineage: Eukaryota > Viridiplantae > Streptophyta > Pinopsida > Cupressales > Cupressaceae > Cryptomeria > Cryptomeria japonica. The sequence continues at coordinate 232,251,672 of NC_081415.1, forward strand.
AAAGGTTGAAGAACTTAAAGCTACAAGATGAATTGAATTCTGCTAAGGAATTCATTCTTGTCATACAAGAGAGGTTGTCATCTATTCAACCTAGGAGAAAGGAAATTTTGCAAAATTAGGATGATGAAGAGAAAGATGTACTTAAGGAATAGTGTCAGAAGCTGAGTCAGGAGAACATGGTTATGAAAAATTAAATGCAAGCTATAACTATGGGAATGTCTAAAGAGATTGACGACCAAAAGAAAAAGGAATAAAATCTTGTTGTATCTCTGAAGAAAAAATTTGAAGAATGTGGTAGCTTGGTTCATGAGAATGATATGTTGAGAACTGATTTAGTACAATCCCAGAGTAATGAACAAGAGCTTGAGAGACAAATGATAATTCTGAGAGATGATCTGACTACTACAAGTGAGTATAAAGAAAAAAAAACAAGATTAGTTCAGCACAGCTAGATGAGTTATTGAAGGGACAAAGGCAGAATGGAGATTCCAGTGGACTTGGATTTGAACAAGGACAGAGTTCTGGTACTGCAAAGGAAGATCAAAACCATAAGGCAGTTTAATGCTTATAAATTTAATGGTAGATGTTTTGTTTGTAATAAATTTGGTCACATGCCTAGGCAATGTAGAAACAGAGAAAATCAGAACAATAATTCTGCTCTCAGTCAGTGTTCTAAATGTAATAAGTATGGTCATAAGACATAATATTGCAGAATGAATGTAAAATGTTATGCATGTGGAAAATTTGGACATATGGCTAATCAGTGCAGGTCAAGAAATTATACCAAATTAAGAAAAGCTATTCAAAAGAATAATGTTACATGTTATGCATGTAATGAGGTTGGACATATTGCTAAGTTCTCTAGAAGCGGGAATCCACTGGTTGGTAATGGAGGATCAAATGAGAAAGGGAAAGAAAATATTAATGAAATCAGACAAGATCATACCCAAAGATGGGTCAAGAAGTCTAAAGAACAATCAGCAGATGGTAATGCACCAGTTACTTATCTGGTAGAGGAGGTTGATCCTACACTGGCTAGAAGCTCATCCGGTAACTGAGGAAGATGCCTTAGGGGTGGGAAAAATTCATCAAGATGCTGTATATGCCCTGGGAACAGGTTCTAGAAGATGTTCTAGACATTGGAGATGCTTGTCCAACATGGAGATGTTTTATTGAGATCCGGTATCTTTCACCTGAAGTCATTGATGTCAATGAAAGATTAGGGTTTTTCTTTTTCTCAGAGGATAAAAGGTTGAATCTACTTCATTATTGATCACCTTGCATTCATAAGTGATTAAGAGCGATTTAGAGAGATTAAAGGTGATTCAGTGTGATCAAATATCTTCTTGAGTGATTTCACCAACGATTGGAAGAAGTCTTTAGGGTTATTCACCAACAATGATTCACAAGTATTTATCTTTAATCATGGAAGCGGAATCATGGAAGCAGGATCATCATATGTACCTTTTTTTTTGCAAATCTGACTATAGTTGAGGTCAAGGACCGTCCCAGGCTGAATTTCAAGTGATATCCGCATGTGGCTACCCTGGACAATTCGGTTGGCACTTTTTCCCATGTCCCAGAAGGAGTTGTGTATGTCAAAGATGTAAGAGCCTAAATTCATTATCATATTGAGTATTTGGGAATGTCTGATATCAAGAGCATGTACATGAGTGAGCTAATGAGAGATTCTGAAAAGATTAAGCCCGAGTACAAATACATTGAGGATTTAGGGTTTACCGGCATTCTGGACATTTTGAAATCTGAAGATGAAATCATTAGGTATGTTTTGAGCAGAGTGCATGGAGAGTTTATCTGGTTAGATAGACCATATAAGATTACAAAGGAGGCCATCAGGGCGATCACTGGTTTACCATAGGTTGGGCAGCATCCAAATAAGAAGGTTTCTAATGATTATGTCAACAAGATTACAGGTGCAACATCTGACAAGTGATCTATGAGAATCAACGCTATCACCAATACAAACATTAGATTTGGTAGCATGGTCATCAGTTACAAGGTAACTCAACCAAACCAATTGAATTCTGTTTCTATCTCCTACATTTTTACAACTTACAAGATGAGATAAAATGAGAAATTGGATCTATGTGGTTGGATGTTGGATGAACTATTGATAAACCTAGGAAAGATTAAAGGAGAAAATAAAGGGACTTTTCGGTATGGAAACCTAATTGTCTGTTTAATGCTATTTTTTATGAATGAGACTCCTAGTTTTGGGAAGAGACAATGGGCATTTGATATCCTGATAGGGAGGTAACTAAAACAGTCAATTGCTTCGTTAGGTAGTCAAAGAGATGACAAAGTATGGGGTTATTTTAAGGCATTCCAAAAGGCTATGAAATCTAGAGAAAGGGTTCCTAAGCACATTGTTGAAAAATAATCAATCGACATATGCTTCATGGTGAAGAAAGATGAAACACTCTTGGAAGTGGTCAAACCTCAGAAGATCTGGATTGAGGAGATGGGATATGAAGTTGATGCATAGATCCTTGATGCTTATGCAAAGATGTTGATTGATGCACCTATTGATGAAGCTGAGAGTCCCTGTAGTACTACTAAGCAGAAGACTCAAGTAGATGAAATTGAGTTCAACTAGAAGAAGAGAGAGAAGCAGGAAGGAAAGGCAAGAAAGTTTGTTGAGAAAGTTTCACAGGACATCAAAGCATTGATTGATGTTGTCCCAGGGAAAGGTAGAAAGAGGAAAGAACCAAAAGTATTTATTGAACCTATTGCAGCTGAATTTGAATCTGAAGATGACACACCCCTGGTATTCAAAAGGGTTATAAGGAAGAAAATAGAAGAAACCAAGGTAGAGGCTAAAAAGAAACTGGTTAGGAAAGTTACATTCAAGTTATTGGCATAGAAGAAAGCACCAAAAGTAACACCTTCAACTCCATCCAATACTAGAAGAAGGAAGAAGAAGGATGACATTGATCTGGCAATTGAATTTGGCAATGTAACTATCATTCCACCAAAAAATTGTGCAGAATTAGTTGATGAGATAACTAAAGATGGTATGTTAAAGAATGTATATTTTTATTATGAAAATTTAGAGGATGGTGAACAAAGAGAAGTAGAGGAAGCAGTATTGTTATATTTGGATATTTATAAGAAAGCCTTGATAGAAATTAAAAACCAAATACTGACAAAATTGTATGATATGTTAGATGCTTGGAGACTATCAACAATGCAAGAAGACAAGCATATAAAGATACAAGAGTTGTTATCTATTTGTGTTTCTATTGCACCAAAGGAAATGGATAGGACACTTGAGATTGTAGATAGGAAAATCTTTAACAACAAACATAGAATAATCAGTCTTATGTTAGGAAGAGTAAATGAGATAATCAAGGAGACCCACAAGGCATGGGTTAAGTTCTTTGAATAGAACCGTGGTTTTTATACTTCATCAGAATAAAAAAAATAGACATTGTACACATCCTGATTGAAGGCCAAGGGAAGGGTATTTTGGGTACTTCACCCTCAATTTTGAAAAATATTAAGATAGTGGAAATTAAGCCCCTGGTAGATACAAATGTATACACAAATGTTGAGATATCGACAAATACAGAGAGTGTCAAGGTTGATAATGTACAGGATACTAATGTTGAGGACAATAGTCCTCCAGATATAGATCTACAGTTTGAGGTTACAGTTCCTCGGGAGGAACCGATAGTTACTGAGACTGCACCAAGTGGCGAAGCCACTGGTGCAAGTGAGGAAACTATAAAGGTTAAATCATCAGAGGAGAAGAAAAGGGAATTCGGTAGGGAACCGGTAGTGAGTCCATCATTGTTGTCAATTGACACCTCACAAGTTGAAAAGAAAAGAATAACTGAGATGAGCTTTACTAAACTCATGATGATGGCTACGTAGAAATTGATGAAGGAGGGATCTATGGATAAAGGGATTATTGATCAGTCTATTGCCGTTTTGCATAGACTAGTCCCAGAGTGCAAGATTGACAGAGAAGCAAGCCCATTCGGCAAGCTTAAGACAATTACAGAGCACATTTCAAAGGATTTCCAATCCTTGCAGCAAATTTCAAACCAACAAGCATTGGAGATGTTCACACAGACAAAAAGAGCTACATTTGATCAAGTGATTGAGTCTGAGAGGAAGAAGATTAATGAAAGGTTGAAATTGATAGACAATTATTTAAAGCAATGTACAAATATTTACAGAGCATGTTGTAACATAGATGTTCTTACATTTAATTTGGATAAGAATATTAAGGAATCTTAGGAGAAAATTGCAAGTATAGCCAATTCTTTTGATGGATTTAAATCATTGACTACATCCATTGATGGCCAGATTTTGGTTTTGGAAGCCCAAATTTTTGTTCTTGAGAAAGAAAATTACAAAATCATTAGAAGAGACAGAAGTCTTAGAGGTTTGGTGAGTCCCTGATTGGATTCACTTAGTGTACATAAGGAGTGTATAGATCTGGTTGGTAAGCCCACACCGACAGAGTTAAATGAGAAAGAGTCATTTGCACATATGCTAAATGGACTTGTATATATTTCTAGCACTTTCAAATTTGGTTGGGACACTTATCTTGAGCTATTTGAAAAGGCATATCAGGATATTTTAAAATATAATAAGCTCCGGTAAGGTATTTTTGGGACATTCATTATACAATATCTTTCATTCTTTGTCCCAGTTTTGGATTTTTGGTATTGTTTTGGGAAATTTTGATGGCATTGATGTCAAAGGGGGAGTGATATAGATGTGAAAAAGAAAAAGGGAGTTGTATACATTAAGGGGAGATATGGAAAACTATGGAAGTATGGAGTATTTTGTATTAATGGATATTCATCTTAGGGGGAGCAGGTTCAGGATGAAACCAACAGATGAAACCATGATCATTTTTCACATGAGTGTTGCCATAAATGCCAAAGGGGGAGATTGTTGGAAATTGACACTCAATTGGTTGGTTTCAATATGTTTTCATTGATGGCAACATGATATTTTGTTTCGGCTTCATGTTTTGGGTTATTTTTGTATCGGCATGCATTTCACCGGCAAACACTTCACCGGTAGGATTGAAGGATTTCTTTTTACCGGCAATGCAGGCCGACATAATTTAGAATAAGGTTATTGGTATTGGAGACCAACATCTTTTGGATCCAACATCAGCAATTGTTTTTGATATTCATGTGTTTATGTTATCTAGCTGACATGTATATTGTCATTGTAATTATCTTTGTAAGCCGACATAAGGCATGATCAATTGTATAGGGTATATAGGTCAGTTAGATAGATCATTTTGTGATATAACAGTATGGATATGAATATGGATGTTAAGTAATGTGAAATATATCAGAGAGATCATGTATGTGAGGATATTTTTGTAAAGGGTTTAGGGTTTCAGACCGGAACAGGGAGAGCTTAACTAGAATTGTATTCAGGCATATAAGATGCTATCTTTGCAGTTCATTCATTTCTCTAGATTGTAGTCTAGATTTATATGTAGTCAGTGAGGCTCCTTTTGTGATTGAGCAGTGTGCTCTAGGCTGTAAGCCTTCCTGCAAGTGCAGGCCCCTATATTTTGTAATATCTCTTTATATGGCCAGTGGATTGATATTGTGGGTCACAAATCCCACCATGGTTTTTCCTCTTTGAGTTTTTCCACGTATAATTTTGTGTGTTATGGTGTTCATTTATGTTATTGGCTTATTGGTTGCTTTACTTCTTTCAATTTTGTATGTACCGGTATACCGGTTGGTGTATGCATGCTTTAATAAGGCTAAAATTGATAATTCTAGTATAACATTGATTCACCCCCCCTAGTGTTATTGGATTCCAACAATACATAGGTCTATGAATGAAGCAAAAGTTGAAGGATATAAAAGTAGATTGTGATGGACTGGTAGTTATTCACTGTGATAACTCTGCTGCTATTGACATATCAAAGAATCCAGTATTTCATTCTAAGACAAAGAATATATCTATCAAGTACAACTATTTGAAGGAAAAGGGGGAAGCAAATGAAGTTAGTTTGGTTTATGTGAACACTAAAGAGAAGATTGCATATATATTCACTAAACCTTTGCCTAAAGAATCATTTGAGTATTTTAGAGACAGATTGGGGGTTTTTGCCCCTCTGGTAGAGACTTGATTGATGTGGCTTGGCATCAGTCCGGTATGCATTATCAGATATACTTTTCATTCCAGCACTGATGTGGGGATGCTACTACTCAGGGGGAGTAGTCAACTTTGTGATTCAATGGTCTATGTTTTTTTTATATTTATGTCATATTTCTAGCATTGATGTGAAAGGGGGAGAGATATTGATGTGAAAAAGAAAAACTTAAGGAGTTGTATACATTAGGGGGAGAGATATATGTATAATTCAGAGCTTTACAAAGATATTATTCATAGGGGGAGTTTGGTCAGAACTTCATTTCTATATCTTTGAATGGGAGATTGTTGGCTATCTTCCATTGGGGGAGACTTGTTTGGCATTCTTGGTACTTAGATGTTTTTCACATCTAGTGTTGCCATAAATGCCAAAGGGGGAGATTGTTGGCCATTTGGTGAAATTGATTATGTGTTGCATTGATGTTTTGTCATTGATGTCAACACTAGCTATTTGGATTCTTTATCAGCACCCTTCTGGTCCCGGTAGGATGAGTGGTTTCTGGTTGGTTTGGATCCGACATGATCTGGTAGGCTCTGGTATGATTTGGCTATGGAATTGGCAAAATTTGGTCTTTGTTTGACGTTTTCTCATTTATTTGTAGGTGCACTGCACAATTGTGCAGGTGTGAGCTATACATGTGCAAGTGTGAGATAGAATTGCACAGGTGTGAGCTCAAACTATGCAGGTGTCCTCTTTGATATGTGTATGTTTCCTCTCTATTTTTTGTTGTGTCTCTATTCTATGCACTTGCAGAGGCAGAATCTCAAGTAAAACTTTGAAATTTAGTTTTGAATCATATCAAAATCAATTTGTTATCAAGTGTTTGGTTTTTTGTGGTACTAATAATCTATGCAACAAATTAGCACTCATTGGAGAAGACCTGAATAACCAAAATACTAACGCATTGATGTGGGACGTTGTCAAACACGAAAACTTGAAATTGAGTGTTTTTCTTTAGTAGTTAGACAACATTTTCATTTGGGTTTAAGAAATGAACATCTATTTTCTATGATTGGGCACACTTGTGCATGTGAGTGGACCCACTACTAACACACACTATCCTCTCCCTTAGCTCTCGTGATCCTGAGTATAAGAGAAAAGTGTTAGCAATGCTCAAATTTTCTCTTTTTTGGTAGAGGGCTTGCCTCTCGAGTGCCATTTTGGTCAATGAGAGGGAGCAACCCAAGTGGTACTTCTTCAACTCACTATAAAAATTAATAAGTCAGGCAAAAGTCATGACTACTTGGCGAATTTGGTCTATCTAATAGGTTCCCTCAATATCCACACTTGTGTGAGATGCATAAAAATCCTCTTTGGAGGACTGGGATAGGCTCTTAAGTGAGTCACCACCACATGATAGACACAAATTTCCATTTAAGTTCCCCCACTATGAGCCAAAATTATTTTAGTTTCCAAAAAACCATCTATATATTGCCGCGGGAGGTTGGACCTCTAAATCTGTCCCACAAACTTGTAGTTCATTATTGAGATATCAAATTCCCTGATATCTTTGGGTCTTTGGGAATTCAAAGTCTAGTGTGTCTGAGAAGTGTGTGTCATGGATGGGAGCCAATGTCACCAGACTTTTACAATATCCAAGTGCATCTTGGATTAAGTTCCGAAGTGGGAATCCAGTAATATTGTCCTTTCCAGCCTTAGGATTATGATTGAATGTGTTTGATTTCATGCGATAAACAAACAACCATTCTATTTTTCATGTTTTTTAAAGTTTCATATTAAAAACAAAAGTTTCAACACAACACAATAAAAAAAAAGTTTCATATCAAAGACAAAGTTTTAGAAAAACAAAAAAGAAGAAGTCCAAAATGTGCTTCAAAAACATTGCAAGTTTTCATCCAACATTCAAAAGGGTTCATCAAAAAAAAAACATGGCTTATCAAACAATTGGATACCTTGGTTTCAAAATTCATGTCACTTAGGATTAGGTTTTGCATAGTCCAAACTTAGGTCTTAGGACATCCTCATTGCCTTCCATAATAGTCAATTGCATTATCATTATCCCTTTTGAATCTAGGTTTAAAAATCATTTTTCTAGGTCTTGGTCCTTTATTTCCATTGCATTATCATCATTATACCAAAATTAGGTCATTGCATAGGTTGCATATTCCAAGTCATGGGTCCTCATATAACCTTATTGCATTGGTTTTATCATTGCATTGTCACAAACCCTAGTCTTGTCCTAGCTTGATTTTGCCATATCTGATATTGTATCCCTAGATCATATCACATTCATATGATGTCTTTAGATCTTATCGTTATCATTACCAATTTCCATTTGGTTCTAAAATTAGATTTTTGCCAAGCTTGAAAAATCAAATTTTTAAATCATACCCTAAGGTGTTGCTAGGAAGTCTTAACCTTGTCCAAAATTTGTCCCTTTATCAACATCATCATGTCAAACCTAGCTTAGTATCCAAGCAATAGGTGAGACATTGTCATTTGTCCTATCATAATTTTTTCCTTTTAATGTCTCAATTTCATTTCAATTTCCCAAGGTTGCATCTTTATGTTTGCATTCCAAAAGTTTGTCCAAATCTTCGAAAAGTTCAAAAACATAGGCTGCATTTTCATTCCCTAATGTTTCATTTAGTTGCATAATCATTATCAAAGTCCAAAAAAAACATAGATTGCATGATTGTCGTAGATTGCATAATCATTTTCTAAGACTTCATTTAGTTTCATATTATTGTCACCAAAAAATTCAAAAGTCCAAAAATATAGATTGCATTCACTTCCACACCATTGTCACTTCAAAAACTAAAAAAAACAAAAGAATAAGTTGCATTTGTTGGTAAAATGGTATCTCAACCTTACATTTACATGAGGTTACTATTTATAGTAAAAAAAATTTAGCACGAAATGGTGTGAAATTATCCCCAAAGCTTCTGGTTGGCTGAATGAGCAAGCTGGTAAATTTTTATCGCAAGATCATGGATAGTTTTGAAGATATTAAAGTTTCTATTTTTGGAGGGTGTGATGAAAGGTTTAAAATTAATTTTGAGGAATTTAGAGGCCCCAAAATGCCCTAAAAAGTGGGCATAAATGATGTAGCCATTTATGAGGTGATAGAGCACTTCACAAGCTTTCTGATGCTTCAAACAGTTCACAAGTTATGGCCTCTGAAAGTTTGGACTCCTGAAATAGGAAATATAAATTGCATCAGACACGTAAATGAGTTATAAAAGGGAGGAACACATGTTCATGTGTATGTTGACACATCATAGGGAATCTAGAATGGAGATAAGGTCGGCTCTACTTTATTGGGTGGTTTTAACCCATGTTTTTGTAATATTGTTTGACCGTTTCTTGTATTGTATCTCCTATATATGAGGTGCATGAGATAGATGTTGTGTGTAAGAGTCTTGTGGCTATTGAGTTGCCTCTAAGTCTCTGATTAGTGGTATTCCTGTGAACATATTTCTCTGCAAGTATATTGTAATCTATTTTTTATTGCTGAATAATATATTGAGTTGCTTTTGGAGTGTGGGGTTTTTTGCCCGAAAGGGTTTTCCCCACGTAAATCATAGTGTTGTTGTGTTGTGGTATGCAAGATATTTTGTTTATTTCAGTTAAGTTTATGTAATTGTTGTAATGATCTATAAAAAAATTGCATTACCCTCATCCCAAGGTTAGTGTAGGAAGTTGTTATGCTACTTAACTTCCTTACAACATTGTCATCATTTTCGGTTGCATTAGTTGCATAAATCATTCTTAAATTTAAAAAATCCCAAAAATATTGCATAGTGACATGCCTATTGAAACCAGGTCCAAATCCAAAATCACACGAATCTATGTATCAAGCCATGTTGTTTCCAATGGATAATGTACCAAACACACAAATTCAATAATGCCAGACTCAACTGCTTGATTCCAATGTGGGTTCACCAAGCAACACACTACCACAATATGAGATAGTACAATTAGGACCTCCACCATACTATGAACCCATATTTGTGCCAATGAAACCAAGGTGTAGAAGTGTTCCACTGACACCATCAGGTAGTGCACCATTTGATTTTAATCAATTGAACCCACAACATGTCATTCAACCCCCAACATCATATGGAGAAAAAAATAGTTTACAAGGATTTGGATCAAACCAAGATCTTCAACAAGAAATGGATCCAAGTAACCCATCGGATTCCTCATAAAATTCAGATGCCTCCAATGATATTGAGATGTTACTTAACAACCCTAAAATGACAAGGAAAATGGATAAATTCTTGAGCAAGGTATTTCAAATGTATCCCAAGAATTTTATAGATGTGATGGATATTGCTACAACCTCGAATGATAAAACTAATGTTCAAACTCAACACGAGGGAGACAATCTCTCAAGTTTTAAGCCTCCTCAAAATGAAGTTAACATGCAACAAGAGGCTCCAACTACATTAATTAAGAAATGTGTGTCTAATTCCTTAAGTGTGAATATTCCACCAAAACCAACATTTGAGGTATTCAATAATCCATTGTATGATACAACGCCATTTCCACAAGATCAAATGGTAATACCAAAAACATCACAACTTCCTCAAGTTTGCTCACAATCAGATATGCAAGAACATTTTACGACTGGGATGCCCAATACCACTGATATTCAGACTAATTCAATGATGCAACAAAATGCTTATGTGCACTCAAGTTCACCATATATGACAACTACTTATGCACAAACGACTCAATCTTTGTCAACAAGCCCATCTATTATGGGTACACATCAAACAAATAAAAATGCACAATTGCAACATCAAGTACAACAAAAGGTACCTTAAAATGTGTAAACAAGTAATGTGCAACAACGATATCATACTCAACAACATAGGCTAGTGCCTTTCATGCAACCACAAGTGAATACAAACTTGCAACAACAAAAATCATTTGGACATACTTCACAACAAGTTAACACAATTGCGATTCCGCATATAAAAGTGAAACAACCCAAAGCCCATAAGCATGGATTATTTAAGCCATTTTGATATATACTAGGGCAGAAACAAATGGTGCAAAATCAACAAATTCCAATTCAATGTCAACAACATAAACACCAACAATATTATGTGCCTAATTATGCACAACAAGGGCAAACAAGATATTATATGCCCCAACAACAACAACAACATGCAAATGTACATAATCAATCATAGACACATTTTCAACAGTCTAAAGGACAATACCAACCTCAAATGCAGATGGTGATCCCATCTCAACAAGCACAACAAAATTCTCAATATCAAAATATTGCAATGCCGCAACAAAAAGAGAAATAACAAAATTTATATATGTTAGAAACACCAAAGATGACAATATTAGAACACCAAAACCTGTTTGGAGGTGTTGTGTACCGACAAAGAGGACATGCAGGGATGAATGATGAACTTCCAAAGCCCTCACAATCTGATGCATTAGTGCAATAAATTGAGAAGTTGCAACAACAAGTCAACACATTACAAACTAAAGGGACAAAGAAACTGTACACACAACAAGATTTGTGTTTGAATTCGTTTGATAAAAGTTTGATTATGCCTCCTTTCCCTAAATATTTTGAAGCACCAAATTTTAAGAAATATAAGGGAAAGGAAAATCCAAAAGATCATATTTGGGCTTTATGCACAGCATGTACAAAAGTAAATTATGATTATACATATCTTATGCATCTCTTCCCATGAAGTCTCATAGGACAAGCCATGGATTAATACTCACACTTACCTGTCAATATAAAATCATGGAATGAATTGGTTGAGAAATTTACTTATAATTTCACATTCAATATAGACACTGAGGTAACTATTATATATTTATGCGAAACAAAGCAAAAATTGGGAGATCCTTTGCTCAATTTCTTACAACAATGGTGAAGTTTGGTTAGTCAATGCTCTCTTGATATCCTCGAGGAATAACAAGTAAATATATTTATTCAAAATTTGGTACTAGAAATGATATATGAGCCGAAACTAAAGAATCCAAGTACCATTGAAAAGCTCATAAAAAAGGGATAAACATTGAAAATGCTCTTGTTGCTAAGGTAGTCATTAAGATCAGAAAGGAAAATAAATATTCAACTAACTCTAGTGACGAAAACAAATTTTGGTCTAGGAATAAGAATGTCACTAATGACAGAGTTGTGGATGCGAGAACGGTGAGCACTAATCAAGCAAAGTTTGTTATAAAAGGACCAAGTGATCCAAATATTCAAGCTCCTAAACCGACTCAGCTACCAAATCAAACAAGTAATTTGATCCAACAACCACAAAATCATCCAAGCCAACAAAAAATTTAACAACGCATGCCTTTCAGATCAAGAGATGCACCTCCCTAATAGTTCACACCATTGGGAGAGCCTATTGAATCAATTATGAAACAATTAATCCAGGCCAATTTTATTAAGCTTTTGGATATCAAAGAGGAACCACTAGTAAAAGCACATTGGTAGAATGACAATTAGTATCGTGAATATCATTGGTCCAAGGGACACAAGATGACATCATGTTTTCAGTTGAAACATCTTATCTAGGATTTTCTTGATCAAGGTGTCAATTAGGTTAATTCACCCACCGAAACTTCTAACGTTGATCGTATTATTTTTCAAAACTCCCTTACTTGATCATGACAAGGGAAAAGCCTCCACTTCAAACTCAAACCAAAAAGGCAACACAAATTACACCAGCACTTCTCATAACTATACATTAATTGTTTTAATGCATTAGACAATAATGTGTCAACCATAAGGATTAAAGACCAAGATCCCTCATGTGTAGTGGCTACTCATCGATCCAAACTAATATTAAAATAAGCTCCTTCCAATCCTCCTAAACCAACCTCAATGAGTCAGTGTAATCTCCTTGACCATCTGGGAAAAACACCTGCACAAATTTTGATCCTTATGTTGTTGAGAGTGTCTCCCATGCATCAAGTTGTCTTAGACAAAGCCCTGACTAAAAGTAACATAGATCCTTCCAGGAGCATAGCAATAAATCCTATGATGATGTGTTGATCGCTCATTTAAATGAATGATCATATTTTTTATCAAAGTGGGTCTCGTGATAGAGAACACTTTGCTACAGGTGTTAGACCTAGACCTTTTGTATAGCATGATTCTTGGCCACCCTTCGATCCATGCAATGAAAGCAGCTCCTTCAAAATATCGCCAGTGTCTGAAATATCCATACAATGGAACCAAGATAACAATTCTTGGAGATCCCAATCCCTTTCAATTATGTGCTAACCTAAAGAATACTCGAGAACAACAAGTACCAATGAACAAAGAAGAACCTTCTCCTAATTATGTGGATCCACAAACATTGTTAGAATCAGTTAAGGGAAAGATGAAGATCCAAGATAAAGGATGTGGAGAGCACTCTATCACCCAAACATTCCTTATTGGTAAGCTTCTTGTATCACTAAAATCACATGGGAAACCACGTCCTTTGCACACAAAACCTAAAATTATCATCCAATATCAGCCCCCAACACATTTGTAAAGTGGGGTGAATTGAACAAGGAAACTTTGGATCAAGATGTATCAGATTGGCTCTACAAATATGAAACAAACACACCACCTTTCCAATTTCTAGTGGAACAATATGGGAAAGGTTTCACCATAATGCAAAAAAAGGGATATGATGGACGTAGTGGTTTGGGGATGAACAAGCAAGAAATTTTAGAGCCAATCATACTTGAGATGTGACATATAACTTTGGGGTTAGGTTTTGTACCATTACAAATTGGAACTGTTAGAATCAAGGAACATTGAGAGGGAGCCTGAATCACTGTTCTACTAGATTTCAAATTCACAAACTTATTCTTTATCCACCGGTTAGCAATGCATAATAGTAAAGAACATAAGCAAGAAATAAGTAAACCACAGATCCACAACACCGAAGTTTTTATGTGGAAACCCAGAAAGGGAAAAACCACGGTGCAGTTGAAACCCACAATATTCATATAATATGGCCAGGAGTATATAAATATTACATAGATGGGGAATGCAATTGCATTCAGGCTTACTTCTTAGAGCTCACTACTCAATTACAATGACTCGGAAGGATACAACCTTCAGGGAAGTCTCGTTGACTTACAATTTGATTACAATGAGGAAATATAATTAAATAACTCTAAAATAACATCTAACAATGCAATAATGAGTTTTGGTTAAGTACAAGATCTCTGACTGTACTCACTCTGCAATATTCTTTGTTTCTATCTCAGTCAGCTACCGGATCACCTCAGAATCAAATGCATACGTGAAACTACGCTCAATCGCACCAAAATGGATCACCACAACAACAATACTTCAAAAACCAATCACCAATTCAATCTTATATATCTGGTCATATAAAAAATAATCTCCTCCAAGTTGGCTTCCAGAAATGTAACGTGTAGTCACATGTCGGCTTCAAACTCTAACAAAACATAACACCGGACCAAAACAATTTTCCAAAATGATTCATCAATGTCAGCCTCATCATTTCCACCTTGAATTTAGTCACCAAAATCACCGCAATCATCAGAAATCTTTGTGGACCAAAACTACACTAGAATAATCTTGATTTACTGGCTACCGGTTAACCCCTGCTTCCAAATAAGAAGAATTACGACCATCAATTTGAATCTCCGAGAAGAGTTTCCATAAATGACAACCCTAAACCAATAATCAAGCATCAAAAATCACCGGATGAGTGTCTTGCCAACAATCTCCCCCTTTGGCATTGATGGCAACACTCGTGAAAAATGCCCAAGTGTTGAGCACTAAACACTAGTTCAAAATAATTAAAAAATCTCTAAGGCTCCCCTTAGACAAAGAATTTAACTCTTCAATACTATACATTTTTCACCATCTCTCTCCCACTTTGACAATAATACCAAAGATGGGGTGTTGTCCAAAACAAAGATACTTATAAATACTTGAAGATACCAGCATAAGTAGTCTTCAAATATCCTAGCTGAGTATCCCACCCACTCTTCAAATTGTCCAAAACTATGATAAATGCACTAAATACAATGACATGAATTTCTAACTCTCTCGGATCAAATGGTATAGGTTGGGTCATCTCCTTCATACAATCCACCTTATTGCTTAATATGGTGTCCAACGGGGTGGCAATCAGATTCTGGAGTTCACCTATTTTTTTCAAAATTTTCTCCTTATCCACTTGAAGGCTTGAGATTTGATCATTTAAGGCTATAATATACCCTTCAGTACTTCTGGTTAGAGTTGCATTAGGGTCAAAGGAATAAGAAATGCAAGGAATATTTCCCTGGCAAACACCTATCTGCTTATCAATACCTATAGTGAACTTAGGCAAAATTGGGCAAGATTTGTATAATTTTCCGGCTTCTGACAATGTGTCAGAAATAATCTGCAGTCTCTCATTTAATCTCACTCTATCATCTTCAATCATTTTCTGGAATGTTTTCTTCCTAACATCCTTGAATTTTTCCAAAACTTTATGTGTAGTTGTCTTGTCCAAAGAATCAAAATTGGTATGTACATTGTTAATCAATCGTAGCAATTTACCGGATGGGTTGTTATTTGAACTAACTATACATTAGGGGCCACCTTCTGCAACACATCTATAAACATCAAAATTAGATTTTTATCTTCAATTTTTTACTTCACCAAATCTTGGTTGGCCTGGGCTTGTACTGCAGCTACGAGCATAAGATTTTTTTGCAGGTTAAATTTTTCCAAGATCAACAAAATCATCAAGATTAATAAAAATCTAAGGTGAGGTCCCTGTAACCAGAGGAGTGACAATTGTCGGATCATCTATACCTTTTCCTTTGTCAACCTCAACAACCTTAGCTTATGTTGTCTCAACATCCTTCTTCTCTCCCTTGTGCACTTTATCTGTTGCACTGGTGTTGCCACTTGGTGTAGTATCAACCTATTGGATTTTAGGGGCTAAAGAGATATCCACCACTAGAGGAGAATCATCAGTCTCAGCATTAAGTAGAGTGTTATCCTAGTCTTCCAGATGATCCTTAAACTAAATTTCAACCTTCTAACTTTCAGAAACACTTGGCTTCTCTTCTGGCTAAGATGACTTGAGTGCATCCTTGTATAGAGGGTCATTCTAAATTATCTTTTTCAATATATCCTTTATTTCTTTCCTCACCTCCTCCACATTTATGATCATCAACTGTTAATCTTGTTTTTACTTCTAAATTCCTTCTTATTGGCCTCTTCAATGAATCTCTTGACTTCATCATGAGTAATGCAAGTACAGACATTTACAAGTTCTCTTTCCTTCATGTCCTTGTCAATCTTACTTGCACTCATTCTTCTTGCATCAATCAAATTATACAAATATTTTGGAATAGTCTTTTATAATTCAATTAATGTTTTACTAAAATTGTGTAGATATAAGACAACTACTTCTTCAATTTTTCTCTTATCTCTTTCAACAAAATTTTTATAACATGCTCCAAGATTCTTCAAATTGTCATTCACTATTATTTCATCTATCAACTGATCTATTGAAATTGGAGGAACAATTGTGTACTTACCTTGTATGTTTCCAAACTCAAGGTCTTTGTTGACTTGACTTTTGACTTGTCTACCTCTTTTGGATCTTCTGGTAGGAGCAGGATCAGATTTTGCTTTCTTGGATTGTTGGGATCCACCGGTCTGTGACTTCCTCACCACTCTCACAAATTCTCATCTTTTTTGCCTTTCCTGCTTCCTCCTCAGATTCAGTTTCTAAGGCTACTAGAGATACTATAAGATAGGTTCTTTTAGGCTTCTCCTTTTTCTTCAGTAAACCTTTCCTGGATGGGCTAGATTTTGCAGGTTGGGTTACCGGAGTAGGAACAAACTTAGTCTCTTTCTACGCATGACTTTCCCTTTCTTTCTTCACCGCTTCCCGGGTGAAACCCATCTGAACAACCACTTCCTCTATCATCTTAATAACTTTTCTTTTCCGGGTAGGAGCATTAAATTGCATGTGTAGACTAAGGTCATTCTCCTTGAAAGTACTAAATTTCCCTTCCTTGGGATCCACCGGTTGACTGAGAAGATGTTTGGCATATGCCTCAAGTGTAACAGAGTCAACTTCATACCCCATGGACATGATCCATACTATCCAGGGCCCCACTGCTTCCATTAGACATTGATTCTTATCGACCATGAAACAAATGGTTTGCTCATATTTTTTAACAACCTCCTTGGGGATCCTCTCTCTGTTCTTCATTGCAGCTTGGAAGGTTTTGAAATATCCCCAGAGAGAAGATATCCTCATTGTTGCATCTCCAACTCCCCATTCTCCTTCTTTGATCTGCATAGCTACCAGTGTATCATAGGCCCATTGGACCTTACCTTTTATACCGGGTATCTCATTTAAGAAGTACAAGGCCAAGCAAATAAGAAGTGCACCATATTTGAATGTGTTCTTTTTTTCCTATTTGATCTTCTTCAAATTGCTCAGTAATTCATTTAGGAGGGTAGTGCATATGTCATACCTTTTATCATCCTCACGAATCTAGTATCCAGAGTAAATAACGCTTCCAGAAATAGAGTTGTACCTGTTGGACTGGTAAACCTTGTAACTGACTACCATCGATGCAAACTTCACATCATTCTCTAGGATGTTGTTAATGGTCATTGTCCTGCTATTGAATTTGGATCCTGTGGTGGCTATGACCATTTCATTTGACACTTTCCTCAGACTGGGCACATCATCAATTTTAGCTAGGCCAATTACGACTCGAATCACCTGCTTGGTGATTTTTTGTGGCTTATCAAGCCATATAAACTCACCATGTACCTGACTAAGAATGTACCAGATCCACTCCACCTCATCGAATAATGGAAAATGAATGAATTGCAAGAAACCCTTGTCTTGAAGTACCTTTTATTCCAGTTTGATATTGCCCAAACCATCAACCAAATGCTTGTTATAAAGATCCTACATATCTGTGTTTCCAAGCTCCTTGAGATTGCAGTGAATGTAGACCCTAATGTCTTCATTGTGGAGAACACCGTAAGGCACGGATTAAAAAGAACCTTCTTGATCATCCTCAACCGACTTAAAATGCTAGGGTTTGCAAAAAACTCAAAGCCTGAACAGATAAATACCTTGCTTCACAACCAGGCATTGGAATTCGCTTTGAAGTCGTTGAAATCATTGTTGAAATTGCCAAGTTTCTTTTCTCTCTTCTCTTCTCTACTTGCTTGATCACATTGTGACAAATTAAACTTCAAAATGCACTTTTATCCTTTGAAAACCTAATTTTTTACTGGAATAAATGTAGCCACTGGTTATCATGATTTTCATGAAATCGCATACCGGGTCACCAAATCTTCTCAAAAACTTCTAGATATCATCTGCACTCATGGTTCAAGCCTTCTGAAATCTTCTAGAATTGATTGTAGACCACCAAAGAGGGGGTTCTTAGAATCTGCATGAAAAGCTCCCCCTAAGGCATAAAGCCCTAGTTACTGGATGAAGATCCTGCATCGGATTCGGGTGCAGACCCATTGTCATATTTGGATTCATCTTTTCTTACCCACATCTTCTCATGCTTCTCCTTGATCTCTTCTTTTTTCACTTTTCCTTTCTGAGCTAAGTTACTCTTGTCTATTGAAGCATTGTTCTTGCTTCTACAATACTTTGCAATGTGATCGATTTTATTGCATGCTCGACAAACAACATTATTTTGCTTAGGTCTAAAGTTCATTTGATTTGGTCTCATCCTACACTGATTAGAGATATGTCCAAACATCCCACAAGCATAGCATTTTTTGTTTTGGAAGTTATTCATTAATGCTCTACACACACTTGACTTGTGACCAAAATTATTGCATATGAAACTGGTAAAGGTAGGAACATTATTCATGTTGTTCATTCCATTATTCATCCTACTTCTACATCGATTCTTCATATGACAAAAATTATTACAAGTAAAGCATCTACCATTGAATTTATGAGCATTAGGTTGTCTTACTAAAGGATGCTTGCTCTTCTTTTGATCAGGTTTTGCATTGCCTTGTCCAGATCTGGAGGATTCACCTTTCTCAAATCCAAGTCCTCTCATGTCCTTTCCATGCCTTTGACTTTCTAGCATCTCATCAAGCCTTGTTGAGCTAGCTTTGAATTTGTCTTTGTATTCATTAGTAGTAGCAAGTTCATCCCTTGAGGTAGAAATTTGTCTTTCAAGTTCTTGACCATTATTTCTTGATTGTGTCAACTCAAGCTTCAACTGATCATTCTCATAGGTAAACCTGAAGCATTCATATGCTCTTTCCTTCAATGATTGTGCCAGATTTTCTTCATTTTTCTTCTGATCCTCAATCTCCTTAGTCGGCCTCATCACAATGGATTGCATCTCATTCTTCAAAGCAACATTTTCTCTCTCAAGCTTGTTAAATTCGTCAACTTTATCCTTATATTCCATGATTTGATCTTCTTTCTCCTTCGGCTTGTCCATTAATTCCTTCCTCTTCTCTTTAAAGATATTTTCTTGATCCTTGAAGTCATTAATGAAATCATCGGTAGCATTCAGGTTCTTCTTCAAGGTACAAATCTCATTTATAGATGCATCAAGATCCTCAAGTGCCACACTTAGTTGTCTCTCAAAATTGGAATCTATTGAATCAATCTTTTGGACCTTCCTCAAGCAGTTAAGCTTCCTTAGAGGAACTAGGCTCTGATACCAATTGTTAGAATCAAGGAACACTGAGAGGGGGGGTGAATCAGTGTTCTACTGGATTTCAAATTCACAAACTTATTTTTTATCCACAGGTTAGCAATGCATAACATTAAAGAGCATAAGCAAGCAATAAATAAACTATAGATCCACAACACCAGAATTTTTACACGGAAACCTAGAAAGGAAAAAACACAGTGGGGTTGAAACCCACAATATTTATATACTATGGCCAGGAGTACATAAATATTACATAGATGGGGAATGCACTTGCATTCAAGCTCACTGCTCAATTACAATGATCCAGAAGACTACAACCTTCAGGGAAGTCTCACTGACTTACAATTTGATTACAATGAGGAAATACAATTAAAGAACTTTGAAATAGCATCTAACAATGCAAGAATGAGTTTTGGTTAAGCACAATATCTCTGACTGTACTCACTCTGCAATATGCTCTGTTTCTATCTCAGTCAACTACCGGATCACCTGAGAATCAAATGCACATGTGAAACTATGCTCAATCACACCAAAATGGATCACCACAACAACAATACTTCAAAAACCAATCACCAATTCAATCTTATATATCTGGTCATATAAAAAATAATCTCCTCCAAGTTGGCTTCCATAAATGTAACGTGTAGTCACATGTCGGCTTCAATCTCTAACAAAACATAACATCGAAGCAAAATAATTTTCCAAAGTGCTTCACCAATGTCA
The DNA here is from genome assembly GCF_030272615.1 of Cryptomeria japonica. NCBI lineage: Eukaryota > Viridiplantae > Streptophyta > Pinopsida > Cupressales > Cupressaceae > Cryptomeria > Cryptomeria japonica. The sequence continues at coordinate 232,272,226 of NC_081415.1, forward strand.
GCCTCATCATTTCCACCTCAAACTTAGTCACCAAAATCACCACAATCATCGGAAATATTTCCAGACCAAAACTACACTGGAATAATCCTGACTTGTCGATTAACTAGCTATCGGTTAACTCTTGCTTCCGGATAAGAATAATTACAACCACCATTTTGAATCTTCAAGAAGATTTGTCATCAATGACAACCCTAAACTAATAATCAAGCATCAAAAATCACTAGATGAGTTTCAATTGCCATCAAGAACCTCATCTACCAAAGTGATTGCGTATGAAAAAGGGCATGATTCTGATGATGAAATGACACCTGAGGATCCCCATCCTAAAACTAGCTCCAACGAATGGGAATGGGACTCTTATTCGTCCAGCTCATAGTCCCTAGATAATGTTTTCATTCACCATGATGATTTACCTATGGAGGAAAAACATGAAATTAATCCCCCTCCTATCAAAACTTGTCTCAAAGCTTGGATAGAATCATTTTGGAACACTAGCACAGACTCTGACTCAAGTAGTTCAAACAATGATACCACTGATATTTATGTTTTCACTATCTCTATCCAATCCTTTTCCAATACTCATGATGACATGCCCCTTATATACCCTAAACTTATGTAATGGGACCAACAAGGACCACACAGTCTAGATTGCTTTGAGAATGATGAAGCAATTGCATAATTTTTTGAGCTTTGTGAAGGCATACCGCAAGGTGATCATAAATCCGGATTTTCTATTGATTTGGACTTCATAACATATTTTGGGGAATCAACTCCATCTTCTAGTTGCAAAATTAAAAATGAAAAAAAAAAGAAAAAAATGAAAAGAATAGGTCTTTAGGTAAAACCGAAAGGCACCTTTAGACCACAAAAAAGTAAAAACAAAGGACGTATCCACAGGTGAAAATATCTCTGAGGCACCCAAGGATGGAATATTGGACACACCCCTGTCAAGTCAAGACAAATCATCACTGCTTGTGGAAATGACTAAGGAAATCAACTTGGGTATACCTGACAACTCTAAGGTCATTCATTTTGCTGCTTCACTATGAGAACAAGAAAGAGCAGAATTTGTCAAATTTTTCCTTGAGAAACATATCAACTTTGCATGGTCTTACATAGACATCTCGAGCCTGGATCCTGAATTGGTCCTTCATCCTTTTCCATTAAAAATAGGCTCAAAGATAGTCAAACAAAAACTGGGGAAGATGCATCCACAAGTCGCCCTATTAGTCAAAGAAAATCTCAAAAAGTTATTAGATGTGGGCTTCATAAGACCAATTGACTACGCAAAATGGATCTCCAATCTGGTAATAGTTAGTAAAGCTACTAGGGGCATAAAAATCTACATTGATTTTAGGGATTTGAACAAATCATCCCAAAGATGAATTTCCTCTACCTAATATTGACATCATATTAGACATGACTACTGGCTATGAGATGTTGTCACTAATGGATGGCTTCTCCAGATACAACCAGATCCGAATAGCTCCTGAAGGTCAGCATAAAACTACATTCACATGTGCATGGGGCATCTATTGCTAGAATGTAATACATTTTGGCCTAAAAAATGTAGGAGTAACATATCAGAGAGCCATGACAACAATATTTCATGACTTCATGCATACATTGATTGAGGACTATGTCGATGATCTATTATGAAAATCAGTTACAAGAGATAGTCATCTTGATATCCTGGGCCTGATATTTGATTGAATGGAGGGCTATAAACTTAGACTCAACCCAAAGAAATGTGTTTTTGGGGTGACAGATGGTAAATTACTAGGTTATATTATCTCTCATAGAGGCATTTAAGTGGATCCGGCCAAAGTAAAAGCAATTATGGATACGCCTCCACCTAAAAATTTGCATCAACTCAGAAGCCTTCAAGTAAAATTCCAATCAATCTGGCGATTCATAGCCCAATTGGTAGACAAGTGTCATCCTTTCCAACATCTGATTCATAAAGGGGTAGCCTTCAAATGGACAGAGCAATGCCAACAAGTTTTTCAAGCACTCAAATATTATCTCCTATCACCCCCAGTATTGGTGCCTCCAATAGAAGGGAAACCTTTCATTTTATCCATCTTCGCAATTTCTACAGCACTAGGATCTCTCTTGGCTCAACAAGATGAAGGTAAAGAGAGAGAAATTTACTATATTAGTTGGACATTACTGGGATATGAATTGAATTATTCTACTATTGAGTGAGCATGCTTAGCAGTAGTATTGCAGTCCAAAATCTCCGTCACTACATGTTGAATCACAAGACACTTCTAGTAGCCAACATTGATCCACTAAAGTACTTACTTAATAGAGCATCTCTCACAGGCCGACTAGCAAAATGGGTTATGATCCCGAGCGAGTTTGATATTAAGTATACTGATAGAAAGGTAATAAAAGGACAAGTAATAGCTGATCAAATCGCAGATGCACTTGTTCAAGATGATCACTCATTGTTGACTGATTTTTTGAATGAGGTAGTGTTCACAACGACCCCTTATGATGCATGGAAGTTGTATTTTGATGGATCACATACAATACTTGGCTCGAAGGTAGGAATATTATTTGTAACTATTTAGGGTGATGTCATTCCAAATTCATACCACATTACTTTTGATTGTACCAATAACATTTCAGAGTGCGAGGCTTTGGTCACAGGGTTTAGAATAGCAATTTAGTGGCATATCACACATCTTCAAGTCTACAGGGATTCTCAACTGTTCATTTGACAAGTGAATAGTGATTATGAGACAAAAGATGAAAAATTCATCCCCTATAAGTAATTGGTAGAATTCATTAGAACAGAGTTTGCTGGCATTCAGTTTCAAGTCCCCAAAGTCCTAAACAAGTCAGAAGATTCCATGGCAACCATTCCTTTTATTGGCAATTGACACTCTAGTGGTTGGTTTCTCTATGTTCTCATTGATGGAAACATGATTTTGTATTCCGGATTCATGTTTTTATTCTATGGTGTACCAGCAGACACTTCACAAATTCTACACTGGCACTGGCACCAGCAGGTCAAAAAGATTTATTTGGTCACTGGCAAGGCATGCCAATATGGCATAGTAAAGGTTATCGGTATTGGAGGCCGACATATCTTAGATCTGGCATTGGCAATTTGTTTTACTCTTCATACATTTATGTTATCTGGCCGACATGTAATGTGATATTGTATATATCTTTGTAAGCCGACATAAGGCATAAAAGTTGTATAGGGTATATAGGTCAATTAAGACTAGATCATTTTTGATATAGAGATATAGATATGAGATAGGAGATTATGGATATGTGAAAATATTCAGAGAGATTATGTATGTGAGGAATTTATTGTAAGGGTTATTCCCGTAAAAGGGTATAGGGTTTCAGATCGAAACAGATAGAGCTTAAACCGAAACTGTATTCTGGCATAGAAGATGTTATCGTAGCAGTTCACACTTCTTTGGATTGTTTTCTGGAATTTTGTGTAGTCAGTGAGGCTCCTATTGTGATTGAATAGTGTGCTCTAGGCTATAAGCCTTCCTGCAAGTGGAGGCCCCTCATATTTTGTTGTATCTCTTCATATGACCCGTGGATTGATATTGTGGGTCACAAATCCCACTGTGGTTTTTCCTCTTTGATGTTTTCCACATATAAATTTGTGTTATGATTCTCATTTATGTGTTTGGCTTATTGATTGCTTTACTTCTTTCTATTCTGTATGTACCGATATACCAGTTGGTGTATGCATGTTTTAATAAGGCTAAAATCTACTATTTCAGTATGCCACTGAATCACCCTCCCCCCCCCTCTCAGTCTTATTGGTTTCCAACAATTGGTATCAGATCCTTGTGCCTCAAAGGAAGTTTAACATCTTGAGGAAGATCCTGAAACTGGAATCCATGAATATGGCTTTGGAGAAGCAGCTTGAGATGGCACTTGAAGATTATGATGTTGAAAGGTTGAAGAACTTAAAGCTACAAGATGAATTGAATTCTGCTAAGGAATTCATTCTTGTCCTACAAGAGAGGCTATCATTTGTTCAAGCTAGAAGGAAGGAACTTTTGCAAAATAAGGATGATGAAGAGAAAAATGCACTTAAGGAGCAATGTCAGAAATTGAGTCGGGAGAACATGGTTATGAAGAATGAAATGCAAGTTATAACTATGAGAATGTCTAAAGAGATTGAGGATAGAAAGAAAAAGGAAGAAAATCTTGTTGTATCCTTGAAGAACAAATTTGAAGAATGTGGTAGGTTGGTTCATGAAAATGATATGTTGAGAACTGATTTGGTACAATCCCTGAGTAATGAGAAAGATCTTAAGAGACAAATGATAATACTAAGAGAATATTTAACTATTTCAAGTGAGTACAAAGAAAAATCCAAGATCAGCTCAGCACAACTTGATGAGTTATTGAAGAGATAGAGGCAGAATGGAGATTCTAGTGGACTTGGATTTGAGAAAGGACAGAGTTCCGGTACTACTAATGAAGATCAAAACCATAAGGCACCAGTAAGACAATTCAATGGTAGATATTTTGTTTGCAATAGATTTGGTCACATGGCTAGGCAATGCAAAAACAGAGCAAATCAGAACCCTGATTCTGCTCCCGGTAAATATTCTAAATGCAATAAGTTTGGTCATAAGATAGAAGATTTCAAAATGAATGTAAAATGCTATGCTTGTGGAAAATTTGGACATATGGCTAATCAGTGCAAGTCAAGAAATTTCACCGGTTTTAGCAAAGAAATTCAAAAGAATAATGTTACATGTTATGCATGTAATGAAGTTGGACATATTACTAAGTTCTGTAGAAGCAGAAATCCATTGGTTAGTAATGGAGGATCAAATGAAAAATGAAAAGAGAAGGTTAGTGAAATATGGAAAGATCATACTCAGAGATGGGTTAGGAAGACTGGAGAACAATCATCAGATGGGAATGTCCTGGTTACTTATCTGGCAGAAGAGGCTACTCCTGCACCGACAGGAAGCTCATCTAGTAACTAAGGCAAATTCCTTAGGGGTAGGCAAAATTCATGAAGATGTTATATATGCCCCAAGAAGAGGTTTGGGAAGATGTTCCAGATATTAGAGAGGATTATCCGACATGGATATGTTATGAGCGAGATCCGACATCTTTCACTGGCAGTCATTTATGTCAATGGAATATTAGGGTTTTTATCAAAGGTTAAAAGGTCAAATACACTTCATTGTTAATCATCCTACATTTAGAGCGATTTCAGAGCAATTCAATGCGATTAGAGGCTATTAAAAGACAATCAGATTTCTTCTTGAGCGATTTCACTGATGTTTGTAATAATTTGTTGAATGTTTTCACCAAGAGTAATCAAAAGATATTTTTCTTTAACCATGGAAGCGGGATCATCTTCTATTCCTATTTTTGTTGCAAACCCAACTGTTGTAGAGGTCAAGGACCACCCTAGGCTAATTTTCAAGCAGTATCTACATCTGGCTACCCTAGAAGATTTGGTTGGAGCGTTTTCTCACGTTCTGGAGGGAGTTGTGTATATAGGGGATGATAGGGCTTATATTCACTTTCATATTGAGGACTTGGGAACTTGAGAAATCAAGGGAATGTATATGAGTGAGCTAATGGGAGAATCTAGAAAGATCAAACCGACATATAAACATATTGAAGAACTAGGGTTTATAGGAATTATGGATATTCTGGAGTTTGAGAATGACATAATCAGATATGTACTAAGCAGAGTACATGGGGAATTCATATGGTTAAATAGACCTTACAAAATCACCAAGGAAGCCATCCGAGCAATCACTGGTTTTCCATCGGTAGGGTAACATCCAGACAAGAAAGTTTCAAATGACTTTGTGAGGAATATCAACGGTGCTACATCTGACAAAAGATCCATGAAAGTGAGCACTATCACCGACATGGACATCAAATTTGGTAGCATGATTATCAGATATAAGGTAACTCAGTCAAGCTGATTGAATTTTGTTTCCAATTCATGCATTTTGGCTACATACAAAATGATGAGAGATAATGTAAAGTTAGATCTATGCGGTTGGATGTTTGATGAGTTGTTAATAAACTTAGTAAAGATTAAGGATGAGAAGAAGGGTACTTTTCGGTATGGAAACTTGTTAGTTTGCCTAATGTTATATTTTTTAAATGATTCACCCAGTTCTAGTAAGAGGCAATGGGATTTTGAAATTCTGGTAGGAAGACAATTGAAACAGTCAATTGTTGCATTAGGAAGCTAGAGAGATGATAAGATATGGGGTTATTTTAAGGCATTTCAAAAATCTATGAGGTCTAGGGTAAGGGTACCTGAGCATGTAGTAGAATATACTTCATGGTAAAGAAGGATGAGACTCTCATGGAAGCAGTTAAGCCCTAGAAGATTTGGATTGAAGAAATGGGCTATGAGTTAGATGCACATATTCTTGATGCCTACACAAAAATGCCAATTGATGCACCAATTGATGAGGCAAAGAAGCCCTATGGTACTGCACAATAGAAGACTCAAGAGGTTCAAACAAAGTTCAACTGGAAGAAAAGGGAGAAACAAGAAGGAAAAGCAAATAAGTTTGTGCAGAAGGTCTCAAAGGCCATCAAGGCACTAATTGATGTTGTCCTGGAGAAAGGTAGAAAGAGGAAGGATCCAAAAGTTCATATTGAACCTATTATTGCAAAATCTAAATCAGAGGATGATACACCATTAGCATTTAAGAAGGTTGTTAGGAAGAAACCTGAGGAAACAAAGGCAAAAGAAAAGAAGCAACCAGTTAGGAAGGTCACAATCAAGCTACCGGCACATAAGCAAGCACCTAAAGCTACACCTGCAAATACATCTGGTATTGCCAAGAGGAAGAAGAATAGTGACAATGACTTAGCAATTGAAACTGGTAATGTAACTATCATACCACCTAAAACTTGTGTAAAAATTATAGATGAAATCACTAAAGATGGCATGCTGAAGAATGTTAAATTTTATTATGAAAACTTAAAGGATGATGAACAGAGAGAGGTAGAAGAAGTCCTACTATACTTGGATATCTATAAGAAATCCTTAATAGAGAGAAAATCAAATACTGACTGAGTTATATAACATGTTAGATGCTAGAAGATTATCAGCTATGCAAGAAGATAAACACATTAAAGTTCAAGAGCTATTATCTATCTATGTTACTATAGCTCCAGATGAAATGGAAAAGACACTTGAGGCGGCAGACATAAAAATTTTCAATAGCAAACATTGGATAACTAGTCTAATGCTAGGGAGAGTGGATGAAATAATAAAGGAAACTCAAAATGCATGGATTAAATTTTTGGGAGAAAACAAAGGATTCTTTACTTCACCGAAAACCAAGATAGACATTGTAGATACCCTGATTGAAGGAAAAGGAAAGGGGATTATGGGCACTTCACCATCAGTTTTGAAAAATATTAAAATAGTGGAAACTGAGCCACTGGTAAATACAGATGTACAGATAAATACTGAGATACCAGTTAATACTGACAATGAACAAGCTAACATTGTACATGATACTAATATTGAGGATAATTGTCCTCCAAATAAAAATGTACAGGTTGAGGATAATATTCGTACAGAGGAACCAGAAGTTACACAGACTGCACCAAGTGGTGAAGCCACCGGTGCAAGTGAGGAGGTTATAAAGGATAAAACATCAGAGGAGAAAATAGGGGAATCTAGCAGGGAACCAGTTGTTGGCCCATCATTATTGTCAATTAAAACTTCTCAGGTAGAAAAGAAAACCATCACAGAGATGAGTCCCATTGAACTGATGATGATGGTTGCTCAAAACCTGATGAAGGAGGGATCCACAGACAAGGGGATTATAGATCAATCAATCACTATTCTACACAGATTGGTCCCAGAATGCAAGATTGAAAATGAAGCGAGCCCTTCCGAAAAACTTAAGGTAATCACTGAGCACATATCAAAATACTTTCAATCCTTACAACAAATCTCTAACCGAAAAGCACTAGAAACATTTACTCAGGCTAAGAGAGCTGCTTTTGATAAGGTAATTGAAATAGAGAAGAAAAAGATTGAGGAGAAGCTAATCCTAATAGAAAATTATTTGAAACAATGTATAAATATATATAGGGTATGTTGTAATACTAAAATACTTACAACAAATGTACATAAAAAGATAAAAGAGATTCAGGAGAAAATTCCAAGTATTGCTAACTCTTTTGATGAATTAATTTCATTGACTACATCAATTGATAGTCAAATTTTGATCTTGGAGAACCAAATTTCTACTCTTGAGAAATAAAGAGAAAATAATTCGAAGAGCTAGAAGTCCGAGAGGCCCGGTGAGTCCAAGATTCAATTCACTCTATGTACATAAGAAAGAATGCATGGATATGGTGGGAAAGCCCACACCAGCAAAGGTAAATGAGAAAGAATCTTTTGCATATTTATTGAGTGGACTTGTATCTATTTCTGGCACATTCGAAACCGGTTGGGATACTTTTGTGGAGTTACTAGAGAAGGCTTATCCAGAAATTTTGAAGTTGGTTAAGCTCCAGTAAGACAATTTTGGGGTTATTCATTGTACAGTTCTTATTCTTTGACATTTTTTATGGCATTGATGTCAAAGGGGGAGTAGTGTAGATTTGAAAAATAATAAAAGAGTCGTATACATTAGGGGGAGTTACAGAGTTTTGGAGTTTTTGGAGGTATGGAGTATTTTGCTTATTCAGCTCAGGGGGAGCAGGGCAAGATGAAACCGACAGATGAAACCTTAACCATTTTTCACATAAGTCTTGCCATCAATGCCAAAGGGGGAGATTGTTGGCAATTGACACTCTATTGGTTGGTTTCTCTATGTTGTCATTGATGGAAACATGATTTTGTGTTTCGGTTTCATGTTTTGATTCTATGGTGGACCAGCAGACACTTCACAGATTCTACACCGGCACCGGCACCGGCACCAGCAGGTCAGAAAGATTTCTTTGGTCACCGGCAAGGCAGACTGACATGGCATTGTAAAGGTTATCGGTATTGGAGGCCGACATATCTTAGATCCGGTATCAGCAATTTGTTTTAATATTCATACATTTATGTTATCTGGCCGACATGTAATTTGATATTGTATATATCTTTGTAAGCCAACATAAGGCATAAAAGTTGTATAGGGTATATAGGTCAGTTAAGATTAGATCATTTGTGATATAGAGATATATACATGAGATAGGAGATTATGGATATGTGAATGTAATATGATGAAAAATTATTCAGAGAGATTATGTATGTGAGGAATTTATTATAAGGGTTATTCCGGTAAAAGGGTTTAGGGTTTCAAACCGGAACAGACATAGCTTAAACCGGAACTGTATTCTAGCATAAAAGATGCTATCTTAGCAGTTCACACTTCTCTACATTGTTGTCTGGAATTTTTTTTAGTCAATGAGGCTCCTATTGTGATTGAGCAGTGTGCTCTAGGCTGTAAGCCTTCCTGCAAGTGCAGGCCCCTCATATTTTGTAATATCTCTTCATATGGCTAGTGGATTGATATTGTGGGTCACAAATCCCACCGTGGTTTTTCCTCTTTGAGGTTTTCGATGTATAAATTTGTGTGTTAGGATTCCCATTTATGTGTTTGGCTTATTCATTGCTTTAGTTCTTTCTATTCTGTATGTACCGGTATACCGATTGGTGTATGCATGTTTTAATAAGGCTAAAATCTACTATTCCGATATAACACTGATTCACCCCCACCCCCGCGCCCCCCCCCCCCCCCTTCTCAGTGTTATTGGTTTCCAACAATTTTATCAGACCCTTGTGCCTCAAAGGAAGTTTAACAACTTGAGGAAGATCTTGAAACCAGAATCCATGAATATAGCTTTGGAGAAGCAACTTGAGATGGCACTTGAAGATTATGATGCTGAAAGGTTGAAGAACTTAAAGATACAAGATGAATTTAATTCAGCTAAGGAATTCATTCTTGTCCTACAAGAGAGGCTATCAACTGTTCAAGCTAGAAGGAAAGAACTTTTGAAAAATTAGGATGATGAAGAGAAAAATGCACTTAAGGAGCAATGTCATAAATTGAGTTAGGAAAACATGGTAATGAAGAATGAAATGCAAGTTATAACTATGAAGATGTCTAAAGAGATTGAGGACAAAGATAAAAAGGAAGAAAATTTTGTAGTATCCTTGAAGAACAAATTTGAAGAATGTGGTAGGTTGGTTCATGAAAATAATATGTTGAGAACTGATTTGGTACAATCCCAAAAGTAATGAGAAAGAGCTTGAGAGAAAAATGATAATACTAAGAGAAGATTTAACTGTTGCAAGTGAGTACAAAGAAAAATTCAAGATTAGCTCAACATAGCTTGATGAGTTATTGAAGAGACAGAGGCAGATTGGAGATTCCAGTGGACTTGGATTTGAGCAAGGACAAAGTTCCAGTACTGCTAATGAAGATCAAAACCACAAGGCACCGGTATGACAATTCAATGCTTATAAATTCAATAGTAGATGTTTTGTTTGCAATAGATTTGGTCACATCGCTAGGCAATGTAGAAAAAAAGAAAATTAGAACCCTAATTCTGCTCCCGGTAAATGTTCTAAATGCAATAAGTTTGGTCATAAGATAGAAGATTGCAGAATGAATGTAAAATTATATGTTTGTGGAAAATTTGGACATATGGCTAATTAGTGCAGGTCAAGCAATTTCACCGGTTTTAGCAAAGCAATTCAAAAGAACAATGTTACATGTTATGCATGTAACGAAGTTGGACATATTGCTAAGTTTTGTAGAAGCATAAATCCGCTAGTTAGTAATGGAGGATCAAATGAAAAAGGAAAAGAGAAGGTTAGTTAAATTCGACAAGATCATACTCAGAGATGGGTTAGGAAGACTGGAGAACAATCATCAGATGGGAATGTCTTAGTTACTTATCTGATAGAAGAGGTTTCTCCTGCACCGGCAAGAAGCTCATCCGGTAACTAAGGCAAATGTCTTAGGGGTAGGCAAAATTCATGAAGATGTTGCATATGCCTCGGGAAGAGGTTCTAGAAGATGTTCTAGATATTGGAGAGGATTATCCGGCATGGATATGTTTTGAGCGATATCCAGTATCTTTCACCGATAGTCATTTATGTCAATGGAAGATTAGGGTTTTTATCAAAGGTTAAAAGGTCGAATACACTTCATTGTTAATCACCTTGCATTCAGAGCAATTTCAGAGCGATTCAATGTGATCAAAGGCTATTCAAAGGCAATCAGATTTCTTCTTGAGCGATTTCACCGGCATCTGGCATTCAGTTTCAAGTCCCCAAAGTCCAGAACAATTTAGAAGATGCCATGGCAACGATTGCTTCTATGTTGGATATGCCTTAGAAAATGGACATATGTGAATTTATGGTGGAGCAACTATTGATCCAATATTTTAAGATCCCTCAATCAAATCTGGTGTTTGTGCTTGTTGGTCCTAATTCCTCATGGTATAAGGGCATTTATGATTATCTGAAATCGCAAACAATACCTCCAAATCTTTCATCTAACCAATGTCGATCCTTTATCTGACAATCTACCAAATACGTCATCATCACTGACACCATTTACATTGGGGCCATTTCAATGGTCTTATCCTAGCCAAAAAGTTTGTCTAAGTTGGATACTACTGATCGACAATGGAACAAGAGGCCCATGGTTTTGCCAAGAAATATATAAATGCCAGATGCATTAAGATTTGATTGATGCGCTAGTGCAAGAGCTTCAACCTATTATATCTCCATGGCCCTTTTCTCAAAGGGTTCTTGACCTCATTGGCAAGATTCACCCAACATCAGCAAATGGACACAAATTCATTATAACTACAATAAAATATTTCACTAAATGGATCAAGGTTATACCTATGACCTATATCACTGGCACACAAATTTTAAAGTTCATTCTAAACTATATCATATGTCAATATGGAGTCCCTCTTGCTATAGTCATTGATAATGGTCATCCATTTAAGAATCAATATGTCAAGTAGCTCTGTGAAAAGTTCCATATTCAACACCGATTTTTAACTCCCTATTATCCATAGAGTAATGGCCAAGTTGAGGCATCCAACAAGACTATCATCAAAATACTAAAGAAAGTGTTAGGACCCGGAGGCAATTGAGAGGGGGAGGAGGTGAATCAATTGTCTATTAATTTCAACCCAAATATAACTTAACCAAACTTAATGCATAATACCGGTAAACCAAACTTAATGTCGATAGATAGTTTAGCAGTTAATAACGGTACCAATAAAGTTTAATGCATGAAACAAAAGACAAATAACATCCACAAGACATAACACAGATATTTGTAAGTGGAAACCCTGTAAGGGGAAAAACCACGGTGGGAAACCTTACCCACAATCAGATGATACTACTATAGATAGTATGTGTGTACAAATGGGGTCTGCACATGTAGAAAGGCCAACTACCTAGAGCTCACTGCTCAATCACAAAATGGGAATCACACTGACTACAATTGGATGGTTAAATCCAATGATAATGTACTACTCAAAATAGCATCTTCATATGATGGATTCAGTACCGGTTAAGCTCTGATTGTCTTATTCATACCTTCCTTGAATCTTCTAATGATGTCTACATGTATAGCTCTGCTTATATTCGCATATACCTTATTACAATTCCCTTCCTCAATCCTATTAATCTCACAAATGAGATCTTACATATATACCAAAACCTAAGACAAAATGTGTAGGTCGTCTCACTAAGATATTACAATTAAATCGATTACAAATGAATCAATATGTGATGCATGATGTCGGCTCAATGCATTTACAATAATAACCAATCAATAAAACATCTCCATAACATGTCATGTTGATCTAGAATAGATAATGCTTGTCGGTCCATAACCTAGACCTATTTGTTGGTAATAGAAAATATGCAAACTCGATTAGACCAATAACCAAATCACCAAAACCAAGTAATCTCCAGAAGATAACAGATTATCCTCAGTGTCGGTGAACAATATAACCTGTTGATGAACCAGATATCGGTGACTATGCATAAGTCACTTAACATACCAGTGAACATAACCAAAGATCTCCATAAGGATAAGTGTTGATAAGTGTTCTCAAGTGTTGACAAGTATTGACATCAATGACAAAACCAATGCAACACATCCATAATACCAACAAAAAGTTGTCAATGACGTTGGTCGAGATTGGCATGTATAGTTGAATCCAGCCTTGTGGGCCTATTGCACTTCTATTTGCACCCCTACTAACGCAACACCTTATTCCTTAGTGTACAATGCAAAAGCCATTCTTCTTATAGAATTTGAGATTCCATCATTGCGAGTTTCTTTGCAGCACTTGATTGATGATGAAATATATAGAGTATCCAGATTACATCAGCTAGAAATGTTAGATGAAAGGTGTCAGACAACTTTGACCCATCTATAGGCTTATTAGAATCATCTTCATCGCAACTACAACAAGAAGGTCAAAGGGTGACATTTTGAAGTTGGAGACTTGGTCTTGAAAGCGAACCCTAAGAACTCTTAGTCTGTAGAAATCATTAAGGGAAAATTTGAGCCTAACTGGACAGGTCCTTTCATTGTTACTGCAACATATGGTTTGGGCACATATCAACTGGAAACAATAGAGGGAGAACCACTATCAGATCATGTCAATATCATGCATCTTTGTAAGTACTACACATGATCTTTCAACAATTCTTAATATGATCCTTAAAAAAGACAAAAAAATGAAAGATATAAAAAAATACAAACAAAAATGAAAAAGAAAAAAATTACAAAAAAACCATCAACTTAGTGAAAACCTGCCAAACAAGTGCCTTGTGTGAAATCAAAAAAATTACAAAATGTAAAAAAGAAAGGAAAAAAATTAAAGAAAAATAATTCCTCCACTGATGAAAAATTGGTAAATAAGCACTTTGGATAAGTACTGTGGTGAAAAGTTGGCAAACAAGTGCCATGCGTAAGAAAGGTTGTTGCTCCACTATCTATCTTTATTTTATCTACAACATGCCCTACATGATGAAAAGCATCATCATGCCCATCTTTTCTGATTTGACCCTTTGTCCTTGTCTAGGCTTGTGATTGGTCAACATCGAATTTCTTGTCCCTCCAGTTGCCAATTTGTATATATGTTTGTCCTAGTCACTATACATATTTCTCAGACCTTAATTGGGGGCAAATTCATTGTCGTGATCAATTGACAAAGTTATAATAGTGAAAATATTGGAAGCTACGCCATGTATATAGCTATTAAAGTCCTGAAAAAATCCTAAAAATCACATAAAGTCCTGAAAAAAATTATAAATCAGATTACAGTCAAGAAAAAAAGTCATAAAAACTGAAAAAATGTCCTGAAATAATTCTAAAAATGTTGAAAAATATCTTGAAACAATTCTAAAAATTGAAAAACGTACTGAAATAATCCAAAAAAATAAATTCAAAAAATGTCTTGATATAATCTAAAAACATCGTAAAATGTCCTGAAAAGAAGCACCAAAAAACGAAAGTTCAAAAACCCTAAAAATTTGAAAACAATCAAAAATCCAAAAACAATTACTTTCATTTTATATCAGTAATAAATTATCCCTCTTATACATAGACAAACATTTGAGTGGACATTAGACAGAAAACACAACAAACATTGTGCTTAACAAATCACACATCCATAGATGAAATGTTCAATCAACCAAGCATTCAAAATGATCAAATTGTCATATCAGTCACCATCAACCTCAACATTATCATAGGTCTTATACAGGGTGTGGTATACTTGAAACCAAACTATTTCCTATCTTAGATGGGGTATTTCATTCCCTAAAACCAGGCAGCATAATCGTCCTACTATCAACCACAACACTTATCACTTTGACAATGAAGATCAGAATGACTATTTGACTTGTTTGGATTTGCGAGTCTTATCTTTTATTGATTTATCTTCAACCGTGATCCTATGTTGCTCAATGATGTCACTGAGTGATTTAGAGTGGTTGGGATGGCTCATGGTCCTTGTTTATTTTTGTCTTTTGTCTGCAGGGTGTTTCATAACATTATGGGGCATGTATGTCTTGGGTGTCTGTGTTGGCATGTTCACATTGTGGCTATCACACATACCTCAACCTTTGACACAAATAATGTCAAGATGGTTGAACCATTCCTTGTCTACAATGTATTTTTTTTATGCAAAGGGATTGCCTTATTGCCCTGGCTTTCATTGTCATAGTCTGCAGCATCCATTTTTTTATATTAAATAAAGGTTCTCACCTACTATTAGCCTTTGTGAAAGCAAGTTTTTCTTCATTTTTCTTTGTCTAATTTCCTCTTACTAACATTCCTTTCGTCACTCCTTACAATCAGTTTGGTCTAGTACTTTGGTGCACCAAAAACATGTTGCATCCTACATACATTGGTTAGCATATTTGTGTATCATAATCATTTATTGCATCGCATAAAGAGAATATAAGACATTCATGCATCATCATATGGAAACAAACAACATAAATATCATAAACATAGTTGCATACCATATCGAAGTACAAAAATCAAACTGTTTGTGTCAAGTATGGCTCGCAGGCTCAATACATAATAAGCAACAAGTGTCTATATCAAAATGAGCAAGTATCTCCCTATCACTAGGTGCTCCCTATGTCCTCTTGTCCTAAGGATGAAGATCCTCCTTTCCCTGGTCTTTCCAGTGGTAGTTTCCTTGGCCCAATCACTCCCATGGTGCTCTGTGTCCTCCAAGAGTGTGATTTGCTCTATGTCCTAGACCATGACCGATAAGATGGTGCTCTTTGGTTTGGTGGAACTGTACCCTCATACAACATCCTCCAATATCGCACCTTCTCTCCTGACTCAATTATCATGCAAGCTAAGTCCCGAACACTGTCATCTCTGATAGAGTTAATGAACTCCTACATGGCCATCTATGATCTCTGAGCCTGGGATATCGTTGTGTCTCGAGCTATGAGACTAGTTATCTTTTTTGTGTGTCTATACCTCTCACCTATGTATTTATCTCCATCTTCTGCCAACTGATCTCGCTCGATCTTGAACTACTCTCGATCAGTCATAAATTGATCCCTCTCTATCCGAAGGTCAGATATCTATCATTGTAACTCTATGATAAAATCTTGTTGACTCCTTACAATGGCTCTATATGTCCCAAGATCCCTGATCTGATTTATGTCATCATGAAAGGTACATCTTATAATGGCTTGTCATTTGGTTGATCAATGCATCTGCACAAGACTTCTGACCTCCTCATCTCCCTCATCTCCATCATCTCCCTCCTCATCCCTTTCACCCTCCCCGTCATCCTCATCCTCCTCCTCCTCCTAATTTTGATCCATCTCTCCCTCCCTCAGGAACTCCTACTGTGACCTAGGTACAGGAACCTCTGGATCTGTAGGTATTATCGGATGACGCTATGCAAACCATCTGTCATACTCTTTTGTTGTACCTACATCTTTGATGGCTCAATCACATCCCCACTATCTAGGTTGTAACTGAGCAAACTCTGAATAAGCTATGTGAGGCTATACTCATCTACCCCATTGTCTGACCTCTTTGTTCGACCATGTGAAGTATTTTGTACCTGTGGGCACATCCTACTACTTACCAAACTATCGTCTCACCCTCTCTGGTAGTTGTAACTCTATCACTCTTTGGCAGTTTATAGTCTGCCCTATCAAGTACCTCTCCTGTCAACAGTATGGAAAATGCTCTCCATCCTCTGGCCATCAGGATCAATCTTTTTATGGTCTACATTTGAAAGCATCGAGCCTATTTAACTCATGACACCAATATAGTGTACATCCAAATGGACCTTGAGTCAGTGCCCCTCTATAGAAGTACACATATGGCCTATTTGGAATGACTTGTCTATCTAGAATCAGTATAAACACTGCAATGTGCTCAAATGCCCATACTTGGTGTAATGTCAATCTGCAAATGAGTATGCAAATTGATGTAATTAGAAGTACAACATCCCGAGCATGCATGGTCCCCATGCGGATATTGTGCTCTATATGTACATGCTCTCAAGAACTCTCCCCCATCCAATAGGGAACTCATGACCTCATCTATTTGATGCCAACATGCCCATTATCACTAGTACAATAACAACATATAACCTCTCAAACTATGCTGCCATAGTATCCCATCGGATCTCATAGTCCATGACCTCTAAGTCATCTGACTCGCACTGAAACAATCTGCATAGTGTATCTCTACCTATCATAGGATCATATATAACTCTCTCCCTGAGTATCAAAATTCATAGGATGTGCCATACATTCTATAGGGTCATTGTCGCCTCACCGGTCGGGAGATGAAATGATGATGTCTCTAAGTGTCACTGCTCTGCCAATGTGGTGATAAGCCCTGTGTTTTCCCTAATCTTGAGCATGTATGTGATGCAACACACCCCTAGAGCCTATAATGTGTCCCTCTTAGTAGTCCTCAACCGATATCGTAGCTCCAGACAATTCAACCTACTCTCCCAAGTCATCACTAGATAGTGGCACATCCGCATCCAAAGTGGGGAATCACTTTGTCAATTTTAGGGTTTGTTCCTAACATCTGCATTTCACCTATTGGGTCATAAATTGAGTGCATTTTCACTCTATCCTACCCTATCCTATCCCATTTAGTCCCCTTATGCCCTAGGACCCTTCCCGACTTTACTGAGGCACACACGACTCAACCTAACTACCTAAACCCTTCCCCTATGACACCTATGTAATTATGCCTATACACTTGTGCAAGAGTACCTTACCAATGCACAATTTGTGCACACACCTGTGCAATTATCATGTTCCCCCCGCAACAATCCTCACAGTGTCCTAGAATAGTGTGCAAGCAACCAAAATTGAAACATGGGTGTTTGAGGTACTTACCAATGCTCTCACAGCCTCTAGTCATCTGAAAGTGCATACACGGTCTCCAAGGTGGTTCTCCACTAGAATATTCACCATCCTATTGTAGTCTCCTTTGCTCCAAAGCTTTAACTTCACCCACTTGGAAGGTAAAAAAGAGTCATTTTCACCCCTCTCACCTCCTTTTATAGCCTTTTGAGGTACTTAAATTGACGTGCACCCTCTCCTTGTTGTATTGGTCATGGTCTTTTTCACCTTGTAATCCTTCTATATTTTGCATTTGACCTCCGATTTTCATTCCATCAGAACCAGTGGCTTCCTGTCATCATGGTCGATCAATTGGCCTCTTTTCTAGACTATTCAATTCCTCGAGGGGGGGAATACATATACCTTGTTGTTGTCTAGGTCATTATCCATTGATTGTTCTTTGAAACAATGCTCAGAATCACATTGTCTCAAAGAGGGGCAAAATATAGGCATCTAAAAATGGTCAACGCTTGTCATGCCATACTTTAATATGTTTGTGTTACCTTTTTTTAGGGTTTTCATGCTTATTAACACTTTCCTCTATGTCGCACATTCAATCTTTATCATTTGTCTACATCGTGTCATTCTTTTGCATTCTTTTCCTATTTGATTCCAATATCTTGCATTTGAGTTAGGTTTTTCAATATCAACTTTGATTCTTAATCATTGATTGTGGTCAACCTGTTATATAAATTGGGCATCGTTGTAACCCTAATCTATATCAATTAGGATCTTGTCCTAATCTCTCATCATTTTTAGTATCAATCATCTTCAATCATTTGTCAATCAATTTCAATCATTTTGGATCTTTCTCAATCTTCAATTATCAGTCATCATCAATCTTTTTTATCAATTTTGATTGATTTCTCATCGGTCTTTGTCGATCTCTTTATCAAAACAATCTTCATCAAATCAACCTTTTGTCAATCTTTGATTGACTTGTCATCGGTCTCAATCAGTTGTCAAACCCTTATCATTTTGGATCAATTAGTCATTGGTCCCTCATCAATTGTCATTTATCAATTTGGTCCCTTTAGCATCTTTGATTGATTCATCATTGATATTTGTCAATTAATGCCAGATCCTTTTTAGTTATCCTTTTGATTGTGATCATCATCATGTACTTATTGCCTCAATTGCATCATGACCTAATTCATTTCCTAAGTCATCTATCAAGGTTTTATGATTTAATCATTAAATCCTACTAACATCCCTTTTAGGTTAATGTGTTTATTCATTTATCCTAAGTGTCTTTTTGAGTCATGATTAAATTATATATTTAATTGACTAATTTGTCCCTTTTCATGAGAGAAATTAATAAATTAAAATTATTAATTTCTCCCACTTTTCTCTCCCCTAACTGTTCCCCCTAATTTCTCCTCTTTTGTGCTCAATTTTGTCATAATCACGAAACTAATTTCTCTCCAATTTGTCATAACTCAATGGGGAAATTTTGAGGCCAATTCGTCATAATTTGGAAGCATAAATCTCTCTCAGTTTGTCATAGATTTACATAGTAATTTGTCATTGAATTGATATAGAATTTGTCATAAATTGTCTCCCAAATCATGCTAATTCTTGATTTTGTTGCCCTTTCAATTTCTCACCAATTTTGGAGACTTTTGTCCTATAAATTGAGTGTTTTTCTCATTCTTTGATAGCTACATTTCTAGTATCCTTATGTTGTTGATTTCATTTCCTTTTGTCATCCAATTTGCTTTCAATCACACTTGCATCTTGTAGGTGAGATCCACAACAATTTGAAGGGGAAAGAAGAACAATGAAATAACATGGAAGGAACACTCTTGTTTTTTTTTGCATTTCATTTAAGTGCTTTGTTTCTATGCTTCTATTGATTGTATTAGGAGTTATTTTGTAGTATTTTAGTCTCCGTGGTTGGCTAATTTATTGTTATGAATCTCATGCCTAATTCCCTAGTTACACATACTATAAATCAAAGATGAGTCCTATCCTTTGAAAATAATATAAACTATAAGAATAAATAGTAATAGCTCATTCCCCTTAAATATATGACCTTTTGTGAATTTAGCTAGTGGTACACTACCCTAGGAATTCCCTCCTCTACTTGTGTGGTACAAGTATCACTATTTATCTTATTGTATGGTGGTTTGTAATCATCCACCACTTACATACCTATAACAAAATATAAAATCCTTCATAGATCCTCTAAGGTGACAATAATATAGATCTATTCAATAATTCAAATTTGTTTGTATTTAAATTCATCCTCTTTTTCGATGTATTTAGTATATAAATTTCAAAGCTCATAACAAGCAGCTACCTCATATAACCAGATTCCATTATGTCTATTATATTAAATCTTAGTAGGGGACAATTCCAACAACTACAAACACTTATATTGGTAGTTGTGGGACTACTCCCTAATCTCCAAATCCTTTTGCATTCAAGAAAACAAAATAATGGATTAATATATAATAAAAAAAAATTACTAGATAATGAAGATATTAAGATTATATAGTTATTTTCTTTGAGATTAATCCTACAAATTAAAGATAGCCTTGTAAATTAGAACCAAAAATACCACTTAAAATTGTAGATCACTCTCAAAGTAATGGGTTGATCATGCATGGAAGGGTTCACTTTTGTACAAAATTGGTCAAGTCCATGTAAATGATAAAGACAATAATTTTCCAATAATTTTAGCACATTCTAAAAAAATACTTTTTAAAATTGATAAAATTTCTCATTTGTTGAGATAAGGAGCTCCTTGCCAACCATTTATGCTTGTATTATGTTCATTTAGGTTGTGACATGGATCCTATATACTACAGAAATATACTAAGTTTCACACCTCATATTTTTCTTAACAATTGACATGTAATAAATGCTATGATAATCTACATGTCATGTGGCATTATTTTTCCATGACTGACATAGTTAATCTACCTACATTAATTAAAATATTAATTTTGAAAAATAGGGTACATTTATTGTGATCAGGTTGACTATAGAAACAATGTAATTGGGTGATGGTCCGACTAAAATGACCCATGATTGATCACTCTTTTTTGATAGTTGATGCTCAAACTCGTTTCATTTTTATTTTTTATTTTTTGAAAATTGGTGATTGATACTGATCTAAAATGGGGCAAATGCTCCTCATAATGTAACATTGTTTTGTAGATTATCTTCAATATAAAAAAGAGATAGGGCACATTTATGACATTATTGCATATGACATATCCTTCAATAGTACACCATAGTTACATGATAATTTTATGCTAGCAATTATTATATCAAGCATTTTTTTCATGAATTTGTTGTTGCCTTATGTTTCTCATATATCTTTTAAGAGCATTGCATAGGTACAAAAGCTCAATGAACAAGAGTGCCAATTTATTATTACAATCTAGGACATCAACATTCAATGGCATAGTGTAGAGATTACTTGTTATCTTTAATCAATATTAAATATGATTGATCCTTGATATCTTTTCTAAGTTTTACACGAGGGGGGAACTATCTCTATTACATGCAAACTCGCAACTACACAAATAAATTTTTATGTAGGTTGATAAAGTGAGGCAAATGAGTTTAAAGCCCAATTTTCTTTTTATAAGAATTATTTATATAAAAGGGTTTATTATGTTACAAGATCAATTCTATAGCTATAATGAGCATATCTATGTCTATTAAAATAATTTAAATAAAAAATAAATTTTCACTTGTTCTAATATATTTGACTAATACATCCTAATTCCTAAAGAACAAACCATCTTAAAATAGCCAAAATTTGATTCCATGTTACGCTAGAACTAAATACATTAATTCATTTATTTAGCTTTTGAATAAACTGAGGCAAATCAGTTTGAAGCCTATTTTTTTATTAAAAAAATACCTATTTAAATAGAAGGGTTTGTTTTACAATTACAATGATCAATTTTACAACTGCAATGAGTATATCCATGTTTACTAAAATAATTTAAATTAAAAAAATTACTTATTCTAATATATTTGACTAATACATCCTCATTTTAAAAAAATAAAACCATCTTAAAACCGACAAAACTTGATTCCATGGTATACTAAAAGCCTAATACATTATTTATTTATTTAAATTTTGAATAGTTTAATTTAATACATTTATCAATGCCAACTTATATTTTAAAATATTAGTTAACTAATATTCTTAGGACAATTGTAACAAAATATTGTATCCTTTTCTTGTTGTCATTAATCCTTTTCACCAAGCAAGTCCAGACAAAACTTTCTAGATAACCAGGTAGTCGAAAATGAAAGGGAAATAATCCCATAACTGCAATGAGCTTATCCATGTCTATTAAAATAATTTAAATAGAAAAAAATATTTTTATTTATTTCAATACTTTTGACCAATACATACTACTTTTCAAACAACAAATAATCTTAAAATTGACAAAATTTGATTCCACATTACACTAAAAAAAATACATTATTATATTTATTTAAATTTTGAATAATTTAATTTGATATTTATCAATCCCGACTTATATTTATTCTAACCAAATATTATAGTATTTCCCTAGTCACTAATCTTTACAAAATTTAATAGATACTTAAGTACTTGAAAAGAAAGGAATATATATATATAACTCATGTTATTCGTGCAAGGTTGTCCTTAAATAATCCAGAATCTTCACAACGGTGCTTTTCATGGAGGGTAAGTTGTATATTTCAAAACCCTAATTCGAAGAAAATGAGGTACAATTTACCTACATATATAGAGAAACGAGGAAAACAACTCTTAAATGGCCCCACCACACCATGGGAAGCTTCTAAAGTCATTCACATGGCGATTAAACCTAAACATGGTTTTGTTTGCTGAACTGATAGTGACGTTAACATATATCATGATTTGCTATATGTAGAAGATAGAATGAAGCTTCTTTGACAGTGAGTTAAACTTCATTGTTAGGTTATAGTGATTGAAGACACATAATATAGAAAATGCAAATGTATGGTGTAGAATTCGTGGATGTTGATATAGAATTGCATATATGATTTTAATAAAAAAAAAATTATGTTATATATGGCTTCTTGTTGGTCAAAACTTGATTTTAGATGATGTCTTTTAATTGATCACTGGCGTCACAGGGCTTTTTCTTAAATACAAGATCTTGAATACTCAATTCAAAATATATGACTTGTAAGTCAATAAATAATGATTAGAATTTTCAAAAAGGTTAATTTGGGAGCACAAAAAATGTGTTTCGATTAGGAGGACATGGTTGTGGTTGTGTTTAGTGAGCATTTTCTTCTAGTATAATTATTTCTATAGACACCTAAAATTGTCATGTTTAATTAAATAAATATCTTTATTTATTTAATTATCTTAGCCTAACTCTTCTATTATTTGAATAAATCTTTATTTATTTAATTAATTCATTTATCCTCTTCTAGCCTTATTTCTCATTTAAATAAATACATTTATTTATTTAAATTCCCATTTTCTTAAATTAAATAAATATCTTATTTATTTAATTGATCCAACTTCTTCTATTAATTAAATGAATCTTTATTTATTTAATTAATTCATTAGCCTTTTCTACCCATGACACATGTCATTCATCTCTTAATTCATACACTACCTACCCTCTCATTATTTTCTTATTTTTCCTACCTACCCTCTAATCATAGCCGACCATTTATCTTTTACACCTCTCAATCTTATCCGTCCATTTCATATAGCGTCTTCTATATAAGGAGATGCTTCCTTCATTATCAACCCTATGCACCCCCATGATTACTCGACTACACTACGCTTTTGAACTTTCATATGCGATCCTACTTGCAACCACATTTATGTTCTTTGTTGAGCTCTTGTGCACATAAAATCTGAGAGCAAATATATCAAGCAAGATTAATGGAGATAGGAAGAATGGAGATTCAAACCCTATTGGACATGTGATGGTATAATCTTTGTGATTTCATTTGATTTGCATTGTCTTAGGTAATCTTCATATGTTATGGTGGATCTTTGTTGTTGTTAGGCTAGGGTTTTATGGTTGAATTCATTTAGTCTTTCAATATTGTTGTTTCCATTTTCACCATATACAATTTCCATAATACATTAATAGTTAAAGTGGGGATTGATCTAGATTACTAGGGACAAAGGTAGATTGATATATGATAGGTTTTAAGATTTGTGTCTTATGCATAAAATAGAATAAATTGAGTGTCAATAGAATAGATTTATGACAATGCCAAATATAGTGTAAAATGTAGAGGGTAGAAGAACAAGGTACACACTTTTCTCCTCTAAATTGTGTCCCTGATTTGACACACGTGTGAATGAAATGAATCATTCATGCTAAAGTAATGAAGAAAGTGATTAAATAAGCAACAAATTCAAGGATACATTTTTGGATGATTCCTGATGCTCTTTGTGCTATTGCTAGAGTAGTATCTCCCAACCTACACACACAAATCATTAGTGGTAACTGTAGCAAAGCATTATTAGCACAAAATCATAATCATCAACATTTTGCAATTTAGTAAGTGTGATATTCAATTGTAAAAGACAAAGGAATATATGTGATTTTAGAAAAATGAAGTCATGATGATGTGATTGAGTTGACCCCCATGAAACTATATATAAAATTGAGAAAAAATAAAGAAATCATGTCGTATTTTTGAGGATTTGGAACCAATGTGGATAACTTAATTTACACAAACATGACCCTAAAATGACAACAAGATGTTATGATTTGTTAGAACTTGAAACCAATGTGCCCCCTCAATACATGCAAACGTGTGTTGAAAATGATAATGTGATGTGCAAGGTTGTTGAAATTTTGAAATTGGTGTGGTCCCTTCAATCTACACAAGCATGAATTCATGTAAATTTTAAGATGAGATTATGAATAAAAGGGTTATGGAGGAGTTGGAAATGAAAAGACCCCTTCAATATATGCAAGCATGAGCTTGTGTAAAAGCTAATAAGATAAAGGACATAATCTATTTCCCCACAAATATGATGTGTACATCATGATGGATTCAATTTAAGAAAAGAAAAGAATGTGATTTCTACATATATAAATGTTTTGGCCCTAGTTTTTGAGGTAATGGTAGAAATGTGATAGCCAATGTGAAGAGGGATAAGAGATATATAGCCATATTATCCCGAAATGTAAATACGAGTAAGAGATATGTAAAATTACCATTTTCCAAATGTGAGCTTGTAAGTGTAATAAACATAGTATTGCCATGATCATCTTAGATAATATGTAAGTACAACAAAAAATGACATGAAAAAGTAATATGAACTTGAAGAGGAATGACATAGTATTCCATGTAGAATGTATTGAAGAGTGATTATAATAATCACTTAATTAATTATCTAATTAGGTCTTTTTATTACTTTATTCACTTATGCTAAACATAGGAGTGAATTCTCTTTATTGGATTGATTTATATTTAGCACATATTGACTCATTTAGAGACACTTTCCAATCTCTCTTTTAATCCTATCCTAGGGTTTGCATCTAGGATTTTATCTTTATGCTATATTTGAGCAATTTCTAAAAGCACACATTATTTTGATTTAGGTTCCTACTTCTTTCAATTTAGGGTTTTAGCTTCTCCCTAGGTTAATCTTAAGGAGGGTGTTAGAGTAATTAGAATAATCACCTAATTAATTATCTAATTAGGTTCTTTATTACTATATTCACTTAAGCTAAACTTCGAAGTGCTTTCTCTTTTATTAGATTGAGCTACATTTAGCACATGTTGTCTCATTAATTATGATGTGGATACTTGTCAAGATCTCTTTAATACTCTCCCAGGATTTTATCTTTATGCTTTTATAATCATTTATTGTATTCAATGTAATCTATCTAATTCATTTATAGTTTAATCTCAAGATCAAATTCTTATTTGGATCAATTATGTTTCAATGTAGCATGACATCAATCATAGCTTCTTCTCCTTAGATGTGATAGGAATTTTGGTTGTAGGTGATCTTTGGGAGCTATGAGGTTAGATATCAACTCCAACAGAATGTAAGCATTTAACTTTAGATAAGTTATAATCAATGCATATGTGTTTTCTCTACAAAATAAGACCAAATGCGACACAAAAAAAGACCATCCAAAAACATGGCAATCACATAGAGGCATTCCATGAACCCTCAACAACATCCTCATATGCTTCTTCCATATTGTCAAGCCTAAAATCAGCTGGCAAAACTAAACTAGTACATCATTTTTCATTACTAGAATGTTTGGCACCATAGTGGTTCAACAGACATACTTCCAAAAAACTTCGTCACCTAAAATCTAAACTAAGATGTTGCATAGATGTTATAAGCATACCCTTTGACAGCAGCAATAGAAACCTCAAAGTGGAGCAATGCAGAGCATTCTCTAGACTAGTTCTTGTTGGTATTATGGACGTGTTGCATTGGTTTTGTCATTGATGTCAACACTTGTCAACACTTATCAGCACTATAGATATTTGGTTATGTTCACCGACATGTTTAGTGACTTATGCATAGTCACTGGTATTTGGTTCACCGATAGGTTATATTATTCATCGGCACTGAGGATGACTCGTTATCATCTAGAGATTACTTGGTTATGTCAAAGACATTGTTTGGACACTTGGTTTTGGTAATTTGGTTATTGGTCTAATCGAGTTTACATATTTTCTATTACCAGCAAATGGGTCTAGGTTATGGACCGACAAGCGTTATCTATTCTAGATCAGCATGACACATTATGGAGATGATTTATTGATTGGTTATTATTGTAAATGCATTGAGCCGACATGATGCATCACATATTAATTCATTTGTAATTGATTTAATTGTAATATTCTTAGTGAGCCGACCTACACATTTGGTCTTAGGTTTTGGTATATATGTAAGATCTCATTTGTGAGATTATGTAGAGGAAGTGGAAAAGGATTGTAATAAGGTATATGCGAATATAAGCAGAGCTATACACGCAGACATCATTTGAAGATTCAAGGAAGGTATGAAGAAGACAATCAGAGCTTAACCGGTACTGAATCCAGCATGAAGGTGTTATTTTGAGCAATGCATTATCATTGGATTTAACCATCCAATTATAGTCAGTGTGACTCTCATTTTGTGATTGAGCAGTGAGCTCTAGGCAGTTGGCCTTTCTACATGTGCAAACCCCATTTGTACACACATACTATCTGCAGTAGTATCATCTGATTGTGGGTAAGGTTTCCCATCATGGTTTTTCCCCTTACAGGGTTTCCACATACAAATATCTATGTTATGTGTTGTGGATGTTATTTGTCTTTCTGTTCCATACATTAAACTTTACCGGTACTGTTATTAACTATTAACTGTCAATCGACATTAAGTTTGGTTTATCAGTATTATGCATCAAGTTTGATTAAGTTATATTTGGGTTGAAATTAATAGACAACTGGTTCACCCCCCCCCCCCCCTTCTCAATTGCCTTCGGGTCCTAACAATTTGTATCAAAGATAAGTCCTCTTTTTGTAGAAGTTTAATAGCTTGAGGAGATTCTATGGCAACTAACTATTTCAGGAAGGACAGTCTGAAGCTTGATGGAACAAACTATGGTATATGGAAGATCAGAATGGAGACACATTTGAATTGCATTGGAGGAGACATATGGGATGTTACAAAGAATGGCTATGTTGGTCCTACATAGAGTCGGCCTAATCCTCCTACCTTGGCTAAAGATCAGGAGAATGATTGCAAAGCAAGAGAAGCACTTTTGAGCACATTATCATATCAACAAATCATGGGATTATCAGACCGATCTACTGCTAAAGCTATTGGGGATAAATTAGATACATTGAATGAAGGTGATACCACTATCAAAATTGCAAAACTGGAATGCTTCCAGGTCAAGTATGAAAATCTGAAAATGGAAGAAGATGAAAGGATTTCTGCTTTTATGGAAAGAGTCAATGAAATTGTTTTGGGTATACAATGTTGTGGAGGATCCTTAAGTGAAGATGAAATTGTTTCTAAAGTTTTAAGAGCATTTCCACCAGCATAAAAAATGAAAGTAACTGCTATTAATGAATTAAGAACAATGCCTAATACATCAGTATCTAGAGATACCTTGGTTGGAAAACTTTCAGCTTTTGAACTTGAGGAATTTGGTCATGTTGCTACAATTAAGACAGATTTAGATTTCAAAGCATCATCATCATCATCTGAGAAATCTGATTGGAAAATAATTTATGCAAGAGAACTCGAAGACATCAGAAGAGAGAATGAAGAATTGGAAGATCTTGAAGAACTATTTGCAAGGGAAATTCCTAAAGGTCCAGTTGGAAGTAAGTATGAAGGTAAAGCACCATTTAAAGGTTTTAACTGCAATAAAATTGGTCATATGGCATCTAGGTTTCCTGATAGTATTGCAAGATTGAAAGAAGGAGCTAAAAGAACATACAAGCCTAACCCTGAATATCAGAGATATAGATTTAAAAAGATTAAAGACAAATCATGTTACTATGTTGATGAAGGAGTTACTGATAATTTTGATGAGGAACCGACAGACAATGGATGGGCTTTTGTTGCAATAATAGAAGATCAACTGGCACCTACTATACAACTGGTAGAGTAGGCCTTGGCAACTAAAATTGAAGAAAAGGATGAATGGATCATTGATTCTGGATGTTCACATCATATGACTGGTGATAAAAGTAAATTCTTAACCTTTCAGGAATACAATGGAGGTCTAGTAAGATTTGGGGATGATAAAGCTTGTTTGATCAGAGGAAAAGGCACTATATCTTTTGATGGTAAGCACAATACTGACAACGTTTATTATGTTGAAGGTTTGAAGCATAATCTTTTGAGTGTTGTTCAATTAGTTGAAAAAGGATTTCAGTTACAATTCAAGAATGGTAAATGCAAAATCATGAATAGAACTGGTTTGAAAATTGCAACCAGTAATCAGACTAGAGGTAATATCTTTCACTTGAATAACAATGAGAAAGCATGCTTGATTGCACATATTGATGAAAGTTGGTTATGGCACAAGAAACTTTGTCATGTGAATTTTGATTGCATTGTGAAGATCAATACAACTAAAGCAGTAAGGGATTTACCTAAGATTGTAAAACCTCACAATCTGGTGTGTAAGGAATGTCAATTTGGAAAGCAAGTTAGAGAAACTTTTAAGAGTATTCTAGATTATTCCAGAGTAATCCAATAATGTTCTTGATTTAATTCATACTGATTTATGTGGTCCAACAAGAACTAGAAGTTTACAAAGAGATAGATATTTTATGCTAATCATTGATAATTATTCTAGAATGTGTTGGGTTACTTTTCGCAGGGAGAAATCAGAAGCTTTTGGGAAATTCAAACTATTAAAGGTAATGGTAGAGAATGAAACCAGTAAGAAAATCAAATGTTTAAGATCAGATCAAGGAGGCGAATTCACATCTAAGGAATTTAATACATTCTGTGAAATGAATGGAATCAAAAGACAGTTATCAACACCTTGGACACCCCAGCAAAATGGAGTTGTGGAAAGGAAGAACATAACTATTTTGGATGCAACTAGAAGCATGATATCAGAAGAAAACCTACCTCATGTGTATTGGAGAGAAGCAGTCAATACAACAATTTACACATTCAACAGAGTTCACATCAAAGGTGAAACTAATAAGACCCCTCATGAACTATGGTTTGGTAATACTCCTACTCTTAAATATTTCAGGATATTTGGAAGAAAATGTTATATTAGGAGAGATGATTATATTGGTAAATTTGATCCTAGAAGTGATGAAGTAATATTTCTTGGTTATTCGTCTAAGAGAAAGGCATATAGATGTTTTAATAAGAGATTGCAGAAAATCATTGAAAGTGCAAATGTGAAGATTGATGAATAGTTTAGAGGTAATTCAAGGTCTATGGACTCTGAACCGACAATTGAGATAATCACAAATGAGCCTACACTGAGTGCACTAGTACAAAATGTTGATCCAGTCACACCGGCATCATTTGAGAATTCCATAGTGACTGAAGAACAACAAGAAGTGAATACACCCAAGTATGTAAGATTGAATCACTCTGAAAATCAGATAATTGAGAATAAGTATCAAGGTGTAATGACTAGAGGAAGACTGGCAAATGAAGAGGTATGTCTAAATTCTCAAATTGAACCAGCAT
The DNA here is from genome assembly GCF_030272615.1 of Cryptomeria japonica. Lineage (NCBI taxonomy): Eukaryota > Viridiplantae > Streptophyta > Pinopsida > Cupressales > Cupressaceae > Cryptomeria > Cryptomeria japonica. Next base: position 232,302,285 of record NC_081415.1, read on the forward strand.
TAGTTAATGAGGCATGTGAAGATAAAATTTGGATTAAAGCTACGGAAGATGAATTGGAACAAATTGAAAAGAATAACACATGGACATTGGTTCCCCGGCCTAAAAACAAAAATGTAATTGGAACTAAATGGGTATTCATAAATAAAATTAATGAAGATGGTAAGGTAATCAGAAACAAAGCAAGATTAGTGTGTAAGGGATATTCACAGAAAGAGGGAATTGATTACAATGAAACCTTTTCACTGATATTTAGAATTGAGGCAGACAGACTATTTCTAGCATTTGCAGCACACAAGAACTATAAAGTATATCAAATGTATGTGAAATGTGCATTTCTAAATGGTGATCTTGAAGAGGAAGTTTACATTGAACAACCTGATGGATTCTCTTTGACAAATGACAAAGATATGGTTTGCAGGTTAAGGAAAGCTTTATATGGATTGAAGCAAGCCCCTAGAGCTTGGTATGCTAGATTGGACAAATATTTTTTGAAGATTGGTTACACTAAAGGTAATGTTGACAACAACCTATATTTCAAAGTGACTAATGATGACATCTTGGTTATTGATTTTTTTGTTGATGATATCATTTTTGGAGGAGAATATGGATTGTGTAAAGACTTCTCTAATAAGATGCGGGAAGAATTTGAAATGTTTATGATTGGGGAGATAAAATTCTTTTTAGGATTGAAGATTTCACAGACTGATAAAGGTATATTCATATATCAATCTAAGTACTTGAAGGAACTACTAAAGAAATTTGGTATGGAAAACTCTAAACTGGTAAGTACTCCTATGACTACAATTGATAAACTATCATTGAAGGATGAATCAACACCTGTTAATCCGACAAGATATAAATCTATGATTGGAGGTTTACTGTATTTGACACAAACAAGACCTAATATTATGAATGCAGTATGTATTGTTTCAAGATTTCAGAGTATTCCTAAGGAAAATCATGAATCGGTAGTGAAAAGGAATTTTTGGTATCTACAAGGCACAACAAATCTTGGTTTATGGTATCCTAAAGATGAAAATTATGATTTATGTGCATACACAAATGCAAATTGGCAGGAGATGTAGATGATAGAAAGAGCACCACCGACGGAGCATTCTTTCTTGGTAGCAGATTGATTTCATGGTTGAGCAAGAAATAGAGTTGTAGATCATTATCAACAACAAAATCAGAATATGTTGCAGCAACAACTAATTGTACTCAGGCATTATGGATTAAGCAAATGTTGAAGGTCATAAAGGTAAAATGCAAAGAACCTATAATCATTTACTGTGATAATATGACAGCAATTGATATATCCAAGAATCTGGTATTTCACTCTAAAACTAAACATGTTTCTATCAAATTCAATTTTCTGAAAGAGAATGTTGAAGCAAAAGAAGTGAAATTGGTTTATGTGAATACTAAAGAGAAGATTGTAGATATCTTTACTAATCCCTTGCCTAAGGAAACTTTTGAATATCTCAGAGAGCAACTTGGGGTTATACCCTCACTAGTAGAAACTTAGACAGTTGGAGTGTGGCATCAGACCAACAAGAATTAACAGAGAAATATTTTTCCGACTTTGATTAAGGAGAGCTACTTCTCAGGGGTAGTAGTTGGTTATAACAATCGGTATTTGTAATGAGTTCTATGAACTGGTTGTATCTGGTTTTTGTATTGCTTTGGCATTTGATGTCAAAGGGGGAGAGATATCTATGGAAAAACACATTATCTTTTGGGAGAGATTATTCCTAGGGGGAGAGATATTATGTATTTTGATTTCTAGTAATTGATCTCTTTGGGAGATTGTTGGTTTTTGGTTTTTGGCATTTCTACCTTGGCACTTAGATGGTTTTTCCATCTTGTGTTGCCATCACTGCCAAAGGGGGAGATTGTTGGTATTATGGATGTGTTGCATTGGTTTTGTCATTGATGTCAACACTTATCAGCACTGGAGATCTTTGGTTATGTTCACTGACATGTTCAGTGACATGCACAGTCACCGGTATTTCGTTTACCGACAAGTTATATTGTTCACCGGCACTGAGGATGACTTGTTATCATCTAGAGATTACTTGGTTATGTCGAAGACATTGTTTGGACACTTGGTTTTGGTAATTTGGTTATTGGTCTAATCGAGTTTGCATATTTTTTATTACCAACAAATGGGTCTAGGTTATGGACCGACAAGCGTTATCTATTCCAGATCAGCATGACACGTTATGGAGATGATTTATTGATTGGTTATTATTGTAAATGCATTGAGTCGATATGATGCATCGCAAATTGATTCATTTGTAATTGATTTAATTGTAATATTCTTAGTGAGCCAACCTACACATTTGGTCTTACGTTTTGGTATATATGTAAGATCTCATTTGTGAGATTATGTAGAGGAAGTGGAAAAGGACTGTAAAAAGGTATATGCGAATATAAGCAGAGCTATACACGCAGACATCATTTGAAGATTCAAGGAAGGTATGAAGAAGACAATCAGAGCTTAACCGGTACTAAATCTAGCATGAAGATGTTATTTTGAGCAATGCATTATCATTGGATTTAACCATCCAATTGTAGTCACTGTGACTCTCATTTTGTGATTGAGCAGTAAGCTCTAGGCAGTTGGCCTTTCTACATGTGCAGACCCCATTTGTACACACATACTATCTGCAGTAGTATCATCTGATTGTGGGTAAGGTTTTCCATCGTGGTTTTTCCCCTTACAGGGTTTCCACATACAAATATCTATGTTATGTGTTGTGGATGTTATTTATCTTTTTGTTTCATACATTAAACTTTATTGGTACTGTTATTAACTGTTAAACTATCAACCAACATTAAGTTTGGTTTACTGGTATTATGCATCAAGTTTGATTAAGTTATATTTGGGTTGAAATTAATAGACAACTGATTCACCCCCCCCCCCCCCTCTCAATTGCCTCCGGGTCCTAATAGTTCTTACCAATCAACACACTACCAACATACTGCCATTACCAAAAATATCAACTCCAATATAAGGGACTTGAAAAGATGGGAGCACAACGTTCATAAAGCATAGACATTATATCCAAAAGCACAAAGATCATATTTTTTAAAATAGAGGAATACGAAGTATTTTTCCAGAATACATTCAACACACCTTCCTACAAATATCACTCTTTGTCAACTTTCAGATACAAGGACACTACTTTCTTACTTCAGAGAAACAAAGAAGATACTAGACACAACCTATAGTGTGCACAAGACCATTTGAAAACCATCACTTCATGATCATGCTTCTGATACTCATCACAATGCATCTAATCTTAATCAGTCATTATTATAGTATTATCACAATATATTAAGTGTAGACATCAACACCAAGAAGGTGGTCATCCACAACAAGGAACATCTCTTCTCATTCATCTTGAATCTCCAACAACTTTTTGCACACACATCTAGTCAACAATCATGAAAACAACTACCAAAAATCTCTAGTAGACACAATATATACTTTCACCATCAAAGAGTTGACAATACTCTTTAATACAAACTAACAATCACATCTCAATATTGAGTATATCATCAACACACAAACCAAGGGTTGATACCAATGACAACACCAAATCATCAATGACAACCACTGCCAGCAATCTCCCCTTTTTCCATTTATGGAAACACTCACACAACATAATACTAACACTTTCTCTCCCTCTTTGACATTAAGGACAAAGGCCAAAGGTTATACAATGAATCTTGCACCTACATTCTCTGTATTCATTGTACATTTTTGTCTTTCTTCCTGTCAACAACTCCTTGGTCCCCCTGTGAGCACAAATCAAACAACATCCTACTACCCCTGAGGAGTAGACCACATCAATCCAAGAGATAAAAGATATCCCTTGAATCTCCCCCTAGAGAGATGCACCAACATATGCATCTAGTTTGAAGGAGGGGCAATAAACCCTAACTTCTACCTAGATATCCAAATGTATCCTTTGAAGGTGACTTTGTGAAAATATTTGAAATCTAATCCTTTGTGGGAACATGGTCCAGACTGACTTCTTTCTCTATGTAATGGTGAAAATTAAGGTTTCCACCATAGGAGGAAGAAACCACTAATTTATGACATAGGGATCATTACATTAAATAGGGAGGTAAATCTAACGAATCTCGCCACAAACTAGCAAGGTTAAGAGCTGAGAGTTCTATTAGATTTATTGGGATTGGATTGAATTGCCCTCTTTTGAGTTGAATTTTGAAAAATGCTGAAATTAGGGTAAATGTGTTGGAATTAATGTAAAAATAAATGAATAGTAAGCAATCATCGGATTGAGCTACGAACTTGGATCTGAGGATTGTAAGAGGATTCAAATATGTTCCTAGAAGGAGCTCTTGATTTGTCGAGACTGGTGTGGTGGTCACTCTGGTCCTCTGCACTTTTCACACTCCAATGGGAGATCAATATGTCTCTATAAATAAAGCTTATCCTAAAGATCACAACTTTGTATCTATTATTGCGCACACTAGAGAAGGGAAATAGGTTGGGAATAGGGGTTTGCCTTAGGTCAAACCTCGGTTTTGGAATTAACCATGAAATAGAAATGAAATCTGATTGAATTGCAAGAAAGGAAATATTCTCCTTTTGAGGGAGATGTTGAATAATGACTGAAACACAAACGTTATACCTCCTTGTGAAGTTTTATTTGTCTTCACATGGAATTAGGGTTTTATGAAGTCTTCAATAACATAGAACATGAATGTCAACTCCAATGCTTGAATTTTGACTTTTTCTCTACTCCAATGCTTGAAAGAAGATTGATTGCTTGCTTGCCTGAACTTGAATGCTTGATTTCTTGATTTCGAATTGAATTTCATGTATGGATGCTAAAATGAGAGGGATAGACCTCCTTTTATACTTTCTCATCGAAAAAAAATTAATTTTCTGACATGAGTCGACACAAAGCTGGAATTCCCGTTTGCATTTCATAACCGTTAAGGGGCCCAAATTTGGGTCCTAATTGGGAGGACTAGGGCACTGAGCACTCTGGTCCTAAGGAAACCAGGGTGCCATGCCCTGGTCCTGCCCAATCAAAGACCACAATTTAAGGGCATGATGGGGTGTGTATAGAAAATGGTGATAAATTTGCATAGCATGAGCAAAAATAGGTCCCTTTCAAGCCTCAGAGCATGAATTCTAAGGTGAGGGCCCAAATGCGAACAAAATTGTAATGGAGTACAATTCAGGATTGCTACACTCTACAACCTTCTCTCTTAGGAAATGATGTTGGATAGAAATGTGTTTAGTCATTGAATGCATCACATAATTATTTGAAATGTTTATAGTGCTAGTGTTATCACACATGACATGAATAGGCTCATCAAACACCATCTTGACATCCTTCAATTTTTTCTTCATACACATCACTTGAGTGCAACAATATACTCAGCTTTTGTAGTTTATAAGGATACTAGATCCTGATTCTTATTGAACTAAGAGACCAATTTGTTTCCCAAGAAAAATCCACTAGTACTAGTACTTCTTTTTTATCCACACAACTAGCCCAAACAAAATTAGTAAAGGCCTTCAAGGAAAATTCATCATCCTTATTGTACCACAAACCATAATCTTTATGAGAACATTCTTTAAAAAACCTTTTCATGAGATTTTTAAAGGTTATCTTGATATCTAGCAACCGAATATACTGCATGCATAATGTCAGGTCTAGAAGCAGTCAGATACAAATAGTCCATTGATCATAGACCAATAAAGAGTTTGATAAACTTCTAGAGACTCATCATCTTTTCTCAAATGACATCCAATAGCCATGGGGGTACTCATTGGTTTAGAGTTCTCCATATAAAATTTATTCAACATATCCTTGAAATATTTAGCTTGATAAATAAAGATACCATCATTTATTTGAGCAGCTTGAAGACCAAGAAAGAAGGACGACTCACCTAATAGACATCTCAAAATCTGTATGCATTTCTTTTGTAAATTTCTTACATACATTATCATCTCCACCAAAGATAATATCATCAACATATACAATGACTATCAAAAGCATGTCTTCCTCAATCTCAAAGTAAAGATTTCTATCTGCAGTACCTTTCATGAATCTTTATTGTAAGTACTTATCTAATCTTTCATACCAAGCCCTAGGGGCTTATTTGAGACCATACAAAGCATTTTTGAGTCTACATAACATGTCTAGATCTTCTAATAATTGAAAACCATCAAACTTCTCTATGTAAACTTCTTCCTCTAGATCACCATTCAAGAAGGCAAACTTGGCATCCATCTAATATACCTTGAATTTCTTATGTGTTGCAAAGGCAAGAAACATCTTGGTTGCCTCCATCCTTGCCAATAGAGAGAATGTCTCCTCAAAATCAATCTCTTCTACTTGTGAATAACCCTTACAAATAAATTTTTCATTATTCCTATTTGTAGATCTAGGGACTAATTCCCATGTTTGATTCTTCTCAATTTGATCCAATTCTTCTTATATTTCTTTTAGCCACCCTTCATCTTTTCTAGCATCAATAAAGGTCTTGGGTTCCACCTTTGAAAGGAGACACAGGTTCACTTGCTCACTTGCTTTTGCAAATCTTCTTCTAGTCTATACACCTTCATTCTTATCACCAATGATCTTATCTTTTGAATGATTATTTTAAGCTAACTTTGTTGAAGTTTTAGGGGGCTTCTCTAATTCCTTTCCTTTTTCTTCTTTCTCTTATTCATTATCTTCTTCTTTGATTCAGGTAGGTTCTTCTAATCTACAATCCTCAGGTTCTTGTTCATTCTAGCTCCAATCTTCATCTACTCTAACATTTGTGCTTTCAACTATCCTTTGCAACCTCTTATTGTAGCATCTATAGGCCTTTCTCCTTGTGGAGTAACCAAGGAAGATCCCTTCATCACTTCTTGAATCAAACTTTCCAAGATCTTCATCTCTTCTGATGTAACATTTGTTGCCAAAATTTTTGAAATACTTGGCTGTTGGAGGTCTTTAGTGCCATAGCTCATAGGGGCTCTTAGATTTAATGACCCTTACTTGCACCCTATCAAGAATATGGACAAAAATATGTACTACCTCTTTCCAATATATATTAGGCAAATTAGCATATTTCATCATTGTTCTAGCCATCTCTTGAGTTGTCCTATTTTTCCTTTCAACTACCCCATTCTATTGAGGGGTCCTAGGAGTAGACAAATTCCTCCTAATGCCATGGTCTTCACAAAAAAATTAAAACTCATTTGAAGTAAATTCACCGCCTCTATCAAACCTTAGACACTTGATCTTAGCATCTACCTCATTTTTTACCATATATTTGAAATATTTTAACTTATCTAGAGCTTCTGATTTCTCTCTCAATAATGTAACCCATGAAATTATAGAGTAATCATTAATAACCAACATAAATTACTTTTTATCATTGAGTCCTTGAGTTGTGGTTTGTCAACATAATTTAGTATGTACCAACTCTAGAGGTTTTCTAGTAAAGTACTCCTTGTTCTTGAACTTGGTCCTTATATGTTTTTCCATTTGACATTCCTTGCATAACGGCTTTGTAGGCTTGATGATCTTTGACATATCTCTAATCACATGTGTAGAGTTTATCTTTACCATGTTTTCAAATTTTATGTGATCCATCCTCTTGTGTCATATCTAATATTTACTATATTCTGCCAACAGACAACTTCCTTCTTTAGCATCCTTCAAATGATAAACATTTCCATCAATTCTTGTTCCTTCTCCAACAAGATTTTATAAGCTACCTTTTCTTATTTCACAACCTCTATCATGAAATGTGAGATTATATCCTTTGTTGCACAATTGACTAGCATTTATAAGATTATGTTTCAATCCCTTAACATAAAGGACATCCCTTGTCTTCTGTTTTCCATCAATAGTTATAGTTCCTTTTTCCATAGATTTGTGTAGAACTTTCATCACCAAACCTTACCGATCCTCCATTCTATTTGTCAAGGTTGATGAATTTTCTCTTATCACTGGTCATGTGATTAGAATATCCACTATCAATTACCCAAGTATTTATTTGGTTCTTATTTTGCATGGAAGGCAATCCACACAATCGTTAATTTTTTACCATTCTTAGTTTGTAGAGTACTAGATCCCTTACATTTTTCAACATTACTAATTTTTTCATCAACTATCACATCCATAAATAGTGTCTCATAATTTGAATCATCACAACCCTCATCCTCAGATGAATGACTGCTCTCTTTTGAATAAAAGCTTCTTTTGGGCTTCTCTCTAGAATTTCTATCTTCTCTAATACTATATTTTTTAAAAGTACACTTAGAAGTAAAATGACTAATCCTTCCACAATTTAAAAATTTGAAAGGTAATTTACCCTTGTATTTGCCAGTGCATTTCTTCCATCTTCTTACAAAGTTTACTTCAACTTCATCAAGACCCTCACACTAATCAACATCATTTGTAGTCTTCTTATTGATTTTGAAAGTAGCTTCTCTTTTAGGATCAATTTCACCAAACTCCCTCATCTCAAAGTTAGTCAGAGAAACATATAGTTGATTCATTGTATATTTATCCAAATCCTTACATTCTTCAATAGCAAATACCTTAGGACAATAAGATTTAGGAAGAGATTTGAGTACCTTTTTTACAATATCATCTTCTTTTAGTTCACCATTGAGACCCTTGATACTGGTTACCACATCATCAACTTAGAGCATAAAGCTACTAGTGTTTTCATCCTCAAACATCTTCAAATTCCTAAACTTACACTTGAAATTTTGTAACTTGATTTTCCTCACCTTTTCATCTCCTTCAAAAATGCTATTTAGTTTCTCCCACATTTCTTTAGTAGTGCCATAGTGCATCACCTTCACAAGTTTTGAACCTACTAAACCACTCATGATAGCATTCCTTGCTTTGCTATTTTATTTATATAGCCTAATATCAACTGCAACAATTTGAGGAGGAGAAAATGTATAACCATCTCTAACTGAATCCCACACTCTAAACACTAATGAAGCTAGACAACCTTCTATTCTATATTTCCAAAAGGTGAAGTTTGTGCCATCAAATTTAGGTGCCTTGTGAGCTCCATCTTGTGCCATTTTGGATCTTTCCTCAAGAAGGTTATGCTTCCTTAGAGGAACTTGGCTTTTGAAACCAATTGTTAAACACACCCAAAGACTCAAAGGGGGGGGGGGTGAATCAGTTGAACAAATTTTCATAATATAATTTAATTCAAATTCAACTTTAAACTTTAAAATGATCAACAACAAAGAAAGATAAGCAATGAACACACATAAACAAGAGAACACTAGATTAACATGGAAAACCCAAGAAAGGAAAAATCACGGTTAGAGTTAATTCACACTATATAAACAATATTATAATTTTTTTTAGAGCTCACTACTCTAGAAGGATTTGTAGACTAAAGATCACTTCACTAGGGCAAGATGCAAATAACTTGTTAGGGAGAACCATTGTCTTTAAGCAAGATATATGAATTATTGAGTTACAATGAATATGCTTTCAAGATCACAAAATCCACCAATCTCCCTAATATGTTGTTGCTCTTGACTCACTACCTCAAGCAACCACTAGGCAATTCAGCTCCAATACTTCCACCACACACACTTGTTGCTGCAAGTTCACATCTTTCACATTCCACACACAACCGCACTCTTTGTAATTGACCTGATCTTCTTTACATACCATTCACACCATCTTAAGACATTGATTAGGTTAGCCATAATAGATGAAAAGAAGTAATCCCACAAGGTCGATGATAAAACCTAATTATAGTGAAATATGTCCTCTCTAAGAGATAGAGAGGACTTATAATCATCTTAATACATCATCTAATATGGTCCCAAACATCAAACACGCTAGTACACATCCTCCAAGGGTTAGCAACAGGGTAACGTGTAGCACATAACCAGACGACCTAAAAACACTTTCTCCAATTGAATTCCCATAATGTGGATCCTCACAAACCATACTAAAACCAAAAAACAATTCAACACATCTTTCAATGCTGGTAGAGACCCCCTAAAGATGCACTGCAAGCAAAATAACAAACCTTGTTGGCCAAATTGCTGCCAATTACCTTGAAAACCAATACCAAACCATATGTGACACCAAGCAGACCATCCAACATCATGTAGATCACATAGCTGCATTTCATGAACCCTCAACAACATCCTCATATAATTCTTCCACATTGTCAAGCCAAAAATTAGCTTGCAAAACCAAACTGATACATAATTCTTCAATACGGGAATGTTAGGCACTTTATCATTCAATAGACATACTTCCATAAAAAATTATCACCCGCAATCTAAGATGAGATGTTGCATAGATGTTATAAGCATGCCTTCTGATCTGTAAAAACAAAAATCCTTAAAGAAAAGAAATACAAAGCATTCTCTGGACCAGTCCTAACCAATCAACACACTGACAACATATTGTTATTACTAGAGACATCAGTTGTAACATGACAAACCTGAAAAGATGAGACTGCAACATTCACATAGCATAAACATTATACCCAAAACCACAAGATCATATCTACAAAAGTGGAGGAATGCAAAGCATTCTTTTAGACTACATTCAACACACCTTCCTACACTCTTCATCAACATCTAGATACAAGGACACTACTTGCTCACTTTGGAGCAACATAAAAGATAATACAACAGTCTGTAGTGTTCTTAGAACCATCTAGAAACCATCACTTCATCACCATTCTTCTAATCCTCACCTCAATGCATCTAATCTTCATCCATCATCATGATAGTATCATCAATATCATCACAACATACTGAGTGTAGACATCAACACCAATAAGGTGGACATCCACAACAAGGAACCTCTTTGTTCATTCATCTTGAATCTCCAATAACCTTTTGCACACACATCTAGTCAAAAATTATGACAATAGATACAAACAATCTCTAGTAGACACAACATATACTTTCACCACCAAAGAGCTAACAACAATCTCTAATACAAACTAACAATCACATCTTAATATTGTGTATATCATCAACACACAAATCGAGGGATGACATCAATGACAACACCAAATAATCAATGACAACAATTGCCAATAGTTATAATGTATATTAATATTATTTTGGTGCATGTAGGGGATCTAGGGATGTACATGCATCACATGGGTTAGAAATTCTCAGGGCTAGTTTATTTGTTGTATATAAAATTGGGATAAATATTTAGTGTGGGTTTGCATATTAAGAAAATATTTAATATTAGAAAAACTTAGTACCAAAAAGGAAATGACTGGGGGAAATATTTTTAATCTCATGGTATTGGTTATATGGTTTATGTAATACCACTTGGTGGTTTTTGTTCACTAGCTTATGTCTATAAAAGCAAGCACATTATATTTGTTTAAGGTTGGCCATGATTTTCTCTAAGGATAGTTTAGGGTTGGCTTGTGTAAGAATCTCTTATAGGTTTCACAAGTGAGGGTTTGAAGCATGGATTTGGATGTGTGGCTATCTCATTTCCTTGTTCACATCAAGTGCATGTAAAGAGCTTGATGTTTTAGAGATATTCATGGAGACTTTGTAGATGTATTATAATCTATATTGCTAAATAATACGAGTGATGGATGCTTTTGGAGGATGGGTTTTTTCCTCTTGAGTGTTTTCTTGGGGTATATCTTATGTCATCTTTGATTGTATGTTTTTTATATTAATAAGCAACAAAACAAGGATGTTCCCTATAAAAAATAACCCAAAGAGCATAAAGTTAGTAGTAAAAGCAATAGTGGAACATTAACAACACATTAATAGCCAACTAACATAAAAAACTAATGATCAACAACACACAAAAAGAAAATTACACCTTTGGAACCCTTGTCTAGCAAGTTATCTAAACTACTTAAAATGTTAGCAAAAGGCCACCTACAACCATAAACATAAGTAATATCTATACTAGTAAAAGTTTTAACATAGGGTCGAAAACAACATTAACAACAAAAAGTAAAGTAAAATCATCCCTAGCGACCATCCCTGAATTTGCAACTGGAGCCTAGTGGAGGACATTGGACCAATCTTCAATGAGGAACTTAAACAGGTCCTTGTAATTTCCTTCCTCTGCCTCATCAGCTCCCAAGATCTTTTTCTGCATCAGGCATAAGGAGGTGGCGAAATTATGCATAACCCTCAAGCTGAATTGGGAGACACTGCCTGTTAGGCCCAATATGGAAAGCTAATGTACTGAGAGGGGAGGGGTGAATCAGTACTTCAAATCCTTTTATCAACAATATCTTTACTATGATGCATAAACCAAAAACTGTTGTAACATAACATAAAGCTAAAACAAATAAGTAACAATCATACATGATTCACTCCATAACACATATATTTTGGTTATGCAGAAACTCTTGGTTAGAGAGAAAAACTACGGCGGGGATGGCACCCACAACTTCACTACAACAATAATAAAGAGTGCTCGGTTAGAGCTACATGTTTAGCTATTTATGATAGCTTACCCTGTTAGGAGTAACAAGATATGTTAGATCTACCTTGCTAAAGGATTTTACAACACTTTATATAAATGTTGCACCTGGTTAGAGGATTTACAATTTATAGACTTGATTAAAGTCTTTTACCCTATTAAAGGTTTCTCTTACAATTTCAAAATATTACAATAAGATTTTACAAATATTTGTAACTTTACATCTGAAATGCTGTAGCATATTCTATATGCTCAAAATAAGATTACCTTGCCTATGGCATACCTCGGTAACTCATAAAGTAACTCGGTAAACCCTTCTATTTACTCTGTTCTTTGACTGTTCTCTGATAACCTTCTCAGTGACCTCTGTGTCTCTGTAACAGTCATAATACTCTGTGATTTCTCATGTATCACATAAGTCTTGCTTCATTCACATATGCACACACATTTCTCTCATTCACATATATCTCTAACCCTAAATTCATGCTGTATAAATAGACTTCTCATGTCGGTGATTTGATTCATTGCTTCGATCTTACAAACATGATTTCTCGAATAAATAACCATGCAAAATATTTCATTGGTTAGATGACCTCAAAATTATACAAAATCTATATGTGCAATTTTCAATGTGATAACGATTCTATGTGCCTCAATCTTGTAACACGTTTTCATATGTGTGTCCAAGTTCAATGAATCTGGTAACACGTTTCACTTGGTGTATTATCTTTACTGCTCCGTAGACATGAAATAACACTCGGTAGACAGCTTGGTGTACACTAGGCTTTGTGACTGTTTTCCTTCTGTAACCGACTAGACTGTTCATACCGACTAAATATTTCGATAGTGGTAACCGACTAGAGTATAGAATGACTTTGTATATAAAACTAATGGCAATTTGATAAGTAGTAACACTGCCAAGTTTCCTTTCAAGTTCAGATACCTTGGCTTTGACCTTTTCCAACTCATTAACATTGATTTTGCATTCAAAATAGGTCTCATCCCGCTGGATTATATAGGTCCCTTTTGTCTTGGGTTTTTTAATCTCCACTTCATATCATCAATGAGATCAATTGAACTCTTTGAAATATGGGTGGAGTTGTCATCATTCTCAGAGGTTTCCAGGTTTCCTCCTCCTTTCCCCCCCTTTGTCAATTTCCTCACTTTTTCTTTCCTTCTCATCCTTTCTACCCATCTCCACCTCATCCTTAATATCATAGCCCACTAAGTTCTTCAATTTTCCTTTCTCGACAAAGCGGGTGGCCAACCTATATGACCTCCTAAGGGTGTTTTCATTCTTACTAAAATCTTCCCCCGCTTCCTTTTCCTCCTTGCTAACCTCTTGGATGGTCAATTTGGGCTTTTTAACAGCGGAGAAGGTTTTTTTCCCTTTTTTGTTGCTACTGCTAAGGAGCAGGGCTTTGCATTTAGGGTCCCTCGATTCATTTTTCAATCACTGTGGGAGATTCAAGAAACTCAGGTCGAGAAGCAATTTTGGCAGCACCCCAGAATCAACATATGCTTTTTCATGCTAGGGCTAGGGATACCATGGTCGAGGGTAGGAAAGCAAGGTGTGGGACTTACTGCACAATAATTTGTTGGGGGGGGGGCACAAAACAAGGTGAAAATGGTAGAGGTGAAAAATAAGACCTTGGTGGAGCGGGATAGGTTTTTTCCCCTAGATTTTAGCATTCTCAATCACTTCTTCCATAGAACATTCCAAAGAATTGAGAAGGAAATAAGACTATGATTCCTAAAATGGTTAAGCAAGGGAAAGTGGCAAAAATAAAACACTTTAAACCTTCCCTCCAGGGTGAAGTATTTCATTATCATGAAGCATACCTAGTTCCACGGGAACGATAATTTCTCTCTATCAAAGCCACCATGTAGCTTGATAGGATTCTCATTCTCCCTAAAGAACTGGTTGAGGCTATAATTATCAGAAATGCATCTTGTCTTTTTCCATTTCTGACTTGTGGTCAGAAACCTCATTGCCTACACAATAACCTCTTCATTCACTTCAAATGAGATTCTGCCCACTGAAATCCTTATGTTCGCCCATGAAGTAGAAAATTACATGGAGACACCCTTGTCATAGACATTGATGCTTTCAATGAATTGTGACACACCACTTACATAACAAATATACGAGACTATGGCATCATTTTTAAATTCTTTGATGTTATGTTGTCTATTCTTTTGCATGTGGATTTTGAATACTTGTAGCACTCTTTTTAGGTTATGTGGAAATAGTTATATATGATGCAATTTCCTTTCAAAAACCACCTTTGAGTGTTTATTAGTAGGGGTGTAATGAATACAAGCCACTGATGTCTTGATTCTAGTAGGGTAAGGAATACTGAATACATGCCACTTTTATTTGATAGTTTTATTTGACTCATGTATTTTTTAGTCTTTGTAACCCTCTAATATCTTTCTTTATTAACATCATTGGTAAAGTTTTTGAAGCCTATTCCACTTTACCTATCACATTTTTCTTACCTCACCAACACAACATCGATCTATTACTATTTACCCATGTCTTAAGAAATCCTTGAACTTAACATAAATATATATGTTGATACTCATACATGTTCAATATCAACACCTCTATAAAGCATAAACATTAGAAGTGTGAGAAGTCCTACAAGTTTCAGACCTTAAAGTGAAAGATAACCTCCAAGTGAAAGGTTGTTTCCTTCTTTATTGTAGCTAACTTCAATTGAATAAATAAAACAGATAGAAAGAATCAAAATTAAATGATTGAAATCAAATATGAGAAATACACCAAAAAATATTATTCTTCTACTTGCTAATGAATTCATAATGCCCAACTCATTAGTCAATATAAATTTAAATAAACATAATTACAACAATGTAAAAAGCCATTGCACATATTAACCATAATAAGAAAGGATAGAGAAAATCACAATCACTACATTTGATTAAAATTTTTTTTGGCAATGTTACCTACTAAAAAAACTAGTAGAATTTCAAACCCATAAATTAAGGTTACCTAGATCTTAAAGTGAAAATTATGAGAAAGGTCTCCATATAAGGCTTTTAAAGCGGGAGTCCACATATCCAAATCTTACCTAGAAAATGAGTCGACAACTCTTAATTACATAGACAATTCAAATTAGGAGACAATTCTAAGATAATTGAGGGACATAGTAAGAGAATGACATTACTTCATCAACTTATATGATTGAAGACAATGCTTGGTTTGAAAGCCCATTCTTGAAAATAACTCTCCATCAAGTGCATAAATTGAAGATCGTAGTAGGCAAGTGATTGCACATTTGGATATTCAATATTGCTTTGGAACCTCTTTTGCCTTGAAAATATACTTTTACCTATATAAGCTTTTGTGGGCCATTAGTTACGCTAAGATGACAAGATCAACAATTCTTGATTGCTAGATTAACCCTTCCAATCAAATTGAAAAATTAAAAACTCTTTAAACTCTAACAAAAATTTAATTATTTCTCAAAACTTTTATAAACCATTAAAAAAACCAAATTCTAATTTATTATCAATATACAAAAAATAAGTTTGTGTAAACATCCAAACTACAACTACCCTTATTATTTGAAGAAAACCCCCAAAAAAACAAAAAGATAAAAGAAAAAGAGTTTGGGAAGTTAATGGGAATTGGGAAGTAACCACCAGTAGTAATGATTAACTTGTAGAGTTAATGTGAGGTTAGGGCAAGAAAGAAAGAAAGAATTACTTGTCTCGTGAAGCTTAATTTGAGGCACACGAAATGCGAATTGGGCGGAGATTGCGAGAGGCTTTGATTTGTACGGACAAATGTACTGACTGCAATTTGCACTACAGTCCGCACCGTCCGTACCTGCTTGCTTAGACTGACTTTTCATATAGTACAAATCAGAATTGGACAGGTCTGGTCAATTTGCACGCCTTTGCCTCATTGTCGTATACCTTACCAACTCTTTAAATTATATTATAATAGATAATAAAAATGATTGAAGTTATATTAATTTGTAATTGAAATAAATTAAATGTGATTATGAGTATGCAATGTTTACTATTATTTATCATTTATTTATCTAAATAGTTTTTTGAATTTAGTTAAATATAACTCTAAATATCTAATTTGAGTGGAGTTAATTAGGTATATATATTAGGGGAAGAGCATCAGTTACAACACATGTTCTAATAGCTTATTGGGGCATCTTTGAAATGTGTATTTCATTACTACTAAGAAGCCATAACAATAGCTAAAAATAGTTAAGTCGCACCCGAAACAAAAAAACAAAAAAACAATCAAAATCCCATGTACCTTCCCCTATCCTAGCAACCTATTTGCTGTTGTTTTTTATTTAATTTCTTTGTACTTTTGTCTTTATTAATCATTAAGTTGTAAAATAACAAGGGTTGACATGCAAATAATGCACTCTAATTTGAACTTTCACATTGAATTGATGGTTGCTACATTGAATGAGATGATTTTAATTATAAATTAACATAACAAATTCTAACATTTACATTGAAGTTAATCATATATTTAATGGTAAAAATTGCATACCCATGCTTTTTGCTTGTGTTCAAATTATAAATTTTTTTTATATCAACATTTTAGATGACACTCTATAATTCATCATTAATATTCATAAAATAATGAAAAATAATACTAATAAATTTTATTCAAATTCAATTAAAAAAAAATTAAATTAATTAATAAATTATTATAAACAATAATAAAAACTCATACAATTTTGTCCAAGGGGTTGAGCTTAACTGGCTACCAAGTTCAACTCCCAATAGGGACATTTGAAGTGGAAGTTCATCTGAAGTGGAATTCTAAGTTGTGACTCTTGGCCTTCCATACAGGCCTAGAATTTGACGATCACCCTATGTGTCATATGAATTTTTTATGATGGTTTAGTCATTTCAAATAATAATACTAATACAAATATAATTAAAAAAAAATCAAAATAATAAATTTCGAGTACTTGCCTTATTGATATAATAGAATAATTGTGAATATAAATTTTATATAATAATATAAAAATATAAGAAAATTAGCATTAATCATAACTAAATAAATCTAGTTAATTATTATAGAATTGATTTAATATTATGATATAAACATTGACATAATATGATAATTATTAACATTAATATTTAAAAATTAAAAAAATAATAATTTAGCATTAATAATAAAATAAATAAATCTAATTAATTATTCATTAATTTAATATTTAATAATTAAGAATATATCTCAATAATAAATAATAAATATAATTATATAATAAATTTATTAACATATAATATATATTATCTAAATAACAAATATGTATTTCAATTGATTATTAACAAATTAATATATAGATGAAATTATCAATTATAATTACATAATATTAATAAGAAATATTTTTTAATATAAATATGATTTTTAGTTAATCAATTATTACAATATTTCGATGTTAGTATTTATAGAGAATAATGAAAAAAAGTTGAAAATGTATAATTTATAATTAATTTTATTTATATAATTTGAATTGTCATAAATATAGAGATTAAAAAAATATTATATTATTTTAAGAAATTTGTGTTAAAATCCTCTGAACAATCCGTCTATAACAACAAGTAAAACAATATTGTCCAATGGTTGATAAGAAAAATAATTTTTCTGATTTGTAAACTTAGAAAAATATGCATGTAGACTTTAAGAAAAGTAACAAAGTTTAAAAAAATAAAAAAATAATTGTTTACAATTGGTCTAATTAAATTTTTTTAATAACCATTTAAGCATAGAAAAAAAAAATCATTACAATAGTACGACAAGTACTAATAAAAAAATAAAACAAAAAAGTTAAATTTATACATCTTGTTTAACTTTCTTACATCCTTATGATGTCATATAGTGTAATCTAAAATATGCCATACACTTTCAAATTTAGAAACAACAAAGATAATAGCATAAATTGTAAAAAATGATAACATTAAAACTTAAAAAAGTAATAGAATAATAAAAAATTAACTCACAAGATTTCAATCTCAAAACTTCAAAAAATTAAAAGAATGATAAAATAATAAATACAAAAATCCTTGTTCAAATTAATTCATAAAATAATTAAAAAAATTATAATACAAAAATTCAATACAACTTTAATCTAAAAAACTTAAAATTAATTTACAAATTAATTAAAAATAATAAACATTTTTAATATTTTTTATACTTTATTTAATTTACGAAAAATAAAAAATTAAATTTATACATCATGTTTAAGTTTCTTACATCTTATGATGCCATAGAGTGTAATCTAAAATATGTCATACAATTTCAAATTTCGAAACAACAAAAATAATAGCATAAATTGTAAAAATTGATAACATTAAAACTTTAAAAAATAATAAAATAATAAAAAATTAACTTACAAAATTTCAATCCCAAAACTTCAACAAATTAATAGAATAATAAATTAAATAACTATAAAATCTTAATCAATAAACTTTCGTACTTGCTATAATAAATAATCTTCAACCTTAGACTCTTGTTATTAATTAATTCTAGCAAGAAAGCAAGCAAATTTTTTCAAAGGAAACTTCTGCCGGCTTTCCCACAATTCTAGATATTTACTTATAAACCATAACCTTTGAATATTGACCACTTTAACATTAATATTAATATTCTATTAATTCAATAGTTTTGTATCGTTATCTTGTTAAATTTGAGTCTCGCCCACCACGTCATAGATTCACGTGTATTGACAGAAACAAACGGCACCAAGCACGAAAGGGGACAGAAAAGACATGCGACCACCACTAAGTCTAGACAGCGTGCACTCTTCACATTACTAACAAAATTAAAAATTAAAAATTAATAGCGATTAGTCTAGACTAGGCAAGACTGACTTTATTTTAAAAATACCCTTCAACTAACAAAGTAGTTGAACGTGACGACAGAAGTTTGTACCCACAAAAATTACGGAAAGGACACTAAGGATTTCACGTTCTTCAACGTTACGTCACCGGCTTTTGATTTTTCTGACACGTGGGATTGTACCTCTCTGTACTTTCTTTGTACCATTCCGTAACCACCAAATTCCTCAATTTTTATCGCCTCACTTGGGCCCGGCGGCCGGCCCCCCTTCACATTAATAATTGAAATCACCTACAACTTTAGGATTGGCCGTCAAATTTAGGATTTGGAAGGTTATAACAAATGTTAGATAATTATAGTTTGGCTTGACAAAAATGGTTGTGGATGTGCGTGCATGAACCTTTTTTTTTTCTTGGGGTTTCCATCAAACTTGGGAAGAGCATCAATAGTCATCATAGTTAATTTTGTACTTTCTAAGTTTATAAATGGTACATTGGATTTCGATATTTTTTTTTTGGTTGTTTTTGTTTGTCGCTTAACTATTTATAGTTATTGTTTTGCATTATGGGTAGGGGAAATGTATTAGTAGTTGTTATAGCTCACGATACATCAGATTTTAATGATGTCTCTGCATGTGATATAATTAATGTTGCACGATGTGGGATCGAGCAAGGGTCAAAAAGTACACATTTCAAAGTGTTACCCAATACCTACTTAAAGATGCCCCAATAATTGTGCAATATGTCTCAATGGTCATGTGTAATAAGGTGCACAAATGAGTCAATTATGGTCCAAAAATGCTAAAACATAGGCGGCTATTGGTACATGTGAAATTTATTAATGGGTTTTTAGTTTAGTTTTAGTTTTTGTTTTTGGTTTCTTTAAAGATAGTAATTGGGGGGTTGGGTGTGCAAGGAGTGACCGATTAGATGTACATTGAAAATTTAGCTTATTTTTATATCTCATCCATTGAGAGGTATTCATTCTACTAAGATCGTTTGATACACGATATGAATCTCATCCCTTATATCATACATTGAGAATTTTGAACCTTGGTGGATGGCATAACAAGGGACATATTTTTAAATGGACACTGTTTTCGGATTAGATTGTCTACATTTTTTGGTCAACGTTTTGGATCACACTTTGAGAGCTAAGAGAGAAAGTGAGTGATGGGTCATAAAGGGTGATTCAAAACATTGATAAAATTTTTAGACATAATCTAATCTAGAAGCAACGTCAATTTATAAATTATGGAGCTAAGAGAGAAAGTGAGTGATGGGTCATAAAAGGTGATCTGAAACATTGATAAAAATTTAGACATAATCTAATCTAGAAGCAACATCAATTTATAAATGATGGGCATTCTGTCACCTTCACCAATTGTACTCAACTCAATTGAACTATGATTCTTTAATAAATAATACTTTTAAATCTTGACTCTATATTTAGAAAATAATAATTTGTGCATCAAATATAATTTAGGTTGCTCTCATCCATTGTACTCAACTAATTATACTAGGTGCCTTTGGTAAATGATAGTTTCCAAAGATTGACTCTAAATTTTTTTTTTAAAAATAATTTGTGTACCAAATATTATAAAATATTTATTTTCTGTAGGAAAAAATTATACCTTCCACCTTGCCCGTGACTTTATAAGTTATAATGTAGGTTTAATGTTGCCCTGCAATGCGTGCGTGATGCGCCCTTCATCTTTGCGTGGGAAGAATCATTTCGCTTCTGTAAAAGCTGATCTCGCTTCTGTTTCTTCATTGCTGCTTTATTGTTATTTCCTATAGATTAGGGGTTCGAATCCCTAAGATTAGGGTTTTGGTTTTTTTTCTTCTGCAGTCTGTATCTATTGTGCGGCTATAAAGACTTGCCTTTCTCCGCCATTTTTAGAAGCTTGCTTTGATTTCTCGTTACAATGCGTCAGTTGATTCGAAAGCTGCAGAGAGTGGCGAATCCTCCTTGTACTTCTGTGCAATTGCAGCGGCCCTTGCTAGGGGACGAGGAAAAGCAGAAATGCTGCGGTAATAGAAAGAGCAGAGAGCGAGGGTTTCGTGTGGATGTTCCGGAAGGATTTCTGCCTGTGTATGTGGGAAAGGACCTCACCAGATTCGTCATCAACGCGCGGTTTCTCAACCATCCGATTTTTGCCGAGCTTCTGCAAAAATCTGCGCAGGAATACGGTTACGAGCAGAAAGGTGGCCTCAAGATCCCCTGCGATGTTGTGCTTTTCGAGCACATAATCTTTCTTCTCAATAACGATGATCCGGCTGTTCAAAATCTGAGCCTACGGGACATGTCTGAGTTTCTTTCTTACTAATTTAGCTAGGGCTTCCATGGATTTTGTGTAAATGAAGAGATTTCTTCTTTTTTATGGAATGCAGATCCAATTGCTGTATATTATTACTGCTGTAAATTTTGACTCTGTAGGGGTTTCAATGTATACTTTGAAGGCCAAATGATCTATGATTTTTAATGAATGATCTCGGTAGGGAATGCAAGTTTGTTCTTTCTACCTGTCATGGCAAGAAAAACAGTTTATTTTCCGTTTCTTCTGCTAACGTTATTTGAGAGAGAGAGAGAGGAATGCTAGTTTGTTCTTTCTACCTGTCATGGCAAGAAAAACAGTTTATTATCCGTTTCTTCTGCTAACGTTATTTGAGAGAGTGAGAGAGTATATGCTTTACGTGTGTATGCAAAATTTGTTGGAATGTCTGTTAACGAATATCCTCTGGAAAAAGCCTGGCATGTTTGCTGTATACAGTTTTACAACAATTTTTTTTTGACATGTCTGCCAGATGCAGTTTTAAACTATTTTTTTTAGGTTTCTACAACGAGACCTGCAGGAATAGGGTTTGCAGTCTGGTACAGAGCAGTAGTACAAACACTAATTTAACAAATTTCATGCTACGAAAAAGAACTGCAAGAATAGTGAACAACTTTGTGCTATAGTTTTGAGCCAAGTCCTGTTCATGTACACAAGGCTGATGGAAGCAGGGCTTTGACTATTTACTGTATACAAGATTATAATATATTTTTCCCCTGTTTTTGATGCGAGAATTTTTCTTTGTAGGAATGCATTGAATCTGGATGCCCAAAATAATTTGATGCGGTTTGAAATCCGATGTCTTGTAGAGAAGGCTGTATACCGTGTAGACATGATTCTTGGGCGTCAGATTTTGTACCCATTCTCTTGCATTTGTTTGCAGAAGTCACCTTTCCATCATTTTTGAGTCTGCCAGACTGCATTGACTTGGATGGATATTGCAATCAGTGATCATCTATAAGATGGTTAAAGAGTGTTTTCATGGTGGGAAGGGAAGGTCAGGGCTGCAGGAATTGAACCTTGGACCTTGCTGACCTCTAGGTGTGGAGTTTTAACTGTAGAGAAGGGTCAAAACTAACCTCCTTGTAGAGGAGTCAAGAGACTAAAATGTGGCACAAATGCTTAAATACAAATATGTTTTACATTGCATAATTAAAAATCAAAGCATGTGTAGGGTTATTGTCTTCATTTTAAAAGTAAAGGTCAATTTAAAATCTTTTTAATTACAAACACATTAGATGATGATTTTTTTGGGCTGGGGGCCTAGCTTGATTGGCAAGAGCTTTCAGTGGTACCCTCGTCATTATATCATTTTCCTCGAGTTTCTTTATGCAATGTTTGGAGAGCACTTTTTTTTGTATGCTTATCATTTTGATGGCAAAGGTGGTGCTGCTATAGAGATTGCACCATGGATCTCAAAGTTCCTTATTAATAAGGGTGAGGACCCTTCCCATAGTTGTGTTTGGGTCCTTACCCTTATTAATGGACAACTCATTGGATTTTTCTTGAATTGTGCTCCCAATGTTTCTAAAAGAACAAATTGAACTTTGGAATTAGATGTCCTATAATATACCTACTGTAGATTGAGTCCATTTTTCTCTCAGGTTCATTTTAAACACTAACCGACTATAGACATCTCCATTCACATTCCAAGATTAACCCTTACATTACATTAACATAATTTCCATTTACAATTAACTTCCACATAATCATTTATGATTCTATGCTCCTAGCATGTCTATTACTTCATCATGACTCCTAAAGTACATAAGGCAATAATCACAAAGTCTCCTTAAACATTTAATCCATAGCCCATTTAATTCTCATAGAATCTCTTACACTGTATCAATTAACCAATTGAGATACAATATCCTAATTCCATAACAACTAATAGCATCCACCAAATGGAGATATAATCTTAAACTATAACACATGATACATTCTAATCCCTTCCTAAAAGACAAGCACTCATCTTACCATCTATCCATACACTTATTAGTAATTTCCATTAATAAGATTAGTAATTCATTCATTAAGAACATCCATACAATATTTTCATAAGGAACATTCAACTACATCCCAAGCATTATAAGATTTCAATTCAATCATTAGATCATTGTGTACGAAATATGTTACTATAATTTCAAATTCTTTAATCACAACTCATAAACATGTCCTAAGATATCTTCCAATATTACTCATACTCATACATCCTACCAAGGCATAGCATTTCTTCTACTTAAAGAATTAGTTAAAGACATCATTTCTAGAATATTTCCATTATGATAACACTCACACCATTTCCTTTTAACATGGCTCATCAATTATACAAAATGCATCATTTAATTCCAAACCACAATACTTATCCACATCTCATGCATCCATTTCATTTAATATAAATGCGTTACAATACAACTCAAGGTTCATCATTATAATCATATACCATAACCAAAAGCTATCACTATAACTAGAATAACATAATCATTCCTCATAAGCATGATTTCTTTTACAACCATTACATAAGAATTTCATTACATAAATCACATCATCATCTACATTCTTGCAGAAAGAATCCAAAGATAGGAACATCTCAATGGTTTAAAAGCACCAACCACCCGACCATGTGGAACCAAAGGAACCACCCCCGTGCAAGGAGATGACACAAGGTCCAAACACACACTCTACATCTAGGCTGACACTTAAAACCAAAGAGACTAACCAATCACAAAATAGCACAAATAGGAAACTCCCATAGGCGCACAAATCATCAAGGCATAAATACATCTCAAGCAAAGGACACATGTAGGAGCGAAGTGTCATCACATGATATCCTCCCCCATAATATTGCCAATACACAACTCTTCATGACATAACCCCGATAGATATGTGGAGCCATTTCTACCCATGAGAGAATCAAGGGAGATTTGACTTACCGTCTTCACGGCCTTCTTATGCTTATCCTAAAAACATCCTCCCTCGGAATCAACCATGAGGCTCAAACTATTAATTATCTTGTTTTAATGAGATCTAATTACCCATTCCCAATTAATTCATTATCAATGTTATCACTTGTTTACAAATCATAGAAAACTCCAATGTGCCCTGGTGGTCTAGACTTCATGCATCCTTACAAGGAACCTCATGCAAGTCTATCTCTCATGACCCCGATCATCACAAGAAAGCTCACTCCTCCTAACATGGCCCAACAACAAATCATAAGAGGCTCTTTAATTCAAATTCCAAGAAAATATCCATAACTTCATCATGCATCCCAACAACACATAAAAACATGCAAGGAAAAACCATAGCTAAAGAGCACAAAGGGCTTAAATCCATAACAATGCAAAATGAGCCTCAAAGTGGAAATCCATCCCATATAAGAAATATTCCATCAATAAAACATATCAAATTCTGTTGTCTCCACAACAATATCATCTTGCTATCTCCACAACAATAACATCTTGTTGTCTCCACAACAATACCATTTTTCCATTGCAATATCTTAATATAAGAAAGGACTCAAATCTTCAACAATAAATAAGTCAAGAGTGTTGTAGCATAGAAAACATAAAATCACATCAAATTGATAAATAACGGTAGTTGGAAAACGTCTGCAAAAATCCCAAAAAGCCTCTAGAATGAAACGAAACTCGAAAATCCAAATCTGATTGGGAAAACAGTAAAAACACCAAAGACAGGTAGAACAATGCTTTTGCATTGAGGTTTAGCGCTTTTGCATTACAGGTTAGCACCTGTGTTAAGCAGTTTAACCCCTGTGCAAATAAGGACAACACTTTTGCATAAAGGACCATGCATATACACCGAAAGACAACGCAAATGAAACAACAGACAACGCAAATGTATAACAGGACAACAAAAATGGATGAAAGGACAACGCAAATGCAGAATTAACGCTTTTGCGTAAATAGGACAGAAAACACAGAACTTTCGGCAGAGATTTAAAAATTAAACTTAAAACATTAAGCTTGAAAAAGTATATACACAAAGTCGCCCAGAACAAACAAGTAAGAATAAATAAATAAAATAAAGTTTAATAGAATATAGAGGGAGAGATTCCAAAAACACATCCATAGCTGGGAGACTCAGAACTCATTCACAGAGACTTCTTTTGAGTCTGAAATACACAGGTGACTCTACCAACAATAGATAAGGCCAAAGCTACATTAAACAAAACACCAATCACATGATCCAGACAATGATATAGGATCTCACTACAAGCAACCATGAATCTAGACTTTTCAATGCCGTGAACAACAACATACAAGAGACCAAATATTTCTCCAATACAACTATACAAACACCCATATAAAATAAAGTTTATATATAAATATGAAAAACTACATACACAAAAAAATTTTAAAGTTGAAAATAAACAAAGACAAGGAACCCAGCCTACACCTTGAGTGATGGATGAGAGTTGAGGTAGATCTCCATCCAAATCCAAGGCCAAACCAAGAAACTCTAGCAACAATCCAAGCCCAAATCCAAAGAAAATTCTTGCAGAGAATATTTTTGCAAAAGGAGAAACCAACCCCTAAAACTTCACGGGAAAGAAAATAAAAAGCCAAACAATAACCAAAACTTTAGCCTCAATCTCGGCCAATCAAAATATTCCAATCTTTAATATATTTCTCCAACCCCACCATATAATATAATTTTACCTCCCTTTTCAAATTCAACCAATAAAATAAGAGGGTAGGTAAGATAAATATAAATCATGCTTTTACAATTGAGTGGGAATGATTTATCATTTTATTTTAAAGTGTATTTATACAACCCACTTAATATAAAAGTCAAACTAATAAATAAAACATGAGTCACAATTAAATAAATCAAATGGGGAATTTAAATTAAATAAACCAAAGGCTCATAAATGAATTAAAGAACCAGATAAACATTAAATACCAAATAAATATTAAACCATAGGCAATTAAATAAATAAATAAATAAACAATTAAATACCGATAAAAGGTCAAATCACAAATAAATATAAAACCATAACATAAGCTAAACAATAAATATCAAATAAATATTGAATCATCATTAAAATAAATAAATATTTAAATATCAAATAATTAAATACCCAAAAAGGCAAGAATCCAATAAATTAAATTAAACATTAGATAGCCAAATAATCAAATTGCTATTAATCAAAATAATAAAATAAACATTATTAACTATTTAATCTCGCGTCAATAATCAATCAGTCTCATCATAATAGTACTAACCAACCAATACTAACATACTCACAACATAGAAGAAATCAAGCTTACTAACTGACATGGCGACTTGCGCCAAGACGCTGACGACTCTTAGTGAACTACTTAGACCTAGAGTATGTGAGGGGAAATTGTGCCAACTCCGAGCCACATACCATTGGGATTTAAAGACACATTTAAACCTATGGAGCCAGGTGGAGTCGGTGTCTGGTACCTACAAATCCTACATCCACAAAACAACGATATGACACACACACACACACACACACACACACACACACACACACACACATACATAGGTTAGAGATCACAACGACACATCCCGCTAGCAATGAGTGATGTGGAATTGTCTCTATCCCGAAGACAGTCAAACACACCATAAGATCAACTCATCATAGATAATCATTAAATATGGCCAGTACATAAAAACATCATCAAGTGCATGATTAATATAATTCATGATTATAGTACAACATGTAAAATCCATCAACACTTATGCTCCTCAATTCACATGATCAATATAGTCTTTCGATAATCAATCACATAATAAGTATATAGTGTCTAATAAATCACACAATCAATAATGATAGTATCAACATTATATAAATCATCTGAAATAGCCTATGCCCAATAATGTCTATCATGCATGAATTAAATGTCAACTCTAGTCAAAACAAGTCAAGTCAAGGGTGGACCCTACATACCTAGTCTAACTCCAAAATGGAAGGTGATTGAAGATTGAGTAGGTTGGATAGATTTTATATCTCCCATTTTTGCCTTGGTTTATGATTTGATGGTTTCTTGCGTACAAGTGAATCTCTCTACTACCCTCTTGGATCATTACCCTATTATTTGCAACATAAGCTTGTCTCATAGTCAAACTATTGATAATTTCTTCCCTTCAAACTTAAAATTTCTCATTTAAAGGAATCTCTCTACTACCATCTTGGATTATCACCCTATTATTTGCAACATAAGCTTGTCTCATAGTCCAACTATTGATAATTTCTTCCCTTCAAACTTAAAATTTCTTATTTAAAGAATCTAGTTTGCTTGGTTGCCCTTGAGGGAATTTGAAATTATTTACCTAAGCTAGATGGAGGAGGTTCATGGATTGGTGATCTGCTGCAAAAAAATGATAGTTATAAAGGACAAGGGGGCTTCATTGGATAAAACTGTTGGCATATGATGAACTAGTGACAAAGTATGTTGTCATTGATGTCAATATGTGTTCAAGCAGGTACACCGGTATGCACCGATATGAAGCTTGGAAGCAATACAGGTCAACCGGTATGAAGAGATGTAGTGAACCAATGTCAGGGTTTCACTAAGTGTGACTATCGGTTGGTAGTCTCAGCTCTAGGGTTTTCGGTTTGGCAATCTTGCTTGTGCGATGCAACTGATGATATTATGTGATGAGTTAGCTAAGAAATAAGGATGAGATAGAGATGCCACGTCAGTTTTGTGCACGTGAAAGGATTTCCTTGAGGATCTTGCATGTGAATATTGACTACATTAAATGTCTACCTTGGGAATGAACATTCTTCTTAGTGGTACGAGAAGAAAGTGTGATGGGTTACTGATTTCTATGTGCGGTGAAAAATGGACGATGTAGAATGACTTGTGATCTATTTGAGATTGTTTCATTCTATGTAATGTGTTTGGACGGTCAGGATTGGACCGCTTGTAATAGTAAACCTAAGATGCTTAGGGTTTAGGGTTTATGTTACCGACCTAATTGTTGTCTATAAGGTCAATGAGTTTTGATATTGTTGTTGTTGGCAAAAGTTGTGTATGTATCTGTGTGATGAGATACTTGCCAAACCAATGAGTGAAAACTGCAGAGTGTGATTGGAGAGTAGAGGAACTGAAAAGGATCTGCCTTAGGATATAGTGTTGTTATCAGATCAGAGTTTTACCTGTTATCTTCTAACCATTTCAACAGAAAGAAAATCCCTTTGCTGGGTAGTTTTAACATGCTTAAGTTCATTGAGTTCTTTAAATCTTCTAGCGAGGTAACCTTTAACAGGGTTTCAACCTTTAATAGGGTATATAGCCATCCCTTAACCGGGTGATCTTTAACAGGATCGGTTCCTAGCAAAAGCTTATTGTAAAGTCTTTAATCGGACTAGGCTCCTAACAGAGCAAGCTTCAAAAGAGTGCAAAACAAGCTTGTGGGTATTCATCCCCATTGTGGTTTTTCCCATTTGGGTTTCCACGTGAAAAATCTGTGTGTCATGAGTTATGCATTTTTCATGTGATGATTAAGTATTCTTTGTTTGAGTGATTATGCATGCAGAGCTAATGGTTATGGTATTGATGATATACCACATGCATATGTTTATGGGTGAAGTAGTTATCAAGTATTGAATGTATTTGAAGTGTTCAGTTTTACCGGTTTATGTTGTCTGTAGTCTTATTGTGTTTAACCGGTATTGCCATGGTTAAGTTCAGTAATGAATACAACCAGTTAGCATTGTTTTAACTTGATAAGTTGTAGAAAAAGTTTTTGTGTGTACTGATTCACCCCCCCTCTCAGTCTCAGTTAGGGTATTCGTTGTTCATCATTATTCATCAATTGGTATCAGAGTTACTCTAGGTCCTCGGTGATATAAGCTTAACCGCTTGAGGTAAAATATCTCGCCTTAGTGATGAAGAGGGAAGGTCCTAAGTTCAATAGAGATAACTTCAAAATATGGAAGGACAGAATGAAGATCTATATCAAGAGTTTGGGTGCTCAACACTGGAGCTATGTTGAGAATTCCTATGTAATCCCCACTTGCACTCTAACCGATGATCAGAAAAGAGAGATTCAAGAAAATGGGCAAGTCATGGAAGCCCTTATTAGCAGTTTGTCTGATATTGAGTTCATTGATGTATAAGGTAAGGAAAATCCTAAGGATGTATGGGACACACTAGAAACTATTTATGGTGGTGATGAGCATGTCAAGCAAGTTAAGGAAGAGAGCCTTAGAGGAAAATTTGAAGACATGAGGATGGTTGAAGGTGAAATCATTCAGCAATATGGCATAAGAATCAAGACTGTTGTTGGAGATATCAAGAGCACTGGTGGAACAATTGAAGATGCCATCGTTGTCAATAAATTTTTGAGATCATTGTTACTGGTCTATGCAATTAGAGTTGCTACTATTCAGGAGCTAAGGTCTATTGACAAAACCAAGGTATCCTTAGACTCTATCATTGCAAAATTGACTGCATATGAGTTGAATATCTATGATGGTAGTGTTCAGACGACTGAGTCAGCCTTTAGAGCATCTGTCGCACCAACCAGAAAAGGAAAAGAAGTAAGTACCAGTTATGAATCCATACAAATAAGAGGTATGGATGATGAAGAGTTTCTGATAGAGTTTGAAGCTCTTCTTGCCAAGAGACTTCCAAAAGGCACTAGAAAATACAAAGGTAAGCTTCCTTTAAAATCTTTTTCCTGCAATAAGATAGGACATATAGCTGTTAACTATCCTAACAATGACAATAAGGATAAACCAGAGAGGTTTAGAAAGTATAAAGGAGAAAATAGAAGAAATTGTCTTGTTGCAATTGATGAAGGTGTTACTGATGAAGAATCTAAGGATGAAAAGAATGGGGACATAGTGTTTGTAGCTGTAAAGGAAGAAGTGTCTGACAAGAAAGCACTTGTCTCGCGCATTGACAACTCTAATGAGAGGATTATTGATAGTGGTTGTTCTCACCACATGACTGGTGATCAGAGAAAGTTTTTGTCTCTAGAAGAATATGATGGAGGTGTTGTTAGATTTGGCAACGATGCACCATTCTTGGTAAAAGGAAAAGGATCCATCTCAATGAATGGAAAGAGCAGTGCGGATGACGTCTACTGGGTAGAAGTTCTTAAGCATAACCTATTGAGTGTTGCTCAACTAAATGATAAAGGACTCATTCTGGAGTTCAAAGGTGGAGTCTATAGTATAATTGGAAAGAGTGGTCAACTTATTGCTACCGGTAAGCAGACCAGAGGTAATTTGTTTCAGTTGAATACCAAGATTAGTTGGTGTCTGATGGCAAAGTTTGATGGCAGTTGGATAGGGAATAGGAGACTTTGTCATATGAACTTTGATAATATTGTAAAGGCTAGTAAGATCAAGGCAGTAAGAGAATTTCCTTTGCTGAACAAATCGGAGAATGCTTTATGCAGAGAATGTCAACTTGGGAAGATGTCTTCCTCAACTTTCAAAGGTAAGTCTTTTTCAGCAAAAAACTCACTAGATCTTGTGCATATTGATTTGTGTGGTCCTATGAAAACTAGAAGTATTCAGGGAGATAGGTATTTCATGATTCTTACTGATGACTGCTCAAGAATGATGTGGGTCACATTCTTCAAAGACAAGTTTGAGGCGTTTGGAAAGTTCAAAGCCTTTAGAGCATTAGTAGAGAAGGAAAGTGGTCAAAAGATAAAATGCCTAAGAACTGATCAAGGAGGTGAATTCACTTCTGATGAGTTCAACAAGTACTGTGAAGATAGCGACATAAAGAGGTAGTTGTCTGCCCCAAGAATACCACAACAGAATGACATAGCAAAAAGGAATAATAGGACTGTAGTTGAAGCGGCCAGAACAATGCTGATCCAATGAAAGGTTGCTCACACTTTTTGGAGAGAAGCGGTGAGCACTACAATCTATACTATGAACCGAGTACTCATCAAGAAAGGTAAAAATAAAACCCCTTACGAGTATTGGATTGGGAAGACTCCCACTATGAGTTATTTTAAAGTATTTGGTAGTAAGTGTTACATCAAGAGAGGTGAGCATCTGACCAAGTTTAATGCTAAATGTGATGAAGGAATAATTCTAGGATATTCCACTAAGAGCAAAGCTCTCAAATGCTACAATAATAGAACATAGAAAATTGTTGAGAGTATCAATGTCAGGGTTGATGAATCCCCCGAGGAGCCTGAGGAAACCTGCAATGAGAAAGCGGAAGATGAACCGGGTATAACCTTTTGGGAACCGGTTAAGAAAGAAACAAGTAAAGATCTCAGTGTTCCTATACCGATAGAAGTTGTAGTAGGTGAAGAAGAAGAAGTAAGTGAAGATGAAGAGGAAAAGCAAGCAGAACTAGCTAGAGTCATTCCTAGATATGTGAAACTACATCATGATTAGAAGTAGATCATAGGAGATAAAGATGCAGGGATACTCACAAGAAGAAAGGTGAAAGAAAACTCTTGCGTGATTTCTGAATTGGAGCCCAAGACTTCCAGAGAAGCACTTACAGATGAAGATTGGATTAAGGCAATGGAAGAGGAGCTAGAGCAGATAGAAAAGAATGCAACATGGTCCTTGGTACCCAAACTAGAACATAAGAATGTCATAGGTACCAAATGGGTCTTCAGGAATAAGATAAATGAAGAAGGCACAATTGTAAGAAACAAGGCAAGACTTGTATGCAAGGGATATGCTCAGGAAAAGGGAGAAGACAATGGAGAAACCTTTGCTCTTGTGGCTAGACTGGAAGGTGTTTGAATGCTACTTGCATTTGCAGCATTCAATGGATTTAAGTTATACCAGATGGATGTGAAGTCTGCGTTCTTGAATGGAATCCTAGAAGAGGAAGTGTATATTGAGCAACCAGATGGGTTTTCCTTATCAGAAGATAGTAACATAGTGTGTAGATTACACAAGGCCTTGTATGGGTTGAAACAAGCACCAAGGGCATGGTATGAATGATTACACTCTCATCTTGTGAAAATGGGATTTCAGAGAACAAGTGAGGATAGTAACATATATCTAAAATCTGAAGGTGATAAGATTTTGATCTATGAAGTATTTTTAGATGACATAATCTTTGGAGGAGATGATGAAATGAGTCATGCTTTTGTAGATGAAATGAAGAAAGAGTTTGAGATGTCTCTGATTGGAGAGATAAAGTTCTTCATTGGTTTACAAACTCAACAAATGAAAGAGGGTATCTTTATTACCCAGTCCAAGTATGCCAAAGAGGTATTGAAGACCTTTTGCAGGGAGGAGAGCAAACTAGTTGGTACACCGATAGTGACTGGTTGTGAACTGACTAAGGAATATGATTCAACGGTAGTGAATGAGGAGTATCGGTCAATAATCGGTAAGATGCACTATGTGGTGCACAACAGACTAGATATTGCTCATGCAGTGGGCATAGTAGCTCATTTTTAGAAAAGTCCAAGAGAATCCCACTTGGTAGCGGCAAAGAGGATTCTTGGATACTTGAAAGGGATTGTTGACTATGGATTGTGGTATGC
Organism: Cryptomeria japonica; assembly: GCF_030272615.1. Classification (NCBI taxonomy): domain Eukaryota; kingdom Viridiplantae; phylum Streptophyta; class Pinopsida; order Cupressales; family Cupressaceae; genus Cryptomeria; species Cryptomeria japonica. The sequence continues at coordinate 232,335,436 of NC_081415.1, forward strand.
ATACAATGGTTATTTTAATCTCAAGGTATTTACCGATGCAGATTGGGCAGGTAATGTGGACGACCGGAAGAGTACAACTGGTGGATCGTTCTTTCTTGGTGGAAGACTAGTTTCCTAGAAAAGCTAGAAGTAGAGCTGTATTTCTCAGTCTATAGCTGAAGTAGAATATGTGGCAGCATTCATGAACTGCACTCAGGCAATCTGGATGAAACATGTACTGAATGGCTTCAAAGTACCTATATCTAAACCAGTGAGTATATTTTGTGACAATACTAGTGCAATCAATATTTCCAAGAATCCGGTATTGCATGCTAGAACTAAGTACATTAAGCTCAAGTATCATTTCCTGAGAGAGAAGGTTCAAAACAAAGAGGTTGTATTACAACATGATTCCAGTAAGGAGCAGCTAGCAGACATATTCACTAAAACCTTACCGAAGACTACATTTACCTATTTGAGAGGTGAATTAGGGGTTTCAACCCTTCATGAAGTAAACTAAAGATGTGTTCTTCACATCAGTCAGGTATTACAATGACAAATCTTTCAGGATTGATGTGTTGAAGGATGCTACTCCATAGGGGGAGCAACATAGTGGAGTATGGAAGCTTGTGCTTCCACTTTGGCATTATTGTCAAAGGGGGAGAAGATATATGATAGGGGAAGATATCTGATGAAGATATTTTAGATGCACCGGTCTATGATGTTTTTGGTTGCAATGCTACGCTGAGTATTTCCATCAATGCCAAAGGGGGAGATTGTTGGCATATGATGAACTAGTGACAAAGTGTGTTGTCATTGATGTCAATATGTGTTCAAGAAGGTACACCGATATGCATCGATATGAAGCTTGGAAGCGATACAGGTCAACCGATATGAAGAGATGTAGTGAACCGGTGTCAGGGTTTCACTAAGTGTGACTACCGGTTGGTAGTCTCAGCTCTAGGGTTTCTGGTTTGGCAATGTAGCTTGTGCGATGCAACCAATGATATTCTATGATGATTTAGCTAAGAAATAAGGATGAGATTGATATGCCACGTCAGTTTTGTGCACGTGAAAGGATTTCCTTGAGGATCTTGCATGTGAAGATCGACTGCATTAAATGTCTACCTCGGGAATGAACATTCTTCTTATCGGTATGAGAAGAAAGCATGATGGGTTAATGATTTCTATGTACGGTGAAAAATGGATGATGCGGAATGAATTGTGATCTATTTGAGATTGTTTCATTCTATGTAATGTGTTTGGATGGTCAGGATTGGATTGCTTGTAATAGTAAACCTAAGATGCTTAGGGTTTAGGGTTTATGTTACCGACCTAATTGTTGTCTATAAGGTCGATGAGTTTTGATATTGTTGTTGTTGGCAAAATTTGTGTATGTATCCATGTGATGAGATACTTACCAGACCAGCGAGTGAAAACTGCAGAGTGTGATTGAGCTCTTTAAATCCTCTAGTGAGGTAACCTTTAATAGGGTTTCAACCTTATATAGCCATCCCTTAACCAGGTGATCTTTAACAGGATCGGTTCCTAGCAGAAGCTTATTGTAAAGTCTTTAATCGAACTAGGCTCCTAACAGAGCAAGCTTCAAAAGAGTTCAAAACAAGCTTGTGGGTATTCATCCCCATTGTGGTTTTTCCCATTTGGGTTTCCACGTGAAAAATCTGTGTGTCATGAGTTGTGCATTTTTCATGTGATGATTAATTATTCTTTGTTTGAGTGATTATGCATGCAGAGCTAATGGTTATGGTATTGATGATATACCACATGCATATGTTTATGGGTGAAGTAGTTATCAAGTATTGAATGTATTTGAAGTGTTCAGTTTTACCAGTTTATGTTGTCTGTAGTCTTACTATGTTTAACTGGTATTGCCATGGTTAAGTTCAGTAATTAAGACAACCGGTTAGCATTGTTTTAACTTGATAAGTTACATAAAAAGTTTTTGTGTGTACTGATTCACCCCCCCCTCTCAGTTTAGTTAGGGTATTCATTGTTCATCATTATTCATCAAAAACAAGGAAATAGGGGCACTAAATATTTCTTTAATTATCTTAATTATAAGCATAAAAAGGAAAGAATTAGTGCAATAAGGGATGATTATGATGTTCTCCAATAAATCTTCTAATGAAGATCTGTTCAAAGATGAACAGTAGTAGGACATTCAACAAAATCTTGATAATATTGTCAAATATTATATTCATAACAATCTAAATATAGTCGATATTTAGATAGAGCTCTTTCCTTGGAGAAGTTGGAAAATTCTCTTTTCTCTATGGCCCCTGGCAAAAACTAGGGTAGTGATGGACTTCCTATGGAATTATATCAGTCTATGTGGCATCATATTAAGGAATATTTTTACTACTTATACTTCAAGGCCTTCAAGAAAGGATCATTAGGCTCTAACATTAATAATGGCATAATCAAGATCCTTCCTAAAGGAGAAAGGGAAGATACTATCTCTGATTGGTGTCCCATCACACTACTTAATACCTCTTATAAGATCATTGCAAAAGCCTTGGCCTTAGGAGTTAAACCTATTGTGCAAGGTATAGTTAGAATTGAGCAAACTGGATTCATTATTGGAAGATTTATTCTTAACAATCTTTATTTTGACATGGGAAACTAGCAAATGTGCTCAACATACATACAAAATTGCTATTCTGATCAAATTGGATTTTGCTAAGGCATATGACAAAATTCGTTGGAGCTTCATCTTTAAAATGATCCAATGGTTGGGCTTTGGTCCTTAAATCCAAGCTCATATTCAAATGTTGTTCCAAGATGCTAATGCTCGGATCATTATCAATATCACAGTGACAAACACATTTCCTTTAGAAAGATCCATTCAACAAGGTTGTCCATTAGCCCCATATCTCCATGGTCTTATGACTGATGCCTTAGGATATCTTCTTGAAAGGGCCAATAGCTTGAAGTTGATTTTTGGAATTTCTATCCCACAAAATGTTATTGTAATTGTTTCACATTATGTTGATGATAACTTCTTATTATTACAAAATTATGAAAACAACATCTCTAATATAGTGGACATTTTGGAGCTATATTATGTTGTTTGAAGATAAAAAATTGCCCATAATAAAACTAATTTTTTAATGTTTTAAATCGGGCCTATTCCCCCATGGATTCCTCGGGAATGGAAACAAATTGGATATGGGGATATCATGAGGTACCTGTTAGGATTCCAAAAGATACTAAGAGCGGGGGGGAGGGGGAAGGTAAGGGGGGGGGGGGCTGAATCAATATTTAACCAGTTATATACTTTTCTTAACTTAAAACATGTAAAGCATATTGTATGGGGGAAAAGAGGGTCAATAGAACTTGAAATGTGAAAAATGAAGCCTAAGGAGCCTTGCTCACACACCCATAGAACTTCTTGGTGCAAGCTATGGAGTCATGAAGTGTGGCTCAACTTCCCAAGGTTGGTTCCATGGTTCTCTATCTCACAAGGTCCCTCAAACCAATTTCTTTGCTCTCAGATCACTGAGCAAAGTGGTTTAGGGATGACAAATGCAAGAACGAGGGATGCTTTGGTTGATTTTAAGATGAAATGCATCCCAAGCTATGCATGATCCTATAAATACAATAAACTAGATTATAAGATGACAAGATTAGTAGCAAGACTATCCTAGCATGATATACTAGTCTATGATTAAGCTAAATGATAAGGAAAATACTCTAAACATGCATATTTAGATTAATTCCTATTGAAAAGAGAGGTTAAATGATGAGCACAAATGATATATTAAAGCTTGGATGGATTTTAGTATAAGTATGATGCTAAAGACTTGGATGATTAAAATGGAGGATGGAGAGCCCTATTTATAGCAAAAACAGGGCAATGAATGGCCAGGATTGAAAGAGGTAATCAAGGGTTGAGTTTGAAAGTTGGGAATCCATGTTTGCAATTGGCACCAATGAAATGGTGACAAATGTCAACATAAGACAGGTTGAGAGAAGCGGTTGGAGACATTAAATGCCTGAGAAGACCTCATGGTTACCTTAGGGGGTAAGGGTTAAGGTTAGGGTTATCCAATGGATAAAGGTTTTATCCAAAGGATAAACTCTTGTGCAAAGGATTAAGGATAACCATGGTCAAAGCAATAAATTCTTGATGAGACCCTTGGGTTACATGGAGGTTGAGTTTAGAGAAAGTCTCTAATCATGCTAGAGGGTTGAGTTAACCATTAATGGTTTGGAAGAGAAAGTTGTTGGAGACTTGAAGCCTTTAATGGTTATCAAAGACTTTAAGGGTTTGAGAAGTGACTTCCCCTTGCTTAGGGATGTGACAATATTTAGGAGATGGGTTAGGTTAATTTAGAAGTGATTAGAAGAGTCTAGAAGGGGTTAGGAATAGGGTTTTGGAAGCAAGTGGGAGATGTAGGATTTTGCAAGTGGATGGAGGGATATTAGGATTTAATTGAATAAAATGAATTTAATTCAATTTGGTTGCAATTGGGGAAATTAAATAAATTAGATTTATTCAATTTAGGATAAACTCTTTAATTAAATTTGAATTTAATTAAAAAGTGGATAGGGGATTTAATTGAATAAAATGATTTATCCTATTAAATGGTAAAAGAGGTCCAGTGAATTTAATTTAAATAAATGGAGTAATTTACTTAATTAAACAGAGGAATGTGAGTAATTCAATTAAATTGGATTTAATTAAATAGAGAAATGAACATAAGATATTCATTAAGGAATATGGTCATCTTTATACGTCTACATTTTGCCCCTCTTTGAAGTGACGTGTGTGCACATGTTAATTCAAAGAAAATGATGCATCGTCGAGATTTATAATCAAATAAAAAATTTATGTTGTTTTGAGATATGCCATGTCCCAGTTTTGATAATTGATGTTGATAATGCCCCCTCGGGAGATGAATAAAAAATTTGGAAAATTTGATTTGATTTGATAATTGTGTTTGCATTGTAAAATATTGGCTATGTGGAATGCTAATAATTGATTCATCTCCCGATATGGATGTGTGCGAGGGTACGAAGAAGAACATGAGTGAATTACATGCTCAGTCCCCTAACCCTAATTTTATTTCACCCTATAAAAGGAGAAAAGTGCATTGTTTTGTCTCATTTGTGCTTGTTGACTTTGGAGAGAAGACAAAATGCCTATCTCATATTCTGCACATCAATTTGAGCACGTTTGGAGGTATTGGAGGCCTGCCGCGTATGGACCACCGGTAAGTCAACCTTTTTGACCCCCTTTTGATTTTTTATTTTGTCGTTTTTGGTCATGTTTTAAATTTTGGCACGCGGTTTTTTTGTTTAGCGCATAGGGGTCGTTGGTTAGCGCATACGAAAAATTTCGTAGCGCATAAGGGTTTCAATTTTGGGTAGCGTCCGAAAACTTAGGGTAGTGCATAAATTTGCTAGGTTAGCACACAGATTTTCTAGGTTAGCGCATAAATGTAAATTAGCAGATTAGGGACACAGGGTAGCACAAAAGGTGAAATAGGTAGCATGTCAGGTAAACCTAGCGCATTGGGTACACAAGGAGTTGCATGGGCAAGGATAAGTAGCGCGTAGGTTAGACCTAGCGCATAGGGTTAGATAGGTAGTGTAGACGCAGGATAGGTTAGCGCATGGGATAGGTTTAGCACTTAGGGTAGATTAGATGGTGCATTGGAAGAAATAGGTAGTGCATAGAGTTAATCTAGTGCGCAGGGTAGATAGGATAGTGTGCGAAGAAAACAGGTTAGCGCATAGAGTCAATCTAGCGCGTAACCAAATTTAGTTAGCGCATGCGGTCATTTTAGGGAGAAAAGATGATTTGCGAGTGAGGAAAATTGATAGGATAAGGTCAATTTTGTTGGGATAGGTGTAAATGTTTTGTTTCTATGTTTGCTATCATGGTTTTGATAGTTTGTCAAATATAAGTACCGATATAACTTGGTTTGATTTGTGATTTTTCAAGTTATTCATAGATATTGATGTGGAATTGATGAAAACTTGATTTTATTTGCATTGTTTCAAGTTAATATATGTGGAGCTTGATTTGTGTTACAAGCTGCTATGATTGTGGAACTTGAGTTGTTTTACAAGTTGATATGGGTTGGAAACTTGAGTTGTGTTACAAGTTGATGTGATGTGGAGACTTGAGTTGTGTTACAAGTTGATATGGTTTTTGATGTGATTTTGATTTTGATATCTATGTTTTGATGAGGAAACTGATATTGGACTTGTTTTGTTTTTTGACAGGAGCGATTGGAAGTGGTTCAGTCACGTGAGCAGTTCCCTAGACCATGGGCATTGATACCACGAGACCATGGGCATTGATACCACGGTTGGCACAGACTGATCTAGAGATTATTGAGAGATGCAGCCTATCTTCCCTATTAGATATGCCTCGGTTTACTGTGAACCAGGGTTTACTTACAGCGCTGGCAGAGAGATGGCATAGTGACACGAATACATTCCATTTTGCCACAGGGGAGATGACAGTGACCCCAGAGGATTGTTACCAAATCTTGCACATACCTATAGTAGGTGCACTACTACCTTATGAGCAGTTAGAGGAGGGCGGGACAGAGGCACTTCACCGGATATTTCATGATGATACAGTGTGCGGATACGAGATTTCGTGGTAGGAGTTTCTGGATTTGGACTATGTGCCTCTTCCATTGGTACGACAGGTTTTATAGGTGGTTTTCTATGTCCCGGCCGCAAGTCAAAGGGGCTATCTATGGGATGGGGACTGGTGCTGGAGGAGATGGTTACACAGGGCCGTAGGTTCGCATGGGGATCGGCTATGCTAGCCCATTTATATAGGGACTTGCATGAGGTAGTCTACCTGGGTTACGACAGTTTGTCAGCTGACATGACACTTCTACAGGTATGGTGGTGGGAGCATATTCCAGCAGCTAGGCCATTGGTGGATAGATATAGGCTTGTTGGGCGTGCCTACGCATATGGATACAGGGGATTAGTTGTCCAACGGAAGCTAGGCAAGCTGGAGCATTGGAGGAGGGTATTGGATGATAGTGATACGGTCATATGGCGACCGTACATAGGTTGTGAGGTTTGGGTTGAGGATGGGCTGGAGATGCCATATGTCTTCATCACTCGATTTTTGATAGGGCGGACCCCTTTTGTGATCGAGAGATTCTTGGTTACGAGAGTTTTGCGGCAGTATGGTCGGCAACAGGGGATACCACAGGGGACCTATTTGTATGCACATCGGAGGCATGATATACTGGATTGGGGCCCGACTATTGATAGTGCGGCGGCTCTAGAGGAGTTTGTGCAATTAGCGGGCCAGATATGGGACTATGCCCCAGAGATACTAGATGCTGGTATGACGGATGAGTTTGCCAGATTGTTTGCAGCTCATGCCATGGCGAGGATATTAGATCTAGTGGAGATGCGGCCCGCTTTTGATGATGATGAGGATGAGGGAGGTGATGGAGGAGGTGGAGGAGGATGACGAGGGAGAGGATACTAGGGGAGGAGATAAAGGTAGAGATGGGGGTGATAGAGGGGTGTGGGTGGAGAGAGCAGTTCAATGAGCTATGATAGATAGAGGTAGAGGAGGTTTGGCTATTAGAGCAAGGGGTGAGGGGATGGTAGGAGAGGTGATAGCAGCAGTGGGAGGGACTGATGAGGTGAGACAACCAGCCCAGAGGAGGAGGACTGATGTGTTACCTCCACCATCACCGAGGACAGGTAGATGGACAGGAGGTACCCCTTCACAGGTACCCCTATGGGTTCGGATTCTGACTCATGTGGAGGATGCTCAGATCATAGCACTGCAGTTATCAGTGTAGCAGTTGCAAGCACAGTTGTTGGTGCATCAGTGTCAGATTACTCAGGTGATCATAGAGTGCGATACAGAGATAGAGCGGCAGGGTCGAGCAGAGGAGCTTGCAGCGAGTGTGTAGAGAGCAGCAACAGGTGGTCTGATGAGAGACACCTTGAGAGAGCTGGCTTGGAGAGCCTAGGAGGAGGAGTACTACCATCGACATTATGAGGCTATGGTGCTTAGGGAGCGTCGAGTACAGAGTTTTATGCAGTCGAGAGACTGGTTTGCGGTCAGAGAGCAGAGGCGTGATGAGGCCACATAGACAGGATCCTCCTGGAGACCCAGGGGCTGGGACATCTATGTCGAGACCGTCTCCCTCAAGAGATAGTCACTCTTGAGAGACATTGTCTCTACTGTATTTTTTATCATTATTTTTGTTGTATTGGGCATAGACATGACAGATATTGTACATTGATCATTTGTTGAGATATATATATATATATATATGTATATATATATATATATGTATATATATATATATATATATATATATATATATATATATATATATATATATATATATATATATATATATACGACTCCATTTTCTTTGATCATGTGATGTGTGATGGATTTATGATTTTTTATATGTTTGTGCTTATTTTATGATGATGCAATGCTTAGATAGATGTTATGATGAAGTGAAATGCAATGATGTAAATGTATGATGTTTATGAGATGTATCTTGAAAATGAGATGTATGATTTGATATGCTGTGAGATGTATCATGAAAATGAGATGTATGATTTAATGTGTTGTGAGATGTATCATGAAAATGAGACGTATGATTTAATGTGTTGTGAGATGTATCATGAAAATGAGATGTATGATTTGATGTGCAACTAATTGTAAAATGATATGCAACTAATTTGAAAATGATATGCAACTAATTGTAAAATGATATGCAACTAATTGTTTTTGGAGCATCCTCATTCTGCATTTGTCATCCAATATAGCCACATGTTTGCTTTCGATAGATATATTGAAAATTTATACAAGCATAATGGTATATTTGAACCATGATGACCTGAGAAAAATTTACATGATGTTTGATTTTGCAAGATAGCACAAGCATCAAGGTATAATTGAGCCAAGACGACCTGAGTGCGGATTGTGTATAAATAGACAAAATTAAACCATTTGTATGCATAAAGTGGAATCATGTCTTCAGTGATATGTTGTGAATCACATCTTGAGACAAATATCTACACAGTACAAATGATTGCCTCACAGATAGAAGACTAAGAAAATATTGGAGTTTCTCGATGTTCTCTAGCTTGGAAGCATTGTTGAGAAAATTTAGAGAATCCAATAATTCAAAAAGTTTAAATGCAAAAATAGTCAAGACTTTATGCAAAATGCAAAAATTGGTACTTCAGAAAATCATCCATCGTATTTCTCTTGTGAATCTTTTATTGATCTATGTTTTGTTTTGGGTTTGTGTAAGTTTTTGTTTGTTGGACATGATGCTCTGAGTTTTGCAAATAGTCTTGACGGTTTGAACATGCTTGTAAGTTTTGACGATTATTGTCCCTAGCTAAGTGTACCTCTCGATGTGGGTATGTACAGTGATTACCAAGCCATGGTAAAATGTGGTGAAAGGATAGATGGATAAATTAGGATAGTGATTGCGCTAAGTATGTCATGAATGGATATTCGCTAATTGTCGGGCGATGGCCGATAGTGTTTTACTGCGGAGATAAGGATGTGGATATAGATAAAGGAGCTATCCTTTCACAATAGTGCTTGTTACCAGGTTTTCACCAGTTGCTTTTATTGTACCTTTTTATTTGTTTTTCCTTGATTTTTTGATTTTTTGATTGTTTTTGACTTTTTCCATGCATTAGACTACTCAAGTGTAGTATTTCTTCAGATGAATGTTGTTAGTTGGTTCGTCAAGCACATCTCCTTTTGAAGTTGTTAGCTGATAAGCACCTGATCCATAGACTGATATGATGACATAGGGACCTAACCAATTAGGTTCAAATTTCCCTTTCTTTTCTCGATCTTGCTGATTTCTTGGATTTTCCTTGAGGACTAGGTCACCAACTTTGAGATTTCGGGGAATGACCTTGTGATTGTAGCTTCTGCACACGCGTTGCTGATATGATTTGAGATGAGTGTAAGCATGCTTATGTCTTTCATCTAATAGTTCTAGTTCTTGTAGTCGGTTGACTCGATACTCTTCATCTGGGATTAAGCCTTTTAGAGAGGCTCCGAGAGATGGAATTTCTACCTCCGGGGGTAAAATAGCTTCTGATCCGTAGACCAATGAGAAAGGTGTTGCTCCTGTAGGTTTGTAGATGCTAGTTCTGTATGCCCAAAGTGCTGAATTGAGTTGTACATGCCAATCTTTGCCTGCATCATTCACTATTTTCTTTAGGATTTTTAGTATTGTCTTGTTGGATGCTTCTGCTTAACCATTCCCCTGTGGGTAGTATGGTGTAGAGAACCGATGTTGTATTTTGAATTGTTCACGTAGTTCTCAGACATCTTGGTTTTTGAAAGGTTGTCCATTATCGGTTATGATGGATCTTGGAATACCATATCTGCAGATCAAATAGTTTAGGATAAAAGAGGCAATTTGTTTTCCAGTCACTGTGGTCATGGGGACTGCTTCTATCCACTTGGTAAAGTATTTTGTTGCAGTTATAATGAACTTGTTTCCATTTTAAGATGAAGGATGAATTTTGCTGACCAAGTCGAGTCCCCACTAACAAAAGGGCCAGGATGTTGTAAACAGCTGCACTTCTTGTGCTGGTGCATGTATCAGATTGCCATGGATTTGGCATTTAGGACACTTTTTTGCAAAATGATAAGAATCTTTTTCCATTGTCAGCCAGTAATATCTCATTCTTAGAAGCTTTTTAGCAAGAGTAGTCCCACTTGAATGTGTGCCACAAATACCTTCGTGAAGCTCGTGTAATGTAGAATCAGATTCATTACGATCAAGGCAATGAAGAAGAGTACCATCTAGACCTAGACGGTACAAAGTATCAACAGTAAGGGTATAACGGGCGGCTTGTCGAATAAAATTATGTTTTTGGTTTCGAGATAGGTCAATGGATAGGATGTTGTTCTTTAGATAATCATATATTAGTCCATACAAAGGAGAATCCGAACCAGTCAAGGCATAGATAACATGGGATTCAGAGTGGTCATAGGCTGGGGAGAATAGTTGCTCTACCAGAAACTCGTAATGACTCTGTTGCTCTAGAATCTGTAGTAATGAAGCGATAGTAGGCATTGCATCGGCTGCTTTGTTGTTCAACCTTGGTATTTGCTCGAATGTGACGTGTACAAAATACTATTTGAAGTCATCCACCATTCGTTTGTAGGGTAGTAGCCTGACATCTTTTGTCTGATAGTCATTGTTGATTTGATTGATGACTAGTTGTGAATCTCCGTAGACCATTAACTCCACGATTTTCCATTCTACGACCATTTTGATGCCTATAACCAATGCCTCATATTTAGCCACATTATTTGTGCATGGAAACATCAGCCTATATGATCTTGGTATAGTGTGTCTTTGAGGAGTGATAAATAGAATGCCAGCACCTGAACCATGTTGTGTGTAGGATCCATCAAAGTATAGGGTCCATTGCTTGGTAGAAATAGCAAGAACGTCTCTGTCCAGAAATTCAATCTCCATAGTTTGTTTTCCTGGTAGCGGTGCTTCAGCTAGTTGATCTGCAATTGCTTGTCCTTTGATAGCTCTTCGTTCTGTGTAGTGGATATCAAATTCACTGAGAATCATGACCCATTTAGCCAATAGACCTATAAGAGCTGCCTTGCTGAGTAGATATTTGAGAGGATCATTTTTTGCCATTAGCTTAATTGTGTGTGCTAGCATATAATGTCAGAACTTTTGAGTAGTGAAGACTACTGTTAGACAAGCCTTATCAATGAATGTATAGTTGAGTTTTACACCTTACTTAAGTTTACTTAGGAAATGCATTTCATAGTAGTTTGGGTATGAGACACTTGGGTGTTTGTGCCATATTAGAATAGTGTGTGTAGGAGAAATTTTACCTTTTATGGTGTTGATTTTGTTACTACTTTATCATATCCACTTATTGTGGAGCGATAATTCCACCTTCGGTGGGTGATCCACCTCATGTGGAATATTATATTATTTCTCCTACCTACCCACACCTATTTCCTACTTACCCTTGTTTCTTATTGAGCCAAATGTCATGTTTGTGTGCTCACATATCCATATAGCCTTGTTTATATAAGCAGGTTCATATTCATTGTATGCAACATCACTTGATGATCCAGTTGATCAGTATTTTCATCTTGATAGAATACAGTTTATTTCTATCATATATTTGGTCTCTCTTATTTGTGTTTTCCATTGCCTCTTGATCTTGGCAAAATCTCACATGGTATCAGAGCCATTAGAGTGTCATTGGTTTGCCAATAGAGAGAAATTTGATGCTATTTGGGGTTTGCATTTTGGAGATTTCTATTGCAGGTTATTATTGAAGCTTGATGGGTCAAATCTGAGGTCACCATTGGATTAAGGAGGTCCAAGAAAGTCATTTTATCTTTTTGTTTCATCCAAATCAGACTTTGGAGGCCAAATCTAGAGGCATTTGAAGTTTGACGCTGCAGCGGAAATTTTCTAGAAATTATAATTTTGCAGGCATTTTTCAAATAGCAATATCTCACTCATCCGGACTCGTTTTTTCGAGATTTTTTTTTTTGTTTTGGGGTAGAATTTCATGATCTGTACAGTGGTGCAGGAGTTTTTTGATATTCAGATACAAGTTTTTTAGAAATCATGAAATCCCAGTTTTTATAGCTTTGGAGGCTTGATTTGGGCTCATATGGACTCCTTTTCAGGTGCCTTTTTTTGAAAGTGCATATTTTTTCATCTACTTTCATAATCTGCCATCTGTTTGCAGTGATTTTAAGTAGAATTGTACTTTCAAGTATTTGGCCATTCTTGGCATATTTGGTACTTGCATTTTGCTTGGATCCCAGTTTAGATCACTAGTAGTATTTGTTGAAGTCTCTTAGATCTTATTTTGAGAAGTTCTAAATTGAAATCAGAAGTCCACTTTGTCTTGTTTTACAAGTGGCCCATTGTATACGCACTAAGTATAAAGTGCCAAAATCACCATTTTGGGGGGGGGGGGTTTCTTAATTGAGTATTTTGGAGGGGGGGTGTCTTGTGTGATTGTGCCTCTCTCTATCTTGTGTTTTTTCATTTTGGTGCTATGGGTTCTCCTAAATTTCCACTTTTAACTCCTCATAATTATGCAACGTGGAAAATTAAGGCATGGAGTAAACTAATGGAAAAATGACTCATTCATTATGTAAATGAAACTATTACAACACCACCTGATCCTAAGGCTGATCCTAATGCTCAAATTGAATGGCTTACTAAGAATGCTATGACACTTGGAACTCTTAGAAAGTATGTATCAGATGACCTCATTTTTCACATTGATAAGTGTACTACAATTAAAGAGGCTTGGGATAATTTTAATAAATTGTATGGTCAAGTTGATGAGATTAAGGGCTACAAGCTTGATAGTGAACTCACAACTTTGGATCCCAAGGATTTTGATACAATCCAAGATTATGTCACAAAAGCAACTGAGCTAAGAGCAAAGCTAAAGGACTGTGGAATTGACAAAAAGGATGCTCAATTGGTTTATAACTTGTTGGACAAGCTTCTTTCAGAGTATGCAGCCTTTGTATCTAGCTTTCACACCCATAGGTTAGCTCAAGGTTCCTCATACACTTCTCCCTCATTTGATTCATTCATGGAGATGTTAATACTTGAGATATCTAAGTTGACCACGATGGGGATTCTCAAATCTTCAAAGTCACAAGCTTTGGTGGCTAACAAAGGGAATCAAAGTAATCAAGGAAAAGGTAAGAATCAAAAGCAACCTAAGTCAAAACCACGACAAGATGGAGCACAATCTTCCTCTCCACAACAAGGTGATTCACTATTCTCACCTAAGAGGAAATTATATAAGGAAAATTTGTTTTGTGGATATTACAAGAAGTCAGGACATGATGAACATCATTGTTATAAGAAGGATATTGATGAGTTGAAGAATCTTCTTGAGAAGAACGGAATCAACCTACCTTCTAGAATGTCTATATCGGCTTCTTCTTCCATGGATAAAGGAAAGGATCACTCTTTTGGGACAGATAAAGGAAAGGGACAAGCTCTTTGTGCTACTACAAGTCATGATTCAAGGAGATGGCTTCTAGATTCAGGGGCTTCTCATCATATGGCATCTTTGCACTCTATGTTTTCTACATTTGAGCCTTGCCACATGCCACAGATTTTGATGGGCAATCATACATACATGGATGTGATTGGGAAAGGATCTATTGCCATTGGGGATAACTCCTTCAATGATGTGTTGTGTGTACCCCACTTGACAAATAATCTTCTTTCCATCTATCAAATCACACATGGGGCAACTAGGAAAATTGTGGACTTCACACCTGATTCAGTTATCATTAGAGACTTGGAGAGTGGAGCTATCATTGCGACTGGGCTGGTTGATCATGCATCTTGGTTGTACTCTTTTTTAGATTTTGATCCTATTGATAAGGTTGGTTCTTCCTATGTTGATGATTAAGATTTTGAGGAGAGCTTTGGGCATTGAACTTGGGGATTCTCACATGTGACCCTGTTCTTGAGACTTGCATTTCATCTCCTTCTATTGATATCACACCACCTATTGCACCTGATGATGCAGCTAGTGCGACATTTTTGCCTTCTTATGATTCTATGCAATAGGATATTTCATGTCTTCCAGCTTCAGTTGATTGGGATGCCTACTTGACAGACATTTCAGGTTTGTTTGTGGACTCCTACATTGTAGATTTGGGAGACACCATTCATGACATTCATATTCTCTTTGATGAATATGATCCTTCTTTGATTGTTGTGAGGGATAACTCTGACCCTCTTGTGCATTCTCTACATGATCAATCTTTAGAGGTTGATGTGATTGTGGATACTTTTGTACAACACTTGGAGGAGGTCTCTTTATCTTTTGAGGAGACATATGAGTCTTTGGATATTGTTCTACATTAATCTCTACTAGATCTTGGAGTGACTTTTTCAGCAGTGTGGCACAGTTTACCACCTTTGGAGGGGGTACCTTTCAGCATCGGCATGGGGACACTTGAGGAATTTTCAGCGATTCCTTTCATCATGAGTATTTTCCCTACATCTTCCTTTCATGGTTGGGGAGACGTTTTGGATACACCTTTGGTTTTGTTTCTTCCTAAGGGGAGGAATGTTGTTTGACGTTCATGGAGCAGTTTCTTCATTCATCTTTGAGCTTCTATCATTGGTGTAGATTTCAGATTGAGGGGGGGCTTCCTAGTCTCTCTTCTTCTTCTCTCACATGGGGGGGACTTTTTCCTCACATGGGGTTTTGTCCTTCACATACTTCTATGAGAGTTCTTTGTATCTAGTTTTCATCTCTCTTTTGGGGGAGGGTTTTTTCCCATTGGGTTTTTCTCTCTTTCCTCGCTTTGTGAGAGATTTCCTTGCATTGGTTTTCATGCATTTGCATTTGTACATGGGTACCTAACATGACCTCATAGCCGGGACCCATCTTGCATTGCTTAGTTGCATTGTAGACTTAAGTGCATTCCCCTAAGTTACACTTAAGGGGGGGTGTTGGTGTAAATAATTATTCATCATGGATATTATTACACCTTACTTAAGTTTACTTAGGAAATGCATTTCATAATAGTTTGGGTATGAGACACTTGGGTGTTTGTGCCATATTAGGATAGTGTGTGTAGGAGAAATTTTACCTTTTATGGTGTTGATTTTGTTACTACTTTATCATATCCACTTATTGTGGAGCGATAATTTCACCTTTGGTGGGTGATCCACCTCATGTGGAATATTATATTATTTCTCCTACCTACCCACACCTATTTCCTACCTACCCTTGTTTCTTATTGAGCCACATGTCATGTTTGTGTGCTCACGTATCCATATAGCCTTGTCTATATAAGCAGGCTCATATTCATTGTATGCAACATCACTTGATGATCCAGTTGATCAGTATTTTCATCTTGATAGAATACAGTTTATTTCTATCATATATTTGGTCTCTCTTATTTGTGCTTTCCATTGCCTCTTGAACTTGGCAAAATCTCACAGAGTTCATAGCCATTCAATGTCCTACCGATGTAGTATATGGCTCATTCCTTTCCTTGTTGATCTTCTTGTGCCAATAGTGCCCCCAGTGATATATCTGTTGTTGAAATGTATAAAATGAGTGGCTTTCCTACTATTGGTGGTACTAGAACTGGTGGGTTTATTAGATACTATTTGATTTGATAAAAAGATTCTGCACACTTGGCTTCCCATCTGGAAGGTACATTCTTATGTAGCAAGTGATTGAATGGTAGACTTTTATTAGCTAGTTGAGTGATGAATCACTTGATTGATTGAAGTCGTCCTTGTAGAGAGAAGAGCTGATTGATTTTATTTGGTGGTGGCATCTCCATAATGGTTTGGACCTTTGCTGGATCCACTTCAATACCTTTAGCTGAGACTATGTAGTCTAGTAACTTGCCTGATGTAACCCCGAAGACACACTTCTTAGGGTTGAGCCTGACTTGGAATATTTCCAATCGATCAAAAATCTTTGTTAGGATGCTAAGGTGTTTTTCTCTAGTGAAGGATTTAGCTAGTAAATCATCCGCATAATCTTCCATGAAGGTATGCATCATGTCATGGAATATTGTTGTCATTGCTCGTTGATAAGTCGCCCTTGCATTCTTTAAGCCAAAAGGCATAACATTCCAATAGTACATTCCCCAAGGACAGGTAAACGCTATTCTATCTTGATCTTCTGTGGCTATTTTTATTTGATTATAGCCTGAAAAACCATCCATTAGTGAGAGCATTGCATGGCCTGCTGTGAGGTCTACAATTATGTCGATACTGGGCAAAGGAAAGTCATCCTTTGGATAAGCTTTGTTGACATCTCTGAAATCAGTGCAGATTCTGATACTGCCATCTGGTTTTGATACTGGTGCTATGTTGGAAATCCATTCTGCATAGTCGATGGGTCAAATGAATCCGACATCTAATAGTTTCTTCAGTTCAGCTTTGACCATGAGTGCCACCCATGGATTCATCTTTCATAGTTTTTGCTGGACTGGCTTAACTCCTGGAGAGATGGACAAGTGATGCATGATTAAGTGTGGATCAATTCCGGGCAAATCTGTGTATGACCAAGCAAAGTTAATTTTCTTTTCTTTAAAAAAAATGATAAATGCTGATCTTTCCTCCTCTGTCAGAGATTCTGCCAGGTGTATGTTTTTGGCTGCTTCTGTAGTACCAATGTTGATTGATTGGGTGGATTCAATCAATATGGGTGATCGCTCATGAAAATGTTCAAGAAGAGTGTCAAGTCTCCCATCTTTTGGTGCCTTAAAAAGGTTTTCACCCTCAGATGCATCCTTTATTTTTACTTTTTTGTGATCCATAGCTGTCATTGACTAGTTTTCAGCCATAAGTCTTTTATTTGGTTCATTTTTGCGACTGGGAGACTTGGCACTCCCTGGTTTGTAGACATCATTATTTTGTTCACTGGTAGAGCCTATTTCCGAGTTAACGGTACATAGGTAGTGGATAATAGATTCATCATTTGGGAAAATTGGTATATCATGTATTTTGGGTTTATCCCAGTCAATGAGGCTGGGAAAGATAAGTGGTAAGGAATCGTTTGGTGGATCAAGTTCTGCTACTGTAAGTGTCAAGATAGAGGTTTCATCATGATTGGTTTTGGTTTTAAAGAGGTCAAGGATTTCGTCAAGGTCTTCGATTGTATCATTTTTCGTATAGACTTGCTCATAATGTTGCCGCTTGTTTTCCGCAGCATTGTAGATATTCTATGGTCCAAATTCAGGTAGTTTAATTTCTGCGTTATGCTCTTCTTGAGAAAGGGATATGGAACTAGTATTTTCAGTGGTCTCTTCAGTAGCATTTGAGTAGCTACCCCAGTCATATTCATTGGAATTAGTCTCAGAGTTATCATCCCAGATCTTTTCAGTGTTGTAAACAGGTATGTTGTATGGTGAGAATAGGTCCTTAATGATTGATACCAGTTTGATAGTTTTCGCTGATTCTATGTCAGATCCTACTTCTACCTTTTGTATTTGCTCATATATTGTTCCTCCTTGGGCAGGAATAATGATATCAGGAGGTAGTTCTGCTTTTTTAGATATTGGTGCTTGAATATGAGCTATTGTTGCAGCTATGGCCTTCTTATGAATGAGGAGTTTCTCCTAATGTTGCTTCTGTTCTTGACATTCATGGTCCTTGTGGATTGTTTCGGCTGACTCAAATAGTGCTTCTTGCAAGAATTCTTCTTTGTACTTCTTTGCTTTCCATTGAGGTTTTGGATTCTTGAGTGGTATCTTTCTTGGTAGGAAAGTGAGTTTACAACCCAATCCTATTTTGTCCCTACTGAGCTGTGAAGGAAGGTCTATTGGTTCAGTGACTCCTTCTTTGTGTTTTCCAATAGGTCCTTTACCATTATATCCCATTTGTCCTTTTTCTCTGATTCATGTGCTAGAGTGCTGAGTTGGATGAAGGTACCATCAAATTTGGTGATGGATTGAGTTACCTGATGTGTTGTTGTTGTAGGTAATCCATGAGATCTGGGTGATGTTGGTAAGTTAGCCAAACACATGGGTTCCAAAGAGTATTCCCCCATGCCTTGTTATCTGATTTGCATTTTCTAATTGAAATCTCCAGGTAATGATTTAGACTTTGCCTGCTGTAGATCTGATGTTGAGGATTTTTGTTTTTCCCTATTATGGGGAACCAAACTGGCTTGGGCTGCCTCCATTGCATTACAATGTTGAAATGGATTGTGATCAGCAGATATAGAGACCTCTTGTCTGTTATAGGGAAATTTGACACACTGGTGATACGTAGAAGGCATTGCTTGCATTTCATGTATCTAGGGTCGACCTAATAAAATATTGTATGTGAGGTCTATGTCTAAGACCTGGCACATAGTATCTCTTTGTATGGGGCCAACTTGAATTGGTAACAATACTGTCCCTTTAGAGGATCTTTCCTCATCATCATATGCCTTTGTAGTAATTTTTTTGCATGGATCAATAGACTCCTCTGAGAAGCCTAATGCATGGATAAGTTTTAAGGTACATATATTAAGTCCAGCTTCTGCATCTATCAATACTCGTTTTACTCGGTGTTTATAGACGATGACTTCTATATGGAGAGGAGTGTTACGTAGATGACTTAAGGAAGTATTATCATGCTCTGAGAAGGTGAGATTATGAGGACCTCTCATATGAGCGACCATGGCTTGGAATTTGTCAGCATCCAGATCTTGAGGTACATTGGTTTCCAACAACGCTTGTTCCAATATGTCTTTGTGTTTTGGCGAAAGTTTCAACAACTCTAGTATAGATATTTGAGCAGGAGTTTTATGCAGTTGGCTAACTAAATCATATTGGATTTTTGGTGTAGTGTTTGTTGTTGGTGTATGGCCCTTCAAGACATATTTCTGAGCTCTAGTTGTTACATTGACAGATTCATGATCATGTTGGTCTCGGATTGTGATGATGTTTACATGATTGTCTACAACTGATATGTGATTGATGGTGTTATTGTAGATGTGATTGATACGAGCTCCACGTGTATCGTTCGAGGTTGAAGCTCCATCTTTGTTGTAGTTTGGAAGAGGATTTTTAAAGGCTCCATGGTCACCATTTGTCTTGAGACCATCCACTATTAAATCACCTCTATCAATCATGTCTTGAACAATGTTTTTCAATCTCATGCAATTGTTTGTTTGATGACCTTTGTTGTGATGAAAATCACAAAATTGTGAGTCATTCCACCAAGGTGGTTTGATTTGTGGTTCATAGTTGCTGATTGCGGGCAAAGAGATAATCTTGTTTGCCAGGAGTTCTTTGAATGCTGACTCCAGTGATTGTCCCAGTGGTGTGTAGACACATTTTTGGAAATTGTTGGTGCCATCTCATGAATTGTTATTAGGTCCCCGATTTGTGGTATTGTTTTGGGTATTGTTGGTGTTGTTTGTGTTGGGTTGACCTTGATTGGTATTCGGTGCATATGTGTTAGCGCTCGGGTTAGCACCTTTGGGGTTCTTTGTAGCTTGAGGATTTCCTGATAATGCGAGCACTGGCTATTTAGATTTTGGATCATGTGATTCATTGCCTCCTTCATTTCCATTGTTATTGTTTCGAGTCTAGAATCTAGATTTGTCTAAGTTGTTGTTATTTTGGTTATTGTAGTTTGATGAACCTGTTCCTTCTTTGAAGAATTTGAGCATTCCTTTCTTGACACATGCTTCTTCTACTTGAATGCCATTTTCAATCAGTTTAGTGAAAGACGGTATGCATTGGAGTTTGAGCCTGTAACTCATCTCACCATTCAAGTTGTCGATGAAAATTTCCATTTTCTCTTTTTCAGGAATATCTTGAGGATATCGTGAAACCATATGCCACCAACATTGAAGGAATACTATGAATGTTTCATTGTTTTTCTATTTAGTGTTACAGACGTCTAGCATGGTTATAGCATGTTGAATGTTATAGGAATACTGAGTGAGGAATTTGTTGACTAGCTCATCAAATGATCTGATAGGAGGTGTGATTTTGGATAACCAGTCCATTGTTTGTCCTCCCAAATTTCTTGGGAATAATCTTATTAGATAGGTGTCATCATGAGTGAATTCAAGGCTCATGGTAAATAATTCTCTAACGTGATCATGGGGATCACTTTTCCCATCGTACTTGTCAAATTTAGGTACGTCTAAATTCAGAGGAAAAGGGATCATGTGCAATCTTCTGTCAAATGGATAAGGACAAATTTCATTTAGTGAATACCATACTGTAGTTCCTTGGTGCATATATTGCATTTATCTTTGTAACATTTGCATTTGTTGAGTAAGGGCAACCAAAGGCGCATTGTTTTGCCGAGGGAAGAGTTCTTCCCTTGCATTAATCCTGGGTTGAAATGGTGTATGGAATGGTATGTTTTGCTTGGGGATGTGTTGCTCAGGGATGTTTTGCCCTGGTGTATGTTGTTCTGGTATGTTTTGTTCAGGAATATCTTGTTCAGGGTCATGTGCTTCCCCTTCTCATTGTCATTCTTGATATTTGTAATGTTGAGATCTTGTTCTAAACATGTTTGTGTTAAAGTCTTCAGGGAGTTTAATCCCTTTGCTTGTAAGCATGAGTAGGTACTTTTCCTTGTCATTTTCCATGAGTCTTTCCACAAGTTTCTGGAATGAAGCACTTTCTTGGCATTCCTGAAGAAGTTCCTCAGAAATTTCAGTATCCTCTAGGTGTGGACCTTCAAAAGGATTTGATAACCTCCGATTCATACTGGATTCTGCTTGTGCTTTGCCTTGTTTGTTTTGTTGAGAGTGAGTAACAGACATTTTAGTAGAAGTTTTCTATGATAAAGGGGACAAAATCCTCTTCGATATGTTGCTCGAGGGTTGGTGGTTCAAATCGGGGTGTGTTGTAAGTGATGCACTCATCGGGAAAGAATGCCAGATTGATCTTTCCTCCACGGTTTATGATTTGACTGAATGCGGATTTTTGACAGTATGCCCTAGTCTTCAAAGGCTCCTTGTCAAATTCATTGGATTTGTTTTGGATATAAAGTTTGACGTGATGAAGGAATGTTCGATGAGATTTGAAGAGTTGACGATTGATGTGTAAAAAATTATTTCTTTTGACAGATTTGGAAAAACTTGGTTGTTGTTTCTTCAATGTGGTGAGTGATCTTGGGGGTGGATTCTTCTCCACCCTTGCACTATGATATTACAAATGTCTGGTTACTGACTCAGCTCAAGGTTTCTACTTCTAAGGTTCGTAATCAGGCTTCCTATTCGGCCATCAGTGATAAACTCCCTCAGGAGGCTTCCCAACCTTTAGAACAAAGGTTTTACGTATCTCAAGGATACTGGGGGAAGGCTAATCGTTGTGCGCAACCGTTGAAAAGAAATTTTGTCACTTTCCACTTTTGATTATAGTGGGTTGGAACACTTGGCATCAAAGTCGTTTCCCACTTAGGTCATTCCCTTCACACCGACCATGAATGGCTTTAAGAGTTTTTCACCCCCTCGGGAAGGCAAGCCTGCTAAAGGTTTTTATTACTTGAAATACCGAATGCATAAGAGTGGTTTGGCTTTTTGGTCACCTAGTTAAGGGGAGAGCATATACCTTCCACTTTCGAGACAAGGCAAACAAAGTTCTATTTACCTTTCAAGTCAATGATTTTCTAAGATCTATATGGAGATGTTGTCCCACAAAACATGGTATTCTTTTTATTTCCTTAAAGCAATGATTATCTAATCTAGCAAAAGAACCCAGTCATTAAAGCAAAACTTCAATTTGGTCAACAAAATAAAATTGAAAAAGGGGAAGAACTTCCCTTTTTTATTGTAAACAAAAACTTTTAAGTGTGGTTCTTTTCCTTGCAAAAATTTAAAATGAATCCTTTTATACACCAAAGGATGGTGAGGTTCTTTTTAAAGCTACTTTTGCAAAAAAGAAAGTTTGTTTTGTTCTTTTTATAGCCCAAAATAAAGTTTTTCTCCTATGAAAGAAAGAAATTTTTTGATTGTGGTTCTTTTTATAGCCCAAAAATAAAGTGAGTTCAATTTTATCCAAATATAAGTAAAAGAATCCCAAGCTTTAAGTAACTTAACTAAGTTAGTAAAAAAAATAAAATTCTTTGCAATTTTGTCAATAAAATCTAAGCTCCCCCTGCAAGAAAATGTTAAAACCCTGCAAAAGTCAGTCAAACTGTTAGAAACATTTTTGGATCTTGTGGATTTCTACAAGTCTAAGTTTTGGTTTGGTTACAAATTTTGATTTTGTCTTGGTCTGTGATGCGCTATAAAACAAACTGTACGCGCTACAATATGGAAGTGATGCGCTACAACATGACAGTGATGAGCTAGGCTGTTCTCAAGATGTGCTAAGTTGATTTTCGGATGCACTGCTCTGTTTTTCTCCCGCGCTGACACCTACAGGAAAATATTAGTGAGATGATGCGCTATAGTAAAGACCTGACGCACTACAGGATGGACCCAATGCGCTGAACAGTAAGCAAGATGCGCAAGGCTGTTAACTAGATTCGCTAGGAAATGCTTCACACGCGCCGTTTCTTGCTTCATGCATACCTGCAAAATGGGTTAAATTCAAAAACTGATTTGATATATGGGGTCGTGCCCCACGGTGGGCGCTAGAAATGTATGCAGGAAAAGCGGGTCAATAGAACTTGAAATGTGAAAAATGAAGCCTAAGGAGCCTTGCTCACGCACCCACAGGACTTCTTGGTGTAAGCTATGGAGTCATGAAGTGTGGCTCAGCTTCCCAAGGTTGGTTCCATGGTTCTCTATCTCACAAGGTCCCTCAAACCAATTTCTTTTCTCTCAAATCACTGAGCAAAGTGGTTTAGGGATGACAAATGCAAGAACGAGGGATGCTTTGGTTGATTTTAAGATGAAATACATCCTAAGCTATGCATGATCCTATAAATGCAATAAACTAGATTATAAGATGACAAGATTAGTAGCAAGACTATCCTAGCATGATATACTAGTCTATGATTAAGCTAAATGATAAGGAAAATACTCTAAACATGCATATTTAGATTAATTCATATTGAAAAGAGAGGCTAAATGATGAGTACAAATGATATATTAAAGCTTGGATGGATTTTAGTATAAGTATGATGCTAAAGACTTGGATGATTAAAATGGAGGATGGAGAACTCTATTTATAGCAAAAATAGGGCAATGAATGGCCAGGATTGAAAGAGGTAATCAAGGGATGAGTTCGAAAGTTGGGAATCCATGTTTGCAATTGGTACCAATGAAATGGTGACAAATGTCAACATAAGACTGGTTGAGAGAAGGGGTTGGAGACATTAAATGCCTGAGAAAACCTCATGGTTACCTTAGGGGGTAAGGATTAAGGTTAGGGTTATCCAATGGATAAAGGTTTTATCCAAAGGATAAACTCTTGTGCAAAGGATTAAGGATAACCATGGTCAAAGCAATAAATGCTTGATGAGACCCTTGGGTTACATGGAGGTTGAGTTTAGAGAAAGTCTCTAATCATGCTAGAGGGTTGAGTTAACCATTAATGGTTTGGAAGAGAAAGTTGTTGGAGACTTGAAGCCTTTAATGGTTATCAAAGACTTTAAGGGTTTGAGAAGCGACTTCCCCTTGCTTAGGGACGTGACAATATTTAGGAGATGGGTTAGGTTAATTTAGAAGTGATTAGAAGAGTCTAGAAGGGGTCAGGAATAGGTTTTAGGAAGCAAGTGGGAGATGTAGGATTTTGCAAGTGGATGGAGGGATAATAGGATTTAATTGAATAAAATGAATTTAATTCAATTTGGTTGCAATTGGGGAAATTAAATAAATTAAATTTATTCAATTTAGGATAAACTATTTAATTAAATTTGAATTTAATTAAAAAGTGGATAGGGGATTTAAATGAATAAAATGATTTATCCTATTAAATGGTAAAAGAGGTCTAGTGAATTTAATTTAAATAAATGGAGTAATTTACTTAATTAAATAGAGGAATGTGAGTAATTCAATTAAATTGGATTTAATTAAATAGAGAAATGAACATAAGATATTCATTTAGGAATATGGTCATTTTTATACATCTACATTTTCCCCCTCTTTGAAGTGGCATGTGTGCACATGTTAATTCAAAGAAAATGATGTGTCATCGTGATTTATGATCAAATTTTTTTTTTATGTCGTTTTGAGATATGCCATGCCCCAGTTTTGATAATTGATGTTGATAATGCCCCCTCGGGAGATGAATAAAAAATTTGGAAAATTTGATTTGATTTGATAATTGTGTTTGCATTGTAAAATGTTGGCTATGTGGAATGCTAATAATTGATTCATCTCTCGATATGGATGCGTGCGAGGGTACGGGGAAGACCATGAGCGAATTACATGCTCAATCCCCTAACCCTAATTTTATTTCACCCTATAAAAAGGGGAAAAGTGCATTGTTTTGTCTCATTTGTGCTTGTTGACTTTGGAGAGAAGACAAAATGCCTATCCTGTATTCTACACATCAATTTGAGTGCGTTTGGAGGTATCAGAGGCCTGCCGCATATGGACTATCGGTAAGTCAACCTTTTTGACTCCCTTTTGATTTTTTATTTTGTCATTTTTGGTCATGTTTTGAATTTTGGCATGCGGTTTTTTCGGTTTAGCGCATAGGGGTCGTTGGTTAGCGCATACAAAAAATTTCGTAGTGCATAAGGGTTTCAATTTTGGGTAGCGTCTGAAAACTTAGGGTAGCACATAAATTTGCTAGGTTAGCACACAGATTTGCCAGGTTAGCGCATAAATGTAAATTAGTGCATTAGGGACACAGGGTAGCGCAGAAGGTGAAATAGGTAGCGCGTCAGGTAAACCTAGCGCATTAGGTACATAGGGAGTCGCATGTGTAGGGATAAGTAGCACGTAGGTTAGACCTAGCGCATAGGGTTAGATAGGTAGTGTAGATGCGGGATAGGTTAGCACATGGGATAGGTTTAATGCTTAGGGTAGATTAGATGGCGCATTGGAAGAAGAGGTAGCGCATAGAGTTAATCTAGTGCGTGGGGTAGATAGGATAGCACGTGGAGAAAATAGGTTAGCGCATAGAGTCAATCTAGCACGTAGCCAAATTTAGTTAGCGCATGCGGTCATTTTAGCAAGAAAGGATGATTTGCGAGTGAGGAAAATTGATAAGATAAGGTCACTTTTGTTGGGATAGGTGTAAATGTTTTGATTTTGTGTTTGCTGTCATGGTTTTGATAGTTTGTCCAATATAAGTGCCGATATAACTTGGTTTGATTTGCGATTTTTCAAGTTATTCATAGATATTGATGTGGAATTGATATAAACTTGATTTGATTTGCATTGTTTCAAGTTAATATATGTCAAGCTTGATTTGTGTTACAAACTGATATGATTGTGGAACTTGAGTGGTTTTACAAGTTGATATGGGTTGGAAACTTGAGTTGTGTTACAAGTTGATGTGATGTGGGGACTTGAGTTGTGTTACAAGTTTGATATGGTTTTTGAAAACTTGAGTTGTGTTACAAGTTGATATGGTTTTTGATGTGATTTTGATTTTGATATCTATGTTTTGATGAGGAAATTGATATTGGACTTGTTTTTCTTTTTGACAGGAGCGATGGGAGTGGTTCAGTCATGTGAGTAGTTCCCTAGACCATGGGCATTGAAACCACTGTTGGCACAGGCTGTTCTAGACATTATTGAGAGATGCGGCCTGTCTTCCCTATTAGATATGCCTCGGTTTACTATGAATCAGGGTTTACTTACAGCGCTGGTAGAGAGATGGTACAGTGACACGAATACCTTCCACTTTGCCATAGGGTAGATGACAGTGACCCCAGAGGATTGATACCAAATCCTGCGCATACTTGTAGTAGGTGCACTACTACCTTATGAGCAGTTAGAGGAGGGCAGGACAGAGGCCCTTCGCTGGATATTTCTTGATGATACAGTGTGCGGATACGAGCTTCTGTGGTATGAGTTTCTGGATTTGGACTATGTGCCTCTTCCATCAGTACTGCAAGATTTTATAGGTGGTTTTCTATGTCCCGACTGGAGGTCGAAGGGACTATCTGTGGGATGGGGACTGGTGCTGGAAGAGATGGTTACACAGGGCCGTAGGTTCGCATGGGGATCGGCTATGCTAGCCCATTTGTACAGGGACTTGCATGAGGTAGTCTACCTGGGTTATGGCAGTTTGTTAGTTGGCGTGACACTTCTACAAGTATGGTGCTGGGAGCACATTCTCACATCTAGGCCATTGGTGGATAGAGATATGCCTGTTGGGCGTGCCTACTTATATGGATATAGGGGATTAGTTGTCCAATGGAAGCTGGGAAAGCTGGAGCATTGGATGACATTGATACGATCATATGGTGACCATAGATAGGTTGTGAGGTTTGGGCTAAGGATGGGCTGGAGATGTCATACTACTACAATAGGGGCCTACACATGCAGCAAGGCCAAGTGGCTAGAGCTCACTGCTCAATTAAAAAATGGGAAGTCTCACTGACTTACAAAATGGATTATGCATATCCAATGTCTTGTACTGCTTCAAAATAGTATCTACTATGCCAGATCCAGTACTGGTTTTAGCTCTGCTTCATACACAAACCCTTAACCTATAATTCGCGTATTAGGTCTGCCTTATTTCGCCTATCTCCTTCCTTACAAAATTTTCTATTATGATCTCATACATATATGAGTCATTTTACAACTTGCCAAGTCAGCTTACAATGATTTTATAATTAATTACAAAATATATTATAAACAAAATTCCTGTCGGCCTGGGTGCCGACATACTTCCTTTCACTGTTGGTGTTCTGTGTTCCGGTGTAGAGTTTGTCGTTGCTGGTGCTAATAAATTGTCTTGCTGGTAACATATGACTGCAAGGTTGCCATCAATGACAAAACCTTCAATCACCTACAATATCTCATTGGAGTGTGCATTTGCCAACAATCTCCCCCTTTGTAATTGATGACAACACTCATGAGAAAAATCCAAAAAGTGTCATCCAAAAAGAATTTGCCAGAATTGTCTTACCAAAAATTGTGTACCAAAAAAAATATGTGCTCCCCCTGAGCTGATGAGCCATGTGTTGATTATTTTTCTCATTACCACTACTCCCCCTTTGGCATCAATGACAAAGGTTGTCAAAGTGTCAATTGAGTGTGGTTTCCAGCTTCATCCTTGTAACCGGTTGGTTACAATCTAAAAAAGGTCTACCAATACCAGATTCAGGCTCTCAGTGAACCGTTCACTATCCTTTAATGTAGCCTCTGTCCTCTAAATTGTATTGGTGAGGTGTTGCATTTGTTGTTCCCGTGTTTTCTGTTCTTGAAGTAGAGCCTCAGATATCTCTTTTCTCAAGGAGGTGAGGTAGTCCAATATTGGAATTAGTCTCTATTTTAGATCTTTTGCTTTTCCTTTTAGTCTTTCCTTCTCTCTTTCTAATTTTAGAAGTTCCTCCTCAAAACCTGTTGTTTTCTGCTGAAAAACTGATAATGGTTCAGATGAATTAATGAAGTTGTCAGCTAATTTATTTATTTCTTCCTGTACCTTGCTGATCTTCTTGTCTATATCTACTATCAAAAAGTTTGTTTTGCATGCATCTCTGTACAAAGTTTTAAACTCTTTTAGTATTTTACATAGTGCTAGTAAAGAGTGTCAAATTGTCTCATTCACTTTTTTATTTCCTCTTCAAAGAATTTGTGTTTTTCTTTCTCTAGTTTCTCTTTGAATGCTTCCTTATTTATTTTATTCAACTGTCACAATGTTGTCAGTAATATACTTAGACAATGTGTCAAGTTGATTCAAAAAATCTTTATTATCCACATTACATTTGGGTGCTATCATTTTCAAAATTGGGATTGTATCATCAATAGATTTGTATGCTTGTGAGCTACACTCTGTTATTTTCTTGATAGAATCGAAAAGAACTTCTGTCACATTTGTTGATTTGAATTCTGCAATGGAAGAATCAACAATCTGTATTCCGCCGGTGTGAGTAATCTCTTTGCTTGTAGTGACCTCTGGTAGGTCAGTTTGTGTTTGCATTTCTCTAAGCAAAGGTTTGGGTTGCTCAGCTGTTGCCGGTGGCACTGCCTCTACATGAACCTGATCCTGTGAAGGAGCTTGTTGCTATGCTTGTTTCCAAGTATTGTCTACTACCAGTTTTTCTTCTATGCTACTTGTTGCCGGTGGCCCAATTGCCATATCTATTTTCCCTGTTGATTCCTTATCTACCACAATATTGAATTTCTAAGTGTCAATGTTCATTGTATATAACACCTCAGAATCAGGATTTGTGTCCTCATGTGGTATGTCCATACTCTCACTAGCCAGTTTATTCTCAGTAGTAACTACCGATGGAGTATCTAGAGGAGGTGGGGACAAGTTGTCTATTATTTTTATGTTGGGAGGTCCACCAACCTTTCCTTTTCCCTTATCCTTTTGATATACCTTGATGGGTTTAGGGCTTCGATACTCTTCCTGCTTTTCCTTCTCTACAAGGAATATGTCCCATGCATTAGTTGTTTCTTTTGCTATCTCATTCACTCTACCTACCATTAGTGTTACATGCCGGTGAGTAGTTGATAATACTGACCGATTAGTCTCAGAGATCAATTGATCTATCTCTTCAGGTGAGTTGACCAAATGTACAACAAGTAGTTTTTCAATTTTTATTTTCTTATCAAGCTCAACAATAGCTTGCCTTCTATCTTCTAGTCTTTTGTACAGTCTTGCCGGTATTTCATCAACAACTTGCATCAAAAATTTCTTGTAGATATCTAAGTGTAGGATTACACTGTTTTCTACTTTTTCCTTATCATCAACCGATAATGTGTCATATAATTTGTTAATGTTTTTCAACTTTTCATCCTTTGTTATTTCATTGAGAATTTTGTCAATGGGAGCAATGGTTTGTTGAGTCTTTTTCTTAGGGGTCATCTTCTTCTTTGGTGTTAATTTCTTAGCTGGAGGCCTTACTACTTGTTGTTTCTGTCTTGTTCTTCTAGGAGAAGGTGAAGATACCAGTGAAGATTTCCTTTTTCTTACAACTCTTTTGAATCCAGCTGGTATGTCACTTTTTGAAGAAGTTCCAACCAGTGAAAGGTGAGTTTCCGGTTGAAGTGCTTCTAACTCATCTTTAATAATACCAGTTTGTTTAAGTACATCTTCCTTTATAGCTTTTGCTTGCCTGGATCCTTTTCTAACTGTTGCCTCAATATTTTTAACATTTTTCTTGGATTGAATTTGTTTTTCAATAGTCTCAGCACTACCAAATACCTCTTCTTTAGGTTCCTTAGGTGCTTCTAGGAGGGCTTTTGCATATGTTGTTAGGATTCCCATAGATACTAAGAGGGGGGGGAGTGAATCAGTATCTAATCGGTGTACATAATTTTTTATCTTAAAACATGCAGAACATATTATAACAGTGTACCGGTATGCAAGAAATAATGCAATAAACAGAATTAAAAACATCCACATGAAAATCACACCATGACACAAAGATTTAACGAGGAAACCCAGTGTGGGAAAAACCTTGGTGGGATTTGTGACCCACAATATCCACTTACTAGCTAATAAGAGAATATTACTTACAAGAGGGGCATGCACATGCAGGAAGGCCAATTGCCTAGAGCTCACTACTCAGTGGGAAGTCTCACTGACTTACAATGTGGATTATACAAATCCAATATCTTGTACTGCTTTACAATAGCATCTATAATGCCTAATCCAGTATCGGTTGCTGCTCTGCTTCTTACATAAACCCTCTAACCTATATTTCGCATAATAGGTCTACCTTAATATTTTGCATACATCACTTTCTTAACTTTTTCACTTACATACAAAATGTCTACAATGATCTCTTTTATATATAAGAGTCATTTTACAACATGCCAAGTCGGCTTATAAAGTTTTTACAATAATAAACAAAATATAATATAACAAAATCCCGTCGGCCTCTGTGTTGGTATACTTCCTTTCTTTGTGCTGGTGCCGGTGTCCTGAGTGTCGGTGTAGAGTGTGATCGTTGATGCCGGTGAACTATCTTGCTGGTGTAATGCCTTGCCGGTATAATGCCTTGTCGATGCCATAGGATTGTAAGGTTGCCATCAATGACAAAACCTTCAATCACATACAATGTCTCATTGGAGTGTGCATATGCCAACATATGTTTCTATTATGTGGTCATCAGTTTCATACCCCATTTTAGTAACCCAGATGGTTCTTGGGATAACTGCCTCCATCCAAATTTCATCGTTCTTTATTACAAAATAGATTTCATCCTTATACTTGTTCACAATTTCTTGTGACAATCTAACTCTGGTCTTCATTCGGGCCTTAAATGCCTAAAAATACTCATTTATGTCCTTTTCTCTATTCTCTCCCATGTTGTTTAGTAAATCTAACAGCTGTTTGCCTACTGGTATGTCAAAACCAAAATTTCTAATACCAATACCGGGTACTTGTTTGGTTATGTGCAACATTAAACAAACAAGTAGGTTTCCAAATTTGAATGTTCCCTTTTTGTCTTTCTTTATCTTTCCCAAATTGTCAATTAGTTCATCATTAAGCCATTCGCACACATCTATTCTTGCATTATCATTAATCATATCATAGACACTTTTAATGGATAGGCTAGAGACTGAGTTTAACCTATTTGCATGTGTAGTTTTGTAGCCTAAGATCATATTGATGAATTTGACATTGATATCCGTTACATTATTTACCCTTAAAGATCTCTTATCAGATGTTGCACCTATTAGGTTTATCACTAGGTCATTTGAGACTTTCTTTGTTTTATCAGGTCTATTACTGGTGGAGGGTAACCCTGTCACAACCTTTACTGCTTCTTTTGTGATTTTGTGAACCGAGTCCAACCAGAAGAATGCACCATGTACCCTGCTTAGTACTATCCTTATAACATCCTTGGGAAAATTTGGGATACTGAGAATTTTAGTGAAACCTAGGGTTTCAACTATCTTGTGTTCAGGTTTGATATTACTGGATTCATCACAAATTATAGATTTATACATATTCTTAATTTCCTCATCACCTAATTCCTCTATATGACAATGTATGTACATTCTAGGGTCTTCAACAAAAACTACTCCCTTAGGAATTTTAGAAAATGCACCAATGTTATCATCTTTCTTGGCAATTTCAGGAACTAACTGGAATACAGGTGTAGGGTGTTTAATAACTTCGACAATAGTAGGGTTTGCAATGAATTCAGGAGCAGATGAAGAAGCCATGGTTATAAATACCTTTATCTGCCTTAAGGATTGATTGCTTGATGAATTGCTTCACTTCTTTGCTTGGAATGCCTTCGCTCGGGAATTTTTGTGCTCTCGAGGATTTGAATGCTCGGTGAAATGAAAATGAAGCCAAAACACTCATTTTATAATGTTAATTTTTCCAACCACCACATTTAATGTTTATCGGTTAAGTAATGACTTAACTTATCTACCGATATAGAAGTAATTTCAACTTCTCACCATCAACCGAGGGAATAATAGCATGTTTCACATTTCATTGCTAAACCCTCAAGGGAATTTTCTTTAGTTAGATGAATAGTCTCCTGCTGGTGGAGCGTTACTCTGTTCTACCAGTGGAGGAGTATTCCTATCAACATTTAGATCTGACTTTCTGATTCATTGTTTTGATAATTCTTGCTTTACCTCTTCAACTTTTTCTTTACCTTTCAAACTAGCATCATTATTACTTGCCGGTGA
The DNA here is from genome assembly GCF_030272615.1 of Cryptomeria japonica. Classification (NCBI taxonomy): domain Eukaryota; kingdom Viridiplantae; phylum Streptophyta; class Pinopsida; order Cupressales; family Cupressaceae; genus Cryptomeria; species Cryptomeria japonica. The sequence continues at coordinate 232,367,653 of NC_081415.1, forward strand.
TGCCTTAATTCTACAAAATTTTGCAATATGTCCAATCTTGTTGCAAGCATAACAGGTCACATTGTTTTTCTGAATAGCTTTCCCATATCCTATGCCCGTTTGTGTTCTACACTGATTAGATAAGTGTCCAAATCTTCCACAAACATAACATCTTACATTCATTCTGCAATTTTCTGAATTATGACCAATTTTGTTGCATTTGGAGCGTTGACCAGTGGGTGTATTAGTGCTCTGATAATTTCTAGATCTACACTGATTTTCTCTATGACCATACTTGTTACAGTTAAAGAATTTGCCATTAAATTTATAAGCATTTGGTTGTCTTATCGGTTTGCTATGATCATGTGTGTTTGCAGTATCGAAGCTTTCACCAACTTCAAAGCCAAGGCCATTAGTGTCACCATTTGGTTTTTGATTTTTCAGCAAGTCACCAAGTTCTTCTGAGCTTTTCTTGAATTTTTCTTTGTGTTGATTTGTAGTATCCAGTTCTCTTTCCAATATTTCTTTCTGTCTCATAAGTTCATTTGAGATATTTTGTTTATGCATCAGATCTATCTTTAGCATATCATTTTCATAACTAAGTCTTTTGTTTTCATTTGCAGCATCATTCAATCTTCTAGTCAAGTCTTCTTCATTCTTCTTTCTATCTTCAATTTCTTTACAAAATCTTATAGTCATATCCTGCATCTCATTCTTTGTTGTACTTAACTCTTGTCTTAGTTTGTTTACCATATCATTAAGAGTTTCTTTTTCATCTCCTTCTTTCTGCATCTTCTCACAAAGTTCTCTTCTTTTATTCCTTGCTATAGTGTAATTCTCTTGAAGTGCTTGAATGATATCCTGAGTAGCTTTTAGATCATCTTCAAGTTTGATATTTTTCAATTTTTCTGCATCATAGTCTAAAAGAGCTATTTTCAATTGTTCTCTTAAATTTTCCATCTCTACCGATGTCAAGATCTTCCTCAAGCTGTTAGGCTTCTAAAAATAGAGGACCAAGCTCTGATACCAATTGTTAGGATTCCCAAAGATACTGAGAGGGGGGGGGCTAAATAAGTATCTAACCGGTGTACATAATTTTCTTAACTTAAAACATGTAAAGCATATCGATACTGTATACCAGTAAACAAATATTAATGCAATAAACAGAGATAACAACAACCACATGAAATGCACACCATAACACAGTAGTTTAACAAGGAAACCTGATGTGGAAAAAACCTTGGTGGGATTTGTGACCCACAATATTCGCTTACTGGCCAATAAGTGAATATTACTGCTACAATAGGGGCCTGCACATGCAGGAAGGCCAAGTTCCTAGAGCTCACTACTCAATTACAAAATAGGAAGTCTCACTGACTTACAAAATGTATTATGCAAATCCAATGTCTTGTACTGCTTCAAAATAGCATCTACTATGCCAGATCTAGTACCAGTTTTAGCTCTGCTTCATACATAAACCCTTAACCTATAATTCACATATTAGGTTTTCCTTATTTTTCCTATCTCCTTCCTTAAAAAATATTCTATTATGATCTCATACATATACGAGTCATTTTACAACTTGCCAAGTGGGCTTACAATGATTTTATAATTAATTACAAAATATATTATAAACAAAATTCCTATCGGCCTGGGTGCTGGTATACTTCCTTTCAATGTCGGTGTTCTGTGTGCTAGTGTAGAGTCTGTCATTGCTGGTGCCAGTAAATTGTCTTGCCGGTAACATATGATTGCAAGGTTGCCATCAATGACAAAACCTTAAATCACCTACAATATCTCATTGGAGTGTGCATTTTCCAACAGTACCTTGGGATTCCATTTGATATTGGAGTTTCTCTAAGATATGTGAGAGTGGTTTCTTAATAGAGTCAAGAATAAACTTTTCATTTGGGGGAACAAATTTCATTCTTTGGCTGGTAAAATTCAAGTTGCTAATAAAATCTTTCTTGACACACATGTTTATTATTCATCCTATTTGCTGGCCTCTAAAAAAGGCTATGATGACTTAACCAAAATTATTCAACAGTTTCTTTGTGTTAGGTCCAGAAGACAACTTGGAGGGCAGGGGGGGGGGGGGGGGTGAATCAGCTGTCCAATAAATACAAACCAAAACTAACTTAACCAAACTTAATGCTTAATGCCGATAAACCAAACTTTAATAACGGTAGACAGTTTAATGTATGAAACAGAAAGACAATAACATCCACAACACATAACACAAATATTTGTATGTGGAAACCCTGTAAGGGGAAAAACCATGGTGGGAAAAATTACCCACAATTAGATGATACTATTGCAGATAGTATGTGTGTACAATATGGAGTTTGCACATGCAGAAAGGCCAATTGCCTAGAGCTCACTACTCAATCACAAAATGGGAGTCACACTGACTACAATTGGATTGTTAAATTCAATGATAATGTACTGCTCAAAATAGCATCTTCATATGTTGGATTCAGTACCGATTAATCTCTGATTTGTCTTCTTCAAACCTTCCTTCAATCTTGAATGATGTCTGTGTGTATAGCTCTTCTTATATTCACATATACCAAATATTACAACCTTATAAACCTTTTTCACAATCCTATATCAATCTCATAAATGAGATCTTACATTTATACCATAACCTAAGACCAAATGAGTAGGTCGGCTCACTAAAAGATGTTACAATAAAATCAGTTACAAATGAATTGATATGTGATGCATGATGTCGGCTCAATACATTTACAATAATAATAAGTTATTTTCATGACGTGTTGTGCTGATCTGGAATAGATAAGCTTGCCTATCCATAACCTAGACCTATTTGCCGGTAACAACAAATATGCAAACCCGATTAGACCAATGAACAAATCATCAAAACCAAGTGTCCAAATGATGTCTTCAACATAACCAAGTAATCTTCAAGTCATTCCAAGTGCCGGTGAACAATATAACCTGTCGGTGAACCAGATACCGGTGATTGTGCATAAGTCACTGAACATGTCGGTGAGCATAACCAAAGATCTCCAAGTGCTGATGAGTGTTGACATCAATGACAAAACCATATCAACATATCCAAAATACCAACACTTTGGTCCAAATGGGATGATAATATGGGGTTAATTTCCACATCATGGTCTCACTGAATTCAGCCTAAACATTAAGGTGGCTTGGGGTTAATTGATCCCAAAACTCAAGGGATTTTCGCAGCTGCTAAATGGATCATTCAATCTATCAAAGGTGATGAAATGTAGAAGATTCTTATTCAAAACATGATTAATCTTGCTTCTATCAAAGGGAAATGGCAGTTTGTGGGATGGTTATACAAAATTCTCCATGCTCCTTTTTTTTTCTCAATCAAAGCCTCTTGTCCATTCCAATCTATTTGGAAAGCTTGGTAGCACATATATCACTTGCTGAAATGGAGGGAAACCTCTCTCCAACATAGATTCATCTTTTCCATTTCATCCATTTGGTGGAATAAACATATCTTGTAGCAGGGACAACCCCTTGCTTTAATGTTTCCAAAACACTCATATTTTTGGTTTAGAAAAGGTATTTACAATTTTGAAGATCTATGGAATTTCTCTACTTTGTGTTGGTTACCATGAAATATTATTCAAGCCCAATTTATCTTGAGCAACAAACACAAACCATTTTTAACTTTTGTTCAATCTTTGGTCTCAGTGGAATTATCTATCAAAATTTGCACTCCTATCCATTGCAATTTTTACAAAGACTAGTTATGGTTGTCATCCTATCCACTTTTATTTTTTTCATTAAAGAAAATATACTTGCAACTACTTTCTAGCTTGCTTTTGAAGTCTTGTCTTAATATCAAATGGAAGTGTAGGTTTAGTGAAAATTTCAAGACAAAACTATCTACTCAAAGTTGGAAAACCAAGGTCGATGCGGATAATGCATTACAAAATGCCCATTGAAGGTAGATTGAAGTGTATTATGATCCAACTTGATAATTATACATTTTGTCACAAAAATGAAAACATGAAGCATATTTTTAAGGGACGCCTTCTTGCTAAAAAGAAATGGAATTCCATTTTCAATGATTTGCATATTGTTTTTGAATGCAAGCTAAGTTGGAAAGTGACATTAATTACGGTTGGATTACAAGCTAATGTGATTGTTGATGGTGTTAGACATATTATTTTGTTGCATTTATGGAGAACTAGATGTAAAGTTGTCTTTAATATTTATAATGATCACCAGGAGGTTGTATTTTTAAGGCTTTACTCTAACATCTTAAAATGTCTTGCTTCTTTATTTTCCCATCTTTAGAGAGACATTTCAAATAATTTAAAGCTATACTTTCAAGTTTAAAAAACTAAAGTTTAGTTGGAGCAACTTCTGAGCAAAAATGGGATTCCTCTGGCTTAGGGATTAAGGTTCTCTTTGCAACGTTGATGGTTGTTTCTCTTCACAAAATTCCAAATGCAACAATTCATGATTTAAGTTAAAACTCTTCTTAGTATAAGGAAATTTGGCATGGATTGTTTGTTGCTTCTCCTGCTCTTTCTGATACTATTGTCATTGTTGTTGGTAGAGATTCGATTTCTTTTGCAGCTTTCCTCTTCACCTAGGTTATCCTTTTATGTTTCTATTTCTAAGCTCTTATGTAATGCTTATAAGTTCTCCATTTTGGTTACAACTTTAAGCCTATATGCAATGGTTATACTTGTTGTTTTGCTTGCTTAGTCCTCACCTAGACAATCTATTAACTATTTTAATGGTGAATGCCTACAAAGTTATTGTTGTTTTGTTGGTTCTTTCTCATCTTGACAATCTATTGACTATCTTTTTATTGTAATTCTTATGCATTCTATCAATAAAATAAAAGTGTAGGCACATTACTTAATTATAATAGAAAAGTTTAGTTATATTAAACAATTATTAAATATATAAAGTCTAGATATATTAATTAATTGTTGAAAGTATATTTGGTAAAATAAAAAATTTAAAATATATGAGTAATATGGTTATAGAGTGTTTTATCATTTGTATTAGCTCTTAGAATTCTCTACCACATGAATTATAGGAGTGCTAGTTTACAAAGGTTTTTATTGATCATTAGCTCTTTGAGTTCTTTACCACTTAAAATTTTTGAGCTATAGGAGTGTTAGTTTCTAGAGTATAGGAGTTTTGGTATTAACTCTTAGAGTGTAGTGCCCCACCCTGACTCATCATTCTCTTTGTACATTAATAGCCCCTATTGGTGTAGCCTAGTTTACTTTATGATAATGATTGATGGTATCATACTACATGTGTCGATTCCATTTATATTTCAGATGCTTATTATGATGCTAGATATTCACGTGGACATATGATATTTGATGACTTATGTAGGGATGATGATACTTGTTGCTGATGATCATGATATATGATGGATTTATATTTTATGGTCTCTATATGCACTTGCTATGGTAGATGGATTATATGGATTATGAATTTGATGGCATTATGATTATGCTAACCCCACTTCCTGATTATATGTGACGAGTTGGTGTTATGATGTGTTTGGTTGTTCTGTAACTGTATTCGTGACGATGACAATGTCATCACTCATTGCAAGCATGATATGGTGTTGCGATTCTCTATCACTTGCTTGTTTATTTATGATATATTATCGTATATGTTGCATCGTGGATTGGTGGATGCAGATTTGCAGGTACTAGACATCGACTCCACCTGGTTCCACAAGTTTGAGCATGTCTTTAATCCCAATGGCAAGTTGTCAGAGATGGCATGAGTTCCCTTCATATACTCTAGGCTTAAGTTGTCTTGAAGTGATTCACCATGTTAGCCAGTGAGTTGTGATCTTTTGATGGGTTGTGAGTATGTGGTTATTTATTTATTTAATTAATGTTTGATTTATTTAGTTTATTAATGATTAAATTAATTGGTGGATTATTATTATAGTTTAATTTGATTAATTATTATTTGATCTATTTATTGTTTAATTGGTATTTATTGGTTTATTGTTTAATTATCATTTAATTATTTATTGTTTAATAGTGCTTTTATATTTTAATGTTGATTTATATTTTATTGATGGCTTCTATTTATTTATTTATAAGTATTTGGTTATTTTATATTTATTTATTTATTTGGCTTTATTTTAATTAATGGCCCTTGGTTATTTAATTGGGCATGATTATTATTTATTCATGTGGTGAATAATGCTTTATAATATTTTATTAAATATTCTCTTGTCACTTGGTAAATAGTTTTATTATATTTCCTACCTACCATTATTTTCTATTGGCTAATATGCTTTGGGGAAATAAATTATATTATAAAGTGGGTAGGTAAGTTTTATATTATTTTGTATTATTCTGATTGGCCGACATTAAGGCTAGGTTTTCTGGATTAATTCTATTTAAATGCTAGCATGTGCATTTTGTCGAGTTACAATATGGAGAATTTCTTGGCTATTTTTGATATTTTTGGATTGAAGACCGAGCTTGGGGTTTTTGCTTGGATTGGTTGCACTTCTTCAGTTTTCAATTCCATCACTCTATTTTCTAGGTTGGGGGATCTTACCTTTGTATTTTAATTTCGAATTTGTTTGCTTTGTGTTTGTAGAAGAGATTGTTTTCCAAGTGCTTGGGGAAAATATATTTATAAGGTTTAATATAGTTTTGAATTTAATTATTTCATGATAAATTATATCATATAGTTTTTATTATAGTTGGGGAAAAATTATTATTCTCTGGTATTTGTTTACTATCGTGAGTAGATGACTGTGGAATATTTGTCTGAGAATGATTTCATGCTTGGATCTCTATATGTTGTCTTCTTCCTTGAATCTAGGTTTTGGTTTTGTCTGGTGTATTCCTTATGGCATTAGACATTTTAGAAGTGCTTACTTGTTTCTGGTGACTTTGCCTAGAGAGATTTGTCTCAGAGGCCTTGTTTGAGTGTATATTATGTTTATTTCAACTTGGAACTATGATTATTAGTATCTATTTGTGTTGTGATCTTGTTTGGAATATTATCAGGGATCATAATACTCTTTGTGAATTTAACTGTGAATGGCTTTGTCTAGAGTCAAAGGGCTAGGTTTTGTGACTCCTCTTTTATATGTTTATGTTTGAACACTTTAATTATTTCAATCATTTCCTTAGTTCTAGGCATTTCCATTAAGTGTATTTTTTAGATGATATGATATCCCCTTGGATTTTATTTTGTTTTTGTAAGTTTATTTTCTGTTTTTGTGAGTTTTTAACAAATGCACGAAATTGTGTAACAAATGCACGAAAACATAAATGCACTAAAGTTTTTGACGTATGCACAATTCTTTTTAACATATGCATTAAAATATTTAACAAAAGTGCTAATTCATTACATATGCACTAAAACTCTTTGTAAATGCGCGATTTTATTTGGCAAATGCGCTAATCTATTCTACATATGGGTGAAACTGCCTAGTTTAGATGATTTTGCCAGTTTTGGTCTTTTTGATTGATTTTTCTGATTCTATGATTATACTCGAGGCTTTTTATGGATGTTATTAAGATTTTTCAGCACTGTTGATATTTAGTTTCAGTTATTTATTGGTATTTTGTGCTCTGGCAAGTGATAGGCCTTGTCGGAGAGGTTATTTAATTACTCTAGCTTGTTGATATGCCTTGTTGTTGAGTCTATGTTATTGTGTTGCTCCAGCGAGTTGATGAGCCTCGTTGTAGAGGGTTGATTCATGTATATGGTAGTGACTCATTTGAAAATATTTAATTGTGTTTTATTTTGAAAGTGTTGCATAAAAGGTAAGAAAGAGTCGACCTAAAATGAGGTTTTAGTAAAGTGATTGAATTCAATTCTCTTGTGGATATGCAAGATCATAAAAGATAACCAAACATATCAATCTCCAAGTGTCGTTAGTTATATATTGTTGACATAAATCAAAAATAATATTATGATAAACAAAGATAATTTATATATTGTTGTCATGTTTACAAAACATTATTATGATAGAAAAAAGAGACTAATAAGAGTAGATCTCAGTGATAACTTGTGCTAAAAGTGGTGAGGACAAAAGATAAGATAGATATCAAGGTATAATGGGTGAAGGGGAGAATACAAAGAAAATGCTTAAGGATTTCTTTATTTTTACAATAGGGTAGATTAGGTCCGAGATTGATGAAAGTAAAGGTAGTTGCCAATACGTAATATGTGATGGAAAATTTTTCATTTAATGCATTGGGTTTAGGATCTATCTTTAAATGTCCAAAGGGAGGCACTTAATTTATACCATTTAGAGTTAGAAGAGAAGCAATGATATCTAAAATTAAGTCTTTGATCATATTGAAGGGTGGGAAACATGGTTTTGTATATTGATTTAAGCGAAAAGATAAAAAAGCTATACCATAATGTCATTTTCAATCCACAAGGAAGTTGTAGGGGTAGAAAGTGGTCAACTTGAGAGTAAGAGGTGGTGGGACTTAGGCTCCAATGTTAGAGACTACCTTCTCATTAGAGGGAATGACTTAGAATTTTTCTAGAGTTGTCTTAAAGAGTCCCTTCAAGTATTCCAAAGAGCTCTTGCAAGCTTCTAAATGTTTGAATCCACTTGAACTTAATAATTATTGACCCTTGAATTGATTGTAGAGTGAAAGAGGTAACTTCTTAGATTAGATTAGATAATTCCACCAAAGAATTAAGGAAGCTCAAGCCATATTATAAGGATTGATCGTACCAAGTTCATTGAGGAGAAAATATTTACCAATATTTCTAAATGATATTGAATTGACCAAAATCATGGCTATTAAAAAATGATGCTAAATAAACTTTATCCTTCGAGCTAATAGAGAACCATGAGCTAGAGGTTGTCATTATTGTGAGATGGTATCAAATGAGCACTTTCCAAGGACAATCTTCGTAGAGTTTCAATACAATCTACTTAGCATTCACACACATGTCTTGAGTGCTAGGATCAATGCACAGGGGCTTCACTACTAAGCAATATTATATCACATGCATTCATATTGGGGGGTTTAATATCCCAAAATAAGGGTACAATATATTGCCTATCGGTGAAAATAAGGGGTTTTTTAATTCAGGCTATGAAAAAATGCATTATTTTGTGAAAATAGGGGGGCTTTTAATTCAATCTATGTATTGAGAGGGGGTAACAAAAAAGGAGTTTAGGGCAATATTTTTTGAAAATAGAGGGATTCTTTAGTGTGCAATGAGTGCATGTGCTATAACCCAGGTTCACTAAGTGAAGCCCGCGTGAATCAATGAGATTGGACCCACCTAATTCTTAGATTTAACATAATATATCCAAGATGAAATACACATGCTTCTTTGTTTCCCCTTTTAGATTATACAAAAATTTGATACATTACTCTAATAACATCTAGCAAGAGATATAAGGAAACCAATATGAGGACACACATACACAGTTGGTAAGAAAAACTTATTCACAACTCAAACACAACTAATAGAGGATCTTATTACTTGAATTGTTTATAGATCACTTCTACATATCACATTGAATCATACCTAGAGCATAGGAGTTACCAAGATATTTAGAGATTTCACTATGTTTCATTAAGTTCCACTCCTTAGGAGTCCACTTAGATCATGAAGTTGTTTGGACACAAGATACCACTAAGAGGCAGGGGAATCAGTGGTTTCCAAAATTTACCCTTTTAATACTAAGAATGATTACCGGTTAACAATCTAAAGGTAAGTTAACCTACCAATAGGACAAAGATAGATTACACAATTAAATCACACACAAGGGCACATCACATAACACCAATATATACGAGGAAAACCCAAGATGGGAAAAACCTCAGTGAGAAATGTTGCTGGAGTCTACTGCTCCAATCCAACCTCACAATGAAAATATGATTATAATATTTAGGGCACCAACCCAAGGAGCACCAACCCCTGCACTAAGCACCAACTCAATGATCTACAATGAATATTATCAAATACAATGGTAGTAGTCCAGTTACAAGTGAGTCTTACAACCACTAAAAATAATCTCTCTATCGGTTACCCTCTACTCTTCTTTCTGACGGTTTTCAGTCCTCTCCTCTCTTCTTCTCACTTTCTCACTCTCTTTGCTTTCCTTCACTCGCTTCTGCTTACACATTGGTTCTAGCTCTTCTTTTTGGATTTGTTGTCAGACAAAACTCTTGCTACTGGTTCTTCTACTTGTCAGTTTATCTCTTCTTGCTGCTTTATCTCTGCTTTGCTTTCTGCTTATCAGATCTCTTCAAACACTCACTCTTCACCACTTCACTCCCAGCTGCCTCCCTGCTGGTTCTACCACTACCAGTTGACTTTATTGATGCACTTTTGTATTTTACTGGTTGCTCTGGCCTTATTGGTTAAACTTCTGCTAAACCCTTTCACCGGTTGCGTCAATCTCATAGGTTGAACTCTTCAACCCAATTATCTCTCTCACACACTCAATCTCTTCTCTGATCAATGTTGAGCACTTGAATGAATGATTCTCTTGACTTCTTCACTCTCTCATGCAAAAGGAACAACATTCCTATCTTTGGCCTATGTATATATATGTGAGTTTTCCCGCCAAAGCATCGGTTCAAAGTCTGTGCCTTAGGGTTTCTTCATTGACCTCGAGGAAAACCAAATCCAATCAAATCTGATCTCCTTGATTGATGATCTACAACTCATGAAATAGCACTGCTATTGTCATGCCTTCCATAACACGCCTTCTATATTTAGTAATCTGCATTTAATCTATTAGCTGATCTCTTAGTTGATGACCAAGAAAGGTTTGGCAGTTTCCTTCACCTACTTCAATATGCTCAATCAATATGTCTTGGATCTCTATTGTTTGTTTGACCTCGAGCTGCAAACCTTTGCTGCACATCCCATGAATCACATAGTCGACATAAATGTCAACCTACCACCATCTACCTCACCAATAGACACTTCACCGATACACCACACCGACTTGTGCATGCATGCCACTTCACCTCCATGTGGCCCCTTTGTTGGCATCCACCTTTGCTAGGTTGGTTATGTCAGTTTGGATAGGATCACCGATCAACCACACAACTAGGTTCATCTACTGGCTCACAGACCCTATCGGTTATACCTTAACTGGCCCTCTTTCAACCTTGCACTATGCTTCTCTTCCGGTGAAACACATAATCGGTCAACACACTTGTTAACCTACCTTATGCACATCTTCAACAGATGGGAGCTTTTCACTTCTACACATTGTCATCTTACCGGTAGTACCTTTTGCATGTAAACTGGTAAGATACCATACACACCGGTGGCACCAAACTTCATCTACATTCCGACAACAACCTCTATCTCCAATTGCTCAGCCTTGCCTTCTTCATCAATAGACCAAATCTGCTATTAACATGTTTGTCAAAGTGACAACCATATCCTTCAAAATCTATCTTCTACTCTTCTCTCTTATCTTAGAGGACTATGATGCATTCTATGCATAATAGGAGATAAGCTCCACTTAATGGTGGGAGTGGATCCTTGTCATCTGCATCCTACAATGCACCAATGTGGCTTCCCTATTTGAGCAGCATATCTTCAAACAGGCACATATGATCTGGTTGAGGAACATTCACTATCAGTCATCTCTTCAAATGGTGATTGCAACTTTATCCAGTGGGAGTCATGTTGTTTCTTATCCACACAACATATCGTTGGCCTGCACATATTTTACCTCTAGTGTTGATGTGATCCTTAGTAATATTCCCCCTCTTCATCACAATCAATAGCTTGCAACCTTGCATTCTTGTAGAAGACATCATACCATGCTGATCTCCAATACTTGTCTTTGACACAAGCCCACACCTACTTGTTTACTAGTGATCATGAATGACATCACAAGGCTAGTTGACATCAAAGACAACATGTTAAAAATTCTCCCATACCGATTATCTTTCTCTACCAGTAACATGCAATACCAATGACAACTATACGAGTTGCCAACAATCTCCCCCTTTGGCATTGATGTCAACGCATGTAGTATCCAACATACTACAAATTTTTTTTCCCCCTTTGACAATAATGGCAAAGGGCACTGATAGGGTTTCTCTTCTCCTAGTGTCTACCGGGTACTGATAATTTTCTCCCCTTTTTCTCTATCGGATGCATCTTCTCCTTTAACCTTCATACTTTGCATCCTCTCAAATCACAACACTTGAGATGAAGGGCACAACCACCAACTGACACTAATTTCTCAAAACAAAGTGTTTATGCAAACCAGAAACACATGTAGATACAAGTCTTAAACCAATTGAAGGCCCATGTGTTAGTGAATACAAAATACCTACTGGTCAAGATGCATCATCTCTCCTTGATATGTAGTAGCCATTCTGAACTCAAATTGTTGATGCCAAGTGTTGAGGCTAACACTGATACCAATTGTATCTCTTTCCATACCAAATGTATATTCTGTTATGCAGGTAAATTTCCCTCTTAGCAAGAAATAATCCCAGTGATCCAATTGATTTCAATTGAATAGTGATGTAGAGTGGGCAACAAGAAGGTAAGATGACCCAATTCACCCTTCTAAGCCTAGACAAGGCTTATCTCAACCCACAACTAGGGTTCTACACACACACCAAGGTACTCAATCAACCACAGTACTTCCTAAATAGGGTTAGGGCTATTTGACAACCAAGGAAACTCATCATATGCCTTTCACCCAAGTTTGAAGACTTCCTACTATACCCAAGTCAAGGAACCCCCAATTAGGCCTATTCCTTGTAGCCCTATCTGACCGATGTTTCCCAAATAATCCAAATTTTCCTCAAAACACCCTAGGAAAAGATTACAGTTCAAAGTACCCTTTTGGGCTTACATCCAATTCCAAAACATAGAGTTATGAGCTTTCTCTAGTACCCCTAAGCACCTACTGGGTTTGCAGACCTAATAAGCCTAATTAGGCCTATTTTCCAAAGCAACTACTTAAGAATGGGGTTGTAGAACCTAACTCACTCCTTGGGAATGTTCCTTAGCTATCTAATGAGCCAAAACCACCTTTGGAACAATTTCCAAACACTCCCTAGGTGATTATTTTCTCATTCCTTCTATTGGCTAGGCTAGACACATGGTTTTGTTTAACTTAGGGTTTGGTGGAAACCACACCAAAACTCACTCCCAGATTCCAAAACTTTGAAACCATAATATACACCCCCTCAACCTGCATTTACCAAAGGGCCATTTAATTCCTCAGTAGGATTTTCTAGTTAGGGTCATGTTTTTGATGAAACCCTATGAACCGGGTCTTTCAGTGACAATTTTTGGTAAACTACCCACCACTTGCTCTAGAATCCACCATTTCAAGTTAGTCCACTTGCATTAAAACCTAAATTCACACCACAATCCAACCAATTCATTTTTTCATGCCAACCAATCCTCTTTCAGATTGTACAGTATGGAAAAACAGTGAAAAATGGGCAAAATCTGAGTTTTTTTGTGTAATCAAACCACCAACTTCATGCATTCATCATCCAACCCAATCATAGATGATCTCAAAGGCACAAATAGGCCTTCCACAAATGGCTACAACTGATTTCCAACTAGTTATGACCATTGGAACTTCTTTGCCAATCGATGGGTAAATGTTGCTTAGCAACTTTTGCAACTTTTTACAACTTTTGACAACTTTTGAAATTTGACATTCCAAAGTCCCTAATGTACTTGTAGACCAACCCTAGGCTTAAAATAGCCTAGGAAAACCTAACAACATACCTCCTACCCTACATGAACCCATGGTCAGAGTTGGTCACTAGGTTTATAAATGACCTAGAGCCAATTGACCTTACAAAAGGTTCTTTATTACATTCATAGGATCCAAAGATGCAATCTGATCCAAAACACCATCCTAGGGTGTAAGACCACCTACCAACACACAAACAACAAACAAAATCCAAAACCAAGGTTCCCTGCTTCTCTTTCACAATTTTTTCCCTCATGGAACCTTTAGGAATGCAAAGTTGACTTCCCTTGAAAAGTAGACCTTCCTGCAGAATAAAATCTAAGAACTCCTTGTGGTACTTGTCACCCATTTCTTGACACACTTGTGATGCTTCTTGGAAATCCTCATCTCCTTGGTACATATCATTCATGGAATTAATGCCTATGCTATCCAACTAAATCTCTTTCCTTGTCAAGTTCCTCTTGCTAAGGGCATCAACTACCTTATTTTCTACTCCTTTCTTGTGCTTGATGGTGAAAGTGAATGCTTGAAGGTATTCCATCCATTTCATAGGCTGATGATTCAACTTGTCCTACCTATTCAAGAAACTCAGAGCATGGTTATCAGTATAGACTACAAATTACTTTGGCAACAAATAATGCCTCCATTTCCTCAAGGATTGGACCATTGCATACATCTCTAAGTCATAGGTTGAGTACTTTTGTTTGGCTTCATTCAATTTTTCACTAAAGAAGGCTATTGGTTTATCTTCTTGGCTCAAGACTCCTCCTACTACCTTGTTACTTGCATCACATTCTATGGTGAAAAACTTATGAAAATCAAGTAAAACTAAGATAGGTTGTTCTATTACCCTTCTTTTCAAATACTCAAAAGACTTATCTGCTTCACTAGTCCTTACAAACTGACATTTTCTACCCCCCTTGATAGTATCAATCATAGGTGCACATACACCACTAAAATTCTTAATAAACTTCCTATAGAAGCTTTCAAGACCATGAAAACTCTTTACCTCACTTGCACTTCTAGGTGTAGGCCAATTGAGGATTTATTCCACCTTGGATGGATCTATCTTGAGGCTGCTCTTGGAGATTACAAAACCAAGAAACACCAACTCTTCTTACAAGAAGACATATTTCTCCAAATTGATATTCAACTTCTCTTCATTCAACCTTTTCAATACCAAATCCAAATGTATTAGATGCTCATCCCTATTCTTGCTAAAAATTGGAATATCATCTAAGTACACAACAACAAAATGATTAATAAAAGGTTTCAAGACTTCATTCATGAGTCTCATAAATGTACTAGGAGCATTTGAGAGGCCAAATGGCATAACTAGCCATTCATAAAGTCCTTCATTTATTTTGAAGGTTGTCTTCCACTTGTCTCCCTCTCTTATCCTGATTTGATGGTAACTACTCTTCAAATCCACCTTAGAGTAGTACTGGGCTCCTACTAGACAATCCATCAAGTCCTCTATTCGAGGCATAGGGAACCTATACCTGATTGTGATATTATTTATGGCTCTAGAGTTTGTACATAATCTCCATGTTCCTTCTTTCTTAGGAGCCAATACTGCAAGGACAACACAAGGGATAATGCTCTTCCTTATGAATCATTTTTCTAGCTGTTAGGATTCCCAAAGATACTGAGAGGGGGGGTGAATCAGTATCTTGCCGGTTAACAAATTTTCTTAACTTATCAAATAAATTATATTCCAAAACAGTGTACTGGTGAACCAAAATTAATGCAGTAAAAAAGAACAATAACCACAACATAGAAAGCACACCATAACACAATAATTTTTAACGAGGAAACCCGGTGTGGGGAAAACCTCAGTAGGATTTGTGACCCACAATATTCACTCACTAGCCAATAAGTGAATATTACTTACAATAGGGGCCTGCACATGTAGGAAGGCCAACTGCCTAAAGCTCACTGCTTAATTAAAAAAAGGGAAGTCTCACTAACTTACAAAAATGGATTATTCAAATCCAATATCATTTATTGCTTTGGATCAGTATTAGCCATGCTAGGTTCAGTACTGGTTTAAGCTCATACAACTTCCATAAACCTTATTCCAAAATCTACCTTAATATTCACATCTGCCTATTACATTCCTTACTTGCTTTCATAAATGATTTACAAGATCTCATACTTATATGAGTCCTATTACAATTTGCCTTGTCGGCTTACAAAAATATTTTACAATTAAATACAAAATAAAATCCTATCGACTTGGGTGCCGGTAAACATCTTTGTCATTGCTACTGCCGGTGTCTGCCTATGTTGGTGCCTGCTGGTGCCATAGGATTGCAAGGTTGCCATCAATGACAATACCTTCAATCACCTACAATTTATCATTGGAGTGTGCATTTGCCAACACTAGCAAATCATGTACTTGCCTTGTAAGTTCTTCATTTTGATCAAGGGTCAATTTATATGTTGCTCTATTGGGAAATGTTGAGCTTGGTATAAGGTCAATACAATGGGTCACATCTCTGAAAGGTGGCAGGGTCTCTGGTTTGCTCCTGCAACTATAGCCTTGTATCTTTCCAACAATTCCTTCACTTCTCTAGGACCTGCAGTCCTTTATTTCACCTTGTCTTCCTCTTTCTTTCTCACTTCTTCTCTTGGCTTCACCACTATGGCAAAGCATGGGGTACCCTTCTCTCTCATTGTCTGCATAAAATCCTCTTTACCTACTAACATGACACTAGTCACAACATGACTGTCCTTACCATCATCCGGTAGTGGAGTCATAGTGTATTGCACACCATCTTTGGTCAACTTGTAGACATTTTTCCTCCCATCATGTCTTGAGTCTACATCATATTTCCATGGCCTTCGAAGGAGTAAATGTCAAGCATCCATCTCTACAACATCACACAAGATCTTGTCTCTATATTCACCTATTTGAAAATCAACCCAAAGTTGTTCACTTACCAAAGCTTGTTGCTCTTTGCTCAACTAGGAGACTTTGTAGGGGCAGGGATGAGGAAGTTTCTTCAATACAAGCTTGCTGACCATCTCAGTTGAAGCCAAATTATCAGTTGACCCCGAGTCCACAATGACTCTACATACCTTTCCACTTACCTTGCAAGTAGTTCTAAACATTATCTTCCTCTATGGTGGCTCCTTGACGGTTGGTACCTTAAAGAGGTTCCTTTGCAACATCAGACACTCCCCTTGCTCTGGATCTGCATGTTTTGAAGGTGAGTTCACACTTTGGGTGTCCTCCTCCTATGCCAAATGGACTCTTCTTTCTCCACCTTGACTGTTAGAGCTTGCTTTTTTGGGCATCTAGATGACTGATGGCCAAATTGATTACATGCAAAACACCTTCCGCTGAACACATTGGCTCCTCTACCCCCAAATCTACCTCGACCATTGGGTCTCCTTCCTCAGAAACTACCCCTATGACTTGGTTCTCCTTTTGATTCTTGATTACTTGACTCTCCTTATGGTTTAGGAGAGGTTCCTCTTCCACCAAATCTGCCTCTTCCTCTAAAGTTTCCCCCTCTTCCTCTACCTTGCTGGTTTCCCTTTCTTCTGAACTTTTCTTCAATTCTTAGTGCCATCTGATAGTATTTATGAACTATCTTAGGATTGAAGAGACTTAATTCATCTTGAATGGCATACTTGAGTCCATTCCTGTATCTTGCCAACTTTTGCTTCTCATTCTCTAACACCTTTTCTCTTAAGGACAGTTTGTGGAACTCCTCTTTGTATCCACTGACATCCAAATCCTTTTGTCTTAGGCTATGCAACTTCTTATGTATTGTTACTTCATAATCCTCAGGTACAAATTGCCTTTTCACCTCTGCAACCATCCTCTTCCATGACGAGATGGTGTTCTTTCCCTCTTCTACTCTCTCATTTTGCAAGAAGTTCCACCAACTAATGGCAGATCCTTTCATCTTAGACTTGGTAGTCTTCATCTTTTGGTTCTCAGGCACATCTTCATACTCAAAAGTGATTCTCTAAGGCCTCCAACCAATCCATGACCTCCTCTGGGTTCATCTTTCTAGTAAACATAGGTAGGCTTTATTTGTCATCTCTGCTACCTACTCTCTCAAGGGCTTCAAGGAAACTTCTTTGATCTGTAGGTATACTTTCTCTTGCCTGCAAAAGGGAATCATCCTCATTCCCTTCTTCTTCTTCTTCTTCTTCTTCTTCTTCAGAGTTTCCTTGCTTATTATCCATCTTACCCTTCAACCTATCCAATTCTTTTCTCATCTCTTTGTTGGTTGTCGTCTTCTCTCTTACCAACTTGGCCAATTCAACGTTGGTCATCCTTCTTCCATCACTAGTGTCTTCTCCTTCTGACATCTTGCCAACCTCCTTCGTCCACCCTCAAGAACCTTTAAGGGTCTGGTACCACCTAATGTAGAGTGGGCAACAAGAAGGTAAGAAGACCCAATTCACCCTTCTAAGCCTAGACAAGGCTTATCTCAACCCAAACAAGGTTTTCTACACACACACCAATATACTCAATCAAACACAACACTTCCTAAGGAGGGTTAGGGATATTTGACAACCAAGGATACTCATCCTATTCCTTTCACCCAAGTTCAAAGACTTCCTACTACACTTGGGTCAAGGAACCCCCAATTAGGCCTATTCCTTGTAGCCTTATCTGACCGGTGTTTCTTAAATAATCCAAATTTTCCTCAAAACACGCTAGGAAAAAATTACATTTCAGATTACCCTTTTTGGGATTACATCCAATTCCAAAAGATATAGTTATGACCTTTCTTCAGCACCCCTAAGCACCTACTGGGTTTACAGACCTAATAGGCCTAATTAGGCCTATTTTCCAAAGCAACTATTTAAGAATAGGGTTGCAAAACTTAACTCACTCCTTGGGTATGTTCCTTAGGTATTCAATGATCCAAAACCACCTTTACACTAGCTCCCAAACACTTCCTAGGTGACAGTTTTCTCATTCCTCTTGCTGGCTAGGCTAAGCACATGATTTTGTTTAACCTAGGGTTTGGTGGAAACCACACCAAAACTCACTCCCACATTCCACCCTTTTGAAACCACAATATAAACCCCCTCAACCTAAATTTACCAAAGGGCCATTGAATTCCTCAGTAGGGTCTGCAAGTTAGGGTCATGTTTTTGATGAAACCCTATGAATCGGGTCTTTGAGTGACAGTTTTTGGTAAACTGCCCACCACTTGCTCTAGTCTCCACCAATTTGAGTCAACCTTGCATTCACACCACAATCCAACCAATTCAAATTTTCATTCCAACCAATCCTCTGTCAGATCGTACAGTACAAAAAACCAGTGAAAAATGGGCAAAATATGAGTTTTTGGTGTATTCAAACCACCAACTTCATACATTCATCATCCAGCCCACTCATAGCTGATCTCAAAGACATAGATAGACCTTCCCCCAATGACTACAACTGATTTCCAACTAGTTATGACCGTTGGAACTTCTTTGTCAATCGGTGGGTAAATGTTGCTTAGCAATTTTGAAAAGTTGCTTAGCAACTTTTGCAACTTTTTACAACTTTTGACAACTTTTCAAATTTGACATTCCAAAGTCCCTAATGGACTTGTAGACCAACTCTATGCCTAAAACAACTTAGGAGAACCTAACAACATACCTCCTACCCTACATGAACCCATGGTTAGAGTTGGTCACTAGGTTTATAAATGACCTAGAGCTAATTGACCTTACAAAAGGTTCTTTATTACATTCATAAGATCCAAAGATCCAATCTGATCCAAAACACCATCGTAGGGTGTAAGACCACCTACGAACACACAAAAAACAAAAAAAATCCAAAACCAAGAGGTTCCCTGCACCAAATAGGCATTTAAATATCTCACAATCTTGGATACTGTTAGGATACCCAAAGATACTGAGAGGGGGGGTGAATTAGTATCTAACTGGTTAATTGATTTTCTTAACTTATTAAATGAAAATAATTCCAAGACTATGTAGCGGTAAACCAAAATTAATACAGTAAATAAGAACAACAACCACAACATGAAAGATACACCATAACACAGTATTTTTAATGAGGAAACCCAATGTTGGAAAAACCTCGGTGGGATTTGTGACCCACAATATTCGCTAACTAGCCAATAAGAGAATATTATTGTTACAATAGGGGCTTGCTGCCTAAAGCTCACCGCTTAGATACAAAAGAGAAGTCTCACTGACTTACAAAAGTGGATTATGAAAATCCAATATCATGTACTGCTACAAAAGGGCATTTGCTATGCCAGATCCAGTACCGGTTTAAGGTCTGCAACTTCCAAAACATTATTCCAAATTTTGCCTTAATATTCGCACATAATATCCATCATATATCCTACATACAAATGTTCTCTAAGATCTCATACTTATTTATGAGCCTTATTAGAATATGCCTTGTCAGCTTTCAAAAATATATTACAATTAATTACATTTTGCAATAAATAAAATCCTATCGGCCAGGTGTCGGTAATCAATCTTTTCGGTGCCGGTGAACGTATGCCGGTGCCTGTTGGTATCATATGATTGTAAGGTTGCCATCAATGAAAATAACTTCAATCACCTACAATTTCTCATTGGAGTGTGCATTTGCTAGCAATCTCCCCCTTTGGCATTGATGACAACACTCATGAGAAAAATCCAAAAAGTGTTGTCCCAAAAAAAGATCTACCAAAAACTGTCAAAACTGTGTTCCTAAAATGTGTGCTCCCCCTAAGCTGATGATGTCTTCTGCTGATTGTTTTTCTCATTCTCCACTACTCCCCCTTTGACATCAATGACAAAGGTTGTCATTCAATGTCAATTGAGTGTGGTTTCCTGCCTAGATCCCTGTAATTTGTTTATTACAATCTGATAAATTTCTGTTAAGGCAACATTCAAACTATTGTAAAATCTCTTCGTCTTTCAGTGCTGCTTTAGTTCTCTAAATTGTACCGGTGAGTGAGTGCATTTTCTCTTCCGGTGTCTTAAGTCCTAGAACCATAGCCTTATAAATCTCTTTTCTCAAAGAGATGAGGATATCCTATTTAGGACTTAGTCTGCACTTAAGTTATTTTTCCTTAAACTTTATCCTTTCCTTGTCTTTCTCAAGCTTTTCTATTTTCTCTTCAAATCCTGCAATTTCCTATTCAATTACTGATATTGAGCCTGATGAGCCTATCAAATTGTCAGCAATATCATTTATTTCCTTCTGGGCTATGTCGATCTCTTTATCTATGTCTTTTGTCAAAATGTTTGTTTTACATGTGTCTCTATACAATTTCTTGAAGTCCAAAATTGCTTTACCTAATACTGGTAATAAGGTTTTCATATGTTCCTTATTATTCTTTACTATCTCCTCAAAGAATTTTTCCTTCTCCTTATTCATTTTCTCTCTGAAGGTGTCTTCATTTATCTAATCCAATGTTATTAGGTTGTTGGTTATATACTTAGACAATGTGTCTAATTGGCTCAAAGAATTTTTATTTTCTATATTACATTTTGGAGCAATCATCTTCAAAATTGGTAAAGTGTCATCTATAGCCTTATAAGCTTGTGCATTACACTTTGTTATTTTCTTTATTGAATCTTATAGTACCTCTATTACATTTGTAGGCCTAAATTTAGTCATAGATGTTCCAGATGACTGTCTAACTGTTTTAACAATTTGTAATCCATCGGTGGTTGTGATAGCTTTTCTTTCCTCTTTCTCTGGAGGATCTGTTTGTGTTTACATTTCCACTACCAAAGGCTTGGGCTTGTCAGATGAGGCTAGTGGTATTGTCTGTGAAGGAGCTTGTTGCTCTACCTATTTCTCAGTGTTCTCTCCTGACGATTTCTCTATTTGTGCCTCTGAAGATTTCACTGTAGTGTCCACTGTCGATTTTTCTTTGTTTACCTCGGTGCTGTCTACTGCTAGTGACTCAGTAGGTTTTTTAGTTTCAGTAGTTGCCGATGGCTCAGTAGATGCATCAGTATGCATATCTGTGGTCTCTGCCTTTCCAGTGTCCAAGGGTTCATTTGATCATTCAGTTTATTGTTGTTCCCCAATTCTAATGTTTTCAACTCCAATATTTCCTACTGGTGGCTCAGTTGCCACATCTCTCTTGTCAGTTGTTTCCTTATCTACCACAATATTGACTTCCTGTGTGTCAATGTTCATTGTGTATACCTCCTCAGAATCAGGATTTGTATCCTCATGTGGTGTTTCCATACTCTCTGTTGCTGGTTGTGTGTTAGCAGATTATACCGGTGGAGTATCAGAAAGAGGTGGGGGCAAGTTATTAGTTATCTTTAGGCTTGGAGGTCCACCTATTTTACCTTTCCCCTTATCCTTTTCTTTTTGGTAGACTCTGATAGTCTTTGGTCTTTTTAGCTCTTCTTGTTTCTCTTTTTCAACAAAAAATATATCCCACTGATCTGCAGTCTCTTCTGTTATTTCATTCACTCTTCCTGCCATTAGTGCAACATGTCGGTGACCAGTTGAAAATACTGTTTGGTTGGATTCATTGACCAGCTCATCAATTTATTTTGTGGAGTTCACTGGGTGAACTACAAGTAGCTTCTCTATTTTTATCTTTTTGTCCAATTCCACAATGGCTACCCTTCTAGCTTCTATTCTTTTGTACAAATCATTGGGTATCTCATCCACAATTTCCATCAGAAATTTCTTATAGATGTCTAAGTGTAAGATTACACTATTTTCTAAGCTCTCTTTTTCATCCTTTGATAGTGTGTTATATAACTTGTTGATGTTTTTCAATTTTCCATCTTCAGTGATCTCATCCAAAAGTTTGTCAAAAGGTAAAATAACCTGTCTTTCTTTTCTTTTCTTTGGTGTCAATTTCCTAGCCGAAGACCTAACTACCTGTTGCTTTTGTCTTGTCCTTCTGGGTGTAGGTGAGAGTATCGATGAGGGTTTTCTTTTTCTTTCTACCCTTTTGAACTCAACCAGTATATCACTGTTTGAGGAAGTAGCAACTGGTGAGAGATGTGTCTCTGGTTGTAGTCCTTCCAATTCACTCTCCTTAATACCTGTTTTGTTCAATACATCTTCTTTTATTGCTTTTGCCTATCTTGTTCCCTTCCTCACTATCAGTTCAGTTTTCTTAACTCTTTTCTAGGATTGAATGCCACTTTCAATTATTTTGGCATTTCCAAATACTTTTTCTGTCGGTTCTTTAGGGGCTTCTAAGAGGGCTTTTGCATAAGTTTCAACTATGTTGTCATCAGCCTCATATCCCATCTCTGTAACCCAAACAATCCTAGGGATTACTACCTCCATCCAGATTTCATCTTTCTTGATCACAAATCATATCTCCTTTTGATACTTATCAACAATATCTTGAGATAGCCTTATTCTTGTCTTCATCTTTGCTTTCAAGGTTTGAAAATGTTCATTTATATTTTTCTCTCTGTCATCTCCCATGTTGTTCAGTATATCAAGAAGTTGTTTTCCTACCAATACTGAGAACTTGCTTGGTAATGTACATCATTAAACATACAAGTAGGTTGCCAAATCTGAAAGTTCCTTTCTTATCACCTTTGATTTTCTTTAAATTGTCTATCAGTTCATCTTTTAACCACTCACATACATTAATCATAGCATTATTATTTACCATGTCATATGCACTTTTAATACATAAGCTAGAGACAAAGTTTATTTTGTTTGCATGTGTAGTTATAACCAAGAATCATACTGACAAATCTAATATTGATGTCCTTCACATCATTGACTCTTAGGGATCTTTTATCAAATGTTGCACCAGTTAGGGTCATCACAATGTCATTTGGAACCTTTTTAGTTTTATCAGGCCTGCTACCGATGGAAGGTAAGCCTGTCACTGCCCTAACTACTTCTTTGGTAATATTATGGATGGAATCCAACCAAAATAACTCTCCATGAACTCTACTCAAGACTATCTTTATCACATATTTATGAAAATCAGGGATACTAAGAATGTCCACAAAGCCTATGGTTTCCACTATCTTGTGTTCCGGTTTAACATTACCATGTTCATCACAAATTACAGTCCTATACATGTTCATTATTTCTTCAGCTCCTAGTTCCTCAATATGGAAATATATATATATATATATATATATATATATTCTAGGATCCTCTACATAAACTACTCCCTTAGGTATTTTCAAAAATGCTCTCAGGGTATCATCTTTCTTTGCAATTTCGGGAATAAGTTTGAACACGAGCCTAGGGCACTTAATAACTTCAATCACTGTAGGGTTTGCAATGAATTCAGGTGTAGATGAAGAAGCCATAGTTATAAATATCTTAATCTGCCTTTAGGATGATTGCTTGGATGAATTGCTTCACTTTTTTCTAAGGATTCCTTCGCTTGGGATTTTTCGCGCTCTCTGGAGATTTGAATGCTTGGTGAATGAAAAAGAACCAAAATACTTGCTTTATAATGTTATTTCTTTCAACTACCATATTTAATGCCTGTCGGTTAAGTCAAAACTTAACTCATTTTCTGGTAAAGCAGTAATTCAACTTCTCACCATCAACTGAGGGTAAACTAGCATGTTTTTCAATTTGTTGCCATACCCCCAAAGGATTATTTCTTAGTTAGATGAAGAATCTCCTATGGGTGGAGTGATACTCTATTCTACCGGTGAAGGAATAGCTTCACTAACATTCATGTCAGACTTTCTAATCCATTATTTTGAAAATTCTTGCTTTACCTCTTCAACCTTTTCTTTACCTTTCAAGCTGGGTCCTTTATTATTTGTCGATGATGTCTTACTTCTACAAAATTTTGCAATATGTCCAATCTTGTTACAAGCATAACAATTCACATTGTTTTTCTGAATAGCTTTCCCATATCCTATACTGGTATGTGTTTTGCATTGATTAGATAATTGTTCAAATCTTCCACAAATATAACATCTTACATTCATTCTGCAATTTTTTGAATTATGACTAACTTTATTGCATTTAGAGCATTGACCGGTGGGTGCATTATTATTCTGATAGTTTCTAGATCTACACTGATTTTCTCTATGACTGTACTTGTTACAGTTAAAGCACTTTCCATTGAATTTATAAGCATTAGGTTGTCTTATCGGTTTGATGTGATCATGTTTGTTTGCAGTGTTAGAGCTTTCACCAACTTCAAAGCCAAGGCCATTAGTGTCTCCATTAGGTTTCTGATTTTTCAGCATGTCATCAAGTTCTTTTGAACTTTTCTTGAATTTCTCTTTGTGTTGATTTGCAGTAGCCAATTCATTTTCCAAGAAATCTTTTTGTCTCATGAGTTCAGTTTTATCATGTTCCAAGTGTATCATGTCTGTTTTTAACATATCATTCTCATGAATGAGTCTTAGATTTTAATTTGTAGCATCATTGATTCTTCTAGCCAAATCATCTTCATTCTTCTTTTTATCTTCAATGTCTTTATAAAATCTCATGGTCATATCTTGCATCTCATTCTTCATTGTACTTTTTTCTTATCTCAGTTTGTTCACAAGATCATTAAGAATTTCTTTCTCATCATCATCACTCTGCATCTTCTCAGAAAGTTCTCTTCTTTTGATCCTAGCAATAGTGAGATTTTTTTGAAGTCCTTGAATGATTTCCTGTGTAGCCTTGAGATTATCTTCAAGTTTCATATTCCTCAACTTTTCTGCATCATAATCTACAAGAGATGTTTCTAGTTGCTTTCTCAGATTATCCATCTATATCGGTGTCAGAATCTTCCTCAAGCTGTTAGGCTTTTGAAAATAGAGGACCATGCTTTGATACCAATTGTTAGGATTCCCAAAGATACTGAGAGGGGAGGGGTGAATCAATATCTAACTGGTTAATTGATTTTCTTAACTTATTAAATGAAAAGCATTCCAAAACTGTGTACTGGTAAACCAAAATTAATATAGTAAATAAGAACAACAACCACAACATGAAAGACACACCACAACACAGTATTTTTAACGAGGAAACCCGACGTGGGAAAAACCTTGATGGGATTTGTGACCCACAATATTCGCTTACTAGCCAATAAGAGAATATTACTGTTACAATAGGGGCCTGCACATGCAGGAAGGCCAACTGCCTAAAGCTAACTGCTTAGATACAAAAGAGAGGTCTCACTGACTTACAAAAGTGGATTATGAAAATCCAATATCATGTACTACTACAAAAAGGCATCTACTATGCCAGATCCAATACCGGTTTAAGCTCTACAACTTCCAAAACCTTATTCCAAATTCTGCCTTAATATTCACACATAATAACCATCATATACCCTACATACAAATGTTCTCTAAGATCTCATACTTATATATGAGCCTTATTACAATATACCTTGTCGACTTTCAAAAAGATATTACAATTAATTACATTTTGCAATAAATAAAATCCTGTTGGCCAAGGTGTCGGTAATCAATCTTTTCGGTGCCGGTGAACGTATGTCGGTGTAGAGTCTGCCAATGCCGGTGCTAGTGCCAGTGCCTCCCAATATCATATGATTGTAAGGTTGCCATCAATGACAATATCTTCAATCACCTACAATTTCTCATTGGAGTGTGCATTTGCCAATAGATACCTCCAAAGACACAAACATACTAGTACAACCATAGACACTTACACACCCTCTATGTCCAGTTGATACTAAGCAGAAAACATGGCTATCAACTCCCTCTGAGTCATGCATCTCAGGTCCATATTGTCAGTCAGGTCCAAAACTGGATCTCTAATCTTCACTATATATTGGTTGAGCTATGCATATGTGACCAATCTAGTGATTTATCAGCTCCATTATATCTACCACAACCTATGACATGATCATGGATGTACACCATGCCATACAATATCATCATTATGTCATAAATCAAACTTTTTAGCTTACAAAGGATGCATGCATACATGATCAACAACTAGGACAACATATGTCATTCAGGTCTTCATCAACACCACCTAAGACATAAACTCCTCATTCCATGCTACCAGGGCTAATGCAATGATCCCGAATCTCATTGTCTTACATAACTTGTAAGTACCTATTAGCATTCATATTGGTAACATCCTGCACATATCAGTTCCTTGTACCGGTCTTTCATCACTATTGGAGCACCTTCCTATAACTCCTGACTTCTTGTGTCAATTTGCATCTGATCCCAATTGCAAATTTCCCATCCATTGACACATGCAATAGTGATCCATCTTTCATCTGGAGGTGTGTAGACAAAGTAGCCACTACACACACTTATCTTCTCATTTCCTTCCTTCATACCGACAAAATCTTGTTCTTCCATGTCTCCTCTTTTACTAAGGGGGTGAATGATAAGGTCTGTGTACTATTCCCCCTAAGGTCCCACATCTCCTTTAAGCCTTAAGAGATATTACTTGTGCATTGAATGCACAATGCTAGTGCATGGTTGCATCTTCTTGCTTCTTCCTCCATACCTACATGGTCTCATTCTTCTTCCCAATTTCAGTCTTAGGAACAGATGTTACCTTCTTTTGCTGATTTTCCCTTGTACTACAAACATTTTTGTAATAGCACACAACCTCCATGCCATAGGAGTAAATGGGGGATTTCCTATTAAACTGGTTTACACTTCTTCTTTTGGTTATGCCATTGTAGCCAGCTGCCAGTCTCCATGGATTCCTTGCATGTACAGGAACACTTCTCATCATGTTCCATTCAAATATTTTCTTCTCATTTCTTCTATAACTACCTCTATACTGAGCATGATTGTTCCTCTAGTTACCATAGAACTATGAGATCTTCTTCTTGCATTCATAACTTCTATGGTTAGATCTATTGCAGTTATAACAAACACTATTTGCATAACCGAGAGAGGAAATATGCATGTTTCTACTCCTTTATACATATTTCTCATATGCAAGATATCTATGAGATCCTCGATTGTTCCTTCTAGATCCCTTTCTACATTCTTCCGCCCTATGGTCATAACCATTACATGCAAAAAAATAACCAGAGAAGGAAGGTTTATAACTTAAACATTTATTGTACCATGCATGGGGAGATCTTGCCAGTTTGGCATCTCCATTTCTACTTCTCTGGGGATGGACCCTAGGTTGTCCATTCTTTGCATTTCTTCCATCTAATCTCTTCTTTTCCCACACTTGCTTTGTCTTGTGGGCGGTAGCATTTCCTTGTCCTCTATCAGTAGGAGGTCTTCTTTGTCATCTTCTCATGTTCTTTCTTTCGGTGAAGCTTCCTTCTCCCATCTTCCCTTTTCCTTTGGGATTTGAATTGTTTCTCCTTCTTGTAGCACTGGTCTTCATCCTTGTTTGCATGTCTTCACCAATTGTAGTTAGATCAACCTTCTCCTGGGGAGAATCTCTAATTGTGAAGGTTTGGTCCATGTTATCTCCATTTGAGACGACAAACATAATGTCATTGTGGGGGACATTCTTGTTGGCGGAGCATTCATCAGAACCACTTCCTAATCTAGTGGTATCCTTGGCATGCTTTTTCTTTTCAAACATTTTGTCCAAGGCATTACTGCTACCATCAAACCGGATTCTTACCTTGAGCTCATCCTAACATTTAACAAGGTCATTTAGGAGAATCTCCATTTATCCTACCAGCTACTGATATTCTTTATCCTTGACATCTAGCTTAGATGCTAGATCATTACACCGACAAACCTTGGTGTCTTCTTGTTGAGTTTTTAATTCTGAGACACATTTCTCAGATTCCTCAAGGCATTTGATCAATCAGTTCTGCTCCACAATTGCAACATTAATGAATAACTTTTACTCATTCCTCACTCTACTATGTTCTTCGAGTACACTTACAAGTTCTCCTTCAAGACCAACTTCTGCTTCTTCTTCTTCTTCACCTTCACTATCACTGCCAAACACATCTTGTCAGTGGGATCTATTTGCCTTATCACTTTTAGATGTGTGCTCCTAACTTTCTGTCTCTTGGGCCATGAAGAGATGAGTTTCTTCATCATCATTACTGCAACTACTGATTCATCCGCCTTCTACACCCACACATGTATCTGTTGCACTATTCTTCTTGCTTCCACAATCTAATCTAGTAGTGGTTGGCTCATTACCAGAGAGCTTCTTCAATCTATCCCACAAACTCTTTGTTGATCTACACTTGTCCACCTCGGAAGAAACATCACCGGTGAGTCCACTGAATATAGCCTTCATGGCTACTTCATTGCACCTATATCTTCTTTTTTCTTTGAGACCGGTGGGAGGACTGACATGACTAGGGAGACCATTAACAATTGACATCCAAACATCATACCCTAGAGAGGATAAGTAGACTTCCATTCTATAACTCCAAATGGAATAGTTTGAACCATCAAATACCAGAGTTGGAATTGACATTAAATAGACCATTGTGTCCTTAAGCCAGAATCTACCCAAGCTGGAGAAAGCTTATCAACTGAGAACGTAGGCTCTGATACTAATTGTTGGACACAAGATACTACTGAGAGGGGGGTGAATCATTGGTTTCCAAATTTTACCCTTTTAGCACTAAGAATGATTACTGGTTAACAATCTAAATCTATGTTAACCTACTAGTAGGATAAAGAGAGATTAAAAAATGCAATCACACACAAGGGAACATCACATAACACCAATATATACTAGTAAAACCCAAGATGGGAAAAACCTTGATGAGAAATGTTGTTGGAGTCTACTACTCCAATCCAACCTCATAATGAAAATCTGATTACAATGTTTAGGGAACCAGCCCAATGAACACCAACCCCTGCACTGAGTAGCGACTTAGTGATCTACAATGAAAATTATCAAATAGAATAGTAGTAGTCTGGTTACAAGTGAGTCTTGCAACCACTGAAAATAATCTCTCTACCGATTTTCTCTTCTCTCTCGGTTACCCTCTACTTTGCTTTTTGCCAGTTTTCATTCCTATCCTATCTTCTTCTCACTTTATCTCTATTTTATTTCCTTCACTTGCTCCTACTTACAGATTGGTTCTAGCTCTTCTTTTCAGATCTGCTATCAGACCAAACTGTTGCTGCTAGTTCTTCTGCTTGTCAGTTTATCTCTTCTTGTCAGTTTATCTCTGCTCTGTTTTCTTCTTACTGGTTCTCTTCAAACACCCACTCTTCACCACTTCACTCTTAGTTGCCTCCCTGTTGGTTTTCACTACCGATTGACTTCAGTGATGCACTTTTGTTGTTTGTCGGTTGCTCTGGCCTTACTAGTTAATACTCTACTAAACCCTTTCATCAGTTGCCTCACTCTCATAGGTTGAACTCTTCAACCCGATTCTCTCTATCACACACTTAGTCTCTTCTCTGATCAACCTTGAGCACTTGACTAAATTATTCTCTTCACTTCTTCACTCTCTCCTGTAGTAGCAACAACATTCCTATCTTTGGCCTGCGTATATATACGTGAGTTTTCCTGCCAAAGCATCGATTCAAACTCCACGCCTTAGGGTTTCTTCATCGACCTCGAGGAAAACCAAATCCAATCAAATTTGATCTCCTTGATTGATGATCTGCAACTCATCAATCTGCACCTCCATTGTCATGCCTTCTAGAACATGCCTTCTATATTTAGTAATCTGCATTTAATTTGTTAGTTGATCTCTTGGTCGACCACCAAGAAAGGTTTGGCACTTTCATTCAGCTACTTCAATCTGCTAAATCAGTCTATCCTGGATTTTTGTTGTCCGTTTGACCTCAAGCCACAAACCTCTGCTACATAACCCATGAATCACATAGTCGACATAAATGTTGACCTACCACCATCTACCTCGCCAATAGACACTTGATCGACACACCTTGCTGACCTGTGCATGCATGCCACTTCACCTCCATAGGGCCCCTTTGTCGAAATCCACCTTTTCTAGGTTGGTTATGTCAGTCTGGATAGGATCATCGACGAACCACACAATTGGGTTCATCTACTAGTTCATAGACCTTGCTGGTTATACCCTAACCGGTCTGCTTTCAACCTTGCACTCTACTTCTCTTTCGGTGAAACACACAACTAGTCAGCACACTTGCTAGCCTACCTTATGCACATCTTCAACAAATGAGAGCTTTTCACTTCTGCACATTGTTAGCTTACCGTTTTACATCTATATCGATAGTATCTTCTGCATGTATACTGGTAAGATACCATGCACACCAGTGGCACCAAACTTCATCTACATTTTGACAACATCCTCTATCTACAACTGTTCAACCTTGCCTTCTTCATCAATAGACCAGTTCTGATATTAACATGTTTGTCAAAGTGACAACCATATCCTTCAATCTATGTCTTCTACTCTTCTCTCTTATCTTAGAGGACTATGATGCATTCCATGTATAATAGGAGATAAGGTCCACTTACAGGTGGGAGTGGATCCTTGTCATCTGCATCCTACAATGCACCAATGTGCCTTCCATGTTTGAGCAGTATATCTTCAAACATGCACATATGATCTGGTTGAGGTACACTCACTGTCAGTCATCTCTTCAAATGGTGACTGCATCTTTATCCGGTGGGACTCATGTTGTTTCTTATCCACACAACATATCGGTGGCTTGCACATATTTCACCTTCAACATTGATGTGATCCTTAGTAACATTCCCCCTCTTCATTACAATCAACAACCTGCAACCTTACATTCTTGTAGAAGACATCATACCAGGTTGATCTCTAATACTTCTCTTTGGGAAAATAGGACAAAACCTCTTTCAAGAGTATACAAGACAAATCTAATGATGTTCTTGATCTTATTCATACTTATTTGTGTGGTCCTTCTAGAATAAAATTTTTTCAAGGTGATAGATATTTTATGCTAATCATTGATGATTGTTCTAGAATGATGTGGGTTACTTTTCTAAGGGAGAAATCAGAGGCTTTTGAAAAGTTTAAAATCTTTAAAGCTAAAGTTGAAACTAAGATAGGATTGAAGAGTAAGTGCTTAAGATTAGATCATGGTGGATAATTTACATCCGATGAGTTTAATAACTTTTGTGAGAAGCATGACATAAGGACACAATTTTTTGCTCCCCGAACAGCTCGGTAGAATGGAGTTGTGGAAAGAAAGAACAAAAATACCTTGGATGCTGCTAGAACCATGATGATGGAAGTTAATCTACCGCATATCTACTGGAGAGAAGCAATGAGCACAATAGTTTATACATTCAATAGAGTTCATATCAAAGGAGAAACTGGTAAGACACCTTATGAATTATGGTTTGGCATTACACCTACAGTTAAGTACTTTAGAATCTTTGGTAGTAAATTTTATATCAGGAGAGATGATTTCATTGGAAAGTTTAATCCTAGATGTGATGAAGCAATATTTCTTGGTTATTCTAATTGTGAGATTTTGCCAAGATCAAGAGGCAATGGAAAGCACAAATAAGAGAGAACAAAATAGATGATAGAAATAAACTGTATTCTATCAAGATGAAAAATATGATCAACTGGATCATCAAGCATTCATTTACATACAATGAATATGAGCCTACTTATATAGGCAAGGCTATATGGATATGTGAGCACACAAACATGACATGTGGCTCAATAAGAAACAAGGGTAGGTAGGAAATAGGTGTGGGTAGGTAGGATAAATAATATAATAGTCCACATGAGGTGGATCACCCACTAAATGTGGAGTGTAACAACAAGATCAACATCATAAAGGGTGGAATTTCTCCTACACACACTATCCCAATGTGGCACAAACACCCAAGTGTCTCATACCCAAACTATCATGAAATGCATTTCTTAAGTAAACTTAAGTAAAGTGTAATAATATCCATGATGAATAATTATTTACACCAACACCCCCCCTTAAGTGCAACTTAGGGGAATGCACTTAAGTCTACAATGCAACGAAGCAATGCAAGAAGGGTCCCGACTACTAGGCCATGTTAGGTACCCATGTACAAATGCAAATGCATGCAAACCAATGCAATGAAATCTCTCACAAAGTGGGGAAAGAGAGAAAATCCCAATGGGAAAAAACCCTCCCCCAAAAGAGAGATGAAAACATACAAGAGAACTCTCATAGAAGAATGCGAGGAACAAAACCCCATGTGAGGAAAAAGTCCCCCCCATATGAGAGAAGAAGAGAAGCTAGGAAGCCCCCCCTCAATGTGGAATCTTCACCAATGATAGAAGCTTGATGTATGAAGAAACTACTCCAGGAACGTCGAACAACATTCCTCCCCTTAAGAAGAAACAAAACCAAAGGTGTATCCATGAAGTCTCCCCAATCATGAAGGGAAGATTTATAAAAGAGACTCGTGATGAAAGGAATCTCTGAAAAACTGCTCAAGTGTCCCCATATCGATGCTAAAAGATACCCCCTCCAAAGGTGGTAAACTGTGCCACACTGCTGAAAAAGGCACTCCAAGATCTAGTGGATATGAATGTAGAACAATATCCAAAGACTCACATGTTTCCTCAAAACATAAAGAGACCTCCTCCAATTGTTGTACATAAGTATCCACAATCATATCAATGTCAAAAGAATGATCATGTAGAGAATGAACAAGAGGGTCAGAGTGTGCCCTTGCAGCAATCGAAGAAGGGTCGCCTTCATCAAAGAGAAGATGAATGTCATCAATGATGTCTCCCAAATCTGCAATGTAGGATTCCATAAATGAACCTGCAATGTTTGTCAAGTAATCATCCCATGAATCTGAAGTTGGAAGACAATGAATATCCCGCTGCATTGAATCACATGAAGGCAACAATGTCACACTAACTGCATCATTAGGTGCAATAGGTGATGTGATATCAATATGAGGAGATGAAATACAAGGCTCAAGAATGGGGTCACATGTGAGAATCCCCATGTTCGAGTGCCCAAAGTTCTCCTCAAAATTTGAACCATCACAAGAAGTGTGATCATCATGTGTAGAATCATCAAATGTGAAATCATCATCATCAACAAAATCTGAAAAGGAGTATAACTGAGATGCATGATCAACCACCCCAGTCGCAATGATAGCTCTAGTCTCCAAGTCTCTAATGAAAACCGACTTAGGTGTGAGCTCCACAACTCTCTTAGTTGTGCCATGTGTGATTTGATAGATAGAAACAAGATTTTTTGTCAAGTGGGGTACACACAACACATCATTGAAGGAGTTATCCCCAATGTCAATAGATCCTTTCCCAATCACATCTATGTATGTATGATTGCCCATCAAAATCTGTGGCATGGTGCAAGGCTCAAATGTAGAGAACATAGACTACAAAGATGCCATATGATGAGAAGCCCCTGAATCTAGAAGCCATCTTTCTAAATCATGACTGATAGTAGCACATAGAGTTTTTCCTTTTCTTGTCCCAAAAGAGTGAGTCTTCCCACTTGTAGAAGCCATGAATGCTTGACCTTTTCCTTTTGAATGTGAGGAAGTGGAAGTTGATGAATCATCCTTCTTGTAGACATTAGGCAAATCAATGTTATGCTTTTTGATGATATGTGTGAGCTCATCAATCTTCTTAGAATGGCAACGACGCTCCAGATGACCAACCTTTTTACAATAGGCACAAGTAGGTATCTCCGTCTTTGGTGAATTATCCCTCTTTGAAGAGGATGAATCTCCTTGTTGTGGAGAAGATGGTGCTTTGTCCTTAGGCTTTGATTGCCATTTCTTCTTGTTTGAGTTGTCCTTTCCTTGATTTCCTTTGTTCCCTTGATTTGCCACTAATGCTTGAGACTTAGAAGCCTTAAGAATGCCCATGCTTATCAACTTAGTTTGTTCCATCATCAAAATTTCATTGAAAGCATCAAATGTAGGCATTGTGTAGCTTGAACCCATTGTCATCCTATGGGTTTGGAAACTAGAAACAAATGTTGCATATTCTTATGGAAGCTTGCCTATCAATTTGAATATCAATTGAGTATCCTTCTTATCAATGCCACAATCTTTGAGTTGTGCCCTCAACTCATTTTCCTTAGTGACATAATCTTGTATAGTATCAAAGTTCTTGGGATCTAACATGGTGAGATCACAATCAATTTGATATCCCCTAATCTCATCAACTTGACCATACAAGTCTTGAAACTTTTGCCAAGCATCCTTGATTAGAGTACACTTCTCAATATGAAAAATGAGATCCTTTGATACATACTTTCTTAAGGTACCAATTGCCATGATATTTTTAGTGAGCCAATCCAAGTGACCAACTAGATCAACCTTAGGATCAACAGGAGCAACAATAGTTCCATCAATGTAATGAGTTAGTCCTTTTTCCATAAGTTTACTCCATGCATCAATTTTCCAAGTAGCATAATTATGAGGAGTTAAGAGAGGAAACTTAGAAGGACCCATAGCAGCAAAAAGGAAGGAACACAAGAGCACAAAAGCATAAGATACACCCCCCCATATAAACTCAATCAAGAAACCCCCCAAAATGGTGATTTTGATACTTTATACTTAGTGCATATACAATGGGCCACTTGAAAAACAAGGCTAAGTGGACTTCTGATTTCAATTTATAACTTCTCAAAATGAGATCTAAGAGACTTCAACAAATACTGCTAGTGATCTAAACCGAGATCCAAGCAAAATGCAAGTACCAAATATGCCAAAAATGGCCAAATACTGAAAGGACTATTTCTACTTAAAATCACTGCAAACAGATGGCAGATTATGAAAGTAGATGAAAAAATATGCACTTTAAAAAAAAAATGGCACCTGAAAAGGAGTCCATATGAGCCCAAACAAAACCTCCAAAGTTGTAAAAATTAGGATTTCCCAATTTCTAAAAAACTTGTATCTGAAAATTAGAAAAATCCTGCACCATTGCACAGATCATGAAATTCTAGCCCAAAACAAAAAAAATTGCTTGAAAAAAGGAGTTCGGATGAGTGAGATATCGCTATTTGAAAATCGCTTGCAAAATTATAATTTCTGGAAAATTTCCGTCGCGGCTTCAAACTTCAAATGCCTCTAGATTTGGCCTCTGAAGTCCGATTTGGATGAAACAAAAGGCAAAACTGACTTTATTGGACCTCCTCAATCCAATGGTAACCTCAGATTTGATCCATCAAGCTTCAATAAAAACCTGCAATAGAAAGATCCAAAATGCAAACCCCAAACAACATCAAATTTCTCTCAATTAGCAAACCAATAACACTCTAATGGCTCTGATACCATGTGAGATTTTGGCAAGATCAAGAGGCAATGGAAAACACAAATAAGAGAGAACAAAATAGATGATAGAAATAAACTATGTTCTATCAAGATGAAAAATATGATCAACTGGATCATTAAGCATTCATTTACATCCAATGAATATGAGCCTGCTTATATAGGCAAGGCTATATGGATATGTGAGCACACAAACATGACATGTGGCTCAATAAGAAACAATATTTAGGTAGGAAATAGGTGTGGGTAGGTAGGATAAATAATATAATAGTCCACATGAGGTGAATCACCCACTGAATGTGGAGTGTAACAACAAGATCAACACCATAAAGGTTGTAATTTCTCCTACACACACTATCCCAATGTGGCACAAACACCCAAGTGTCTCATACCTAAACTATTATGAAATGCATTTCCTAAGTAAACTTAAGTAAAGTGTAATAATATCCATGATGAATAATTATTTACACCAACACTAATGAAAGTAAAGCATATAGATGTTATAACAAGAGATTACAGAGAATTGTGGAAAGCGATAATGTCAAGGTGGATGAGAAAACTAGAATTCAAATCACAATTTATGAGCAAGAACCAACAATGGAAATGATGATATCTGAACTGATAATATCTTTACCAGAACATAATGTCGAATGAGTTACTCTGATAGTATCATAAAATACAACAGTAACTGAAGATCGGGAAAGAGGAACAGAGAATCAGAAGACTCCTAGGTATGTAAGGTTGAATCATTCAGAAGATCAGATCATTGGGAATAAGAACAATGGAGTGATGAAAAGAAGAATATTGGCATCTAATGAGGTCTTTTTAATTTCTCAAATTGAACCGGTATCAGATACTGAAACATGTAAAGATGAATGTTGGATGAAAGCTATGGAAGAAGAATTAGATCAGATAGAAAAGAATAACACATGGATTTTAGTTCCCCGGCCTAAAAATAAGAATGTAATTGGAACTAAATTGGTTTTTAGGAATAAACTAAATGAAGATGGACAAGTTGTGAGGAATAAAGCTAGATTGGTTTGTAAAGGATATTCCTAGAAGGAAGGAATTGATTATGGTGAAACATTTGTACCTGTAGCTAGGATTGAAGCTGTAAGATTATTTCTTTCCTATTCTACACATAAAAACTAAAAGGTTTATTAGATGGATGTCAAGTGTTCTTTTCTGAATGGGGATCTTTATGAGGAAGTTTACATTGAGCAACCTAATGGATTTTCACTTTCAGATGATAAAAACATGGTTTGTAGGTTAAAGAAAGCTTTATATGGATTGAAACAGGTACCTAGAGCTTGGTATGCAAGGTTGGACAATTATATTTTAAAGCTTGGTTTCACTAAAGGTAATGCTGACAGTAATCTATATTCTAAAGTCACTGATGATGATATATTGATTATTGGGATCTTTGTTGATGACATCATTTTTGGAGGTGGAGATAAGTTGTGCATGGAATTTTCTAAAAACATGGAGAATAAATTTGAAATGTCTATGATTGGGGAAATGAAATTTTTCTTAGGTTTGCAGATTACTCAGACTAATAAAGGTATTTTCATCTGTCAAACTAAGTATGCTAGGGAGATGTTGAAGAAATTTGGTATGGAGAATTCTAAACCGGTTAGTACTCCTACAAGTGAGAAATTGACAAAGAAAGATGAATCAGTTCTAGTAAATCCTACAAGATACAAGTCTATGATTGGAGGTCTGCTATATTTGACTTAGAATAGACCGGACATAATGAATGCAGTTTGCATTGCATCAAGATATCAAAGTGATCCTAGAGGATATCATTAGAGTGGTGAAAATGATTTTTAGATACTTACAAGGAACATCTGCATATGGTTTGTGGTACCCTAAAGATGATGACTTTACTTTATGTGCATATATAGATGCAGATTGGGTAGGTGATGTTGATGACTGGAAGAGTACTTCTGGTGGAGCTTTCTTTCTTGGAAAGAAACTTGTTTCATGGATCAGCAAGAAACAATCATGTACTTTTTTGTCTACTGCCAAAGCTGAGTATGTTGTTGCTACTACGAACTGTACACAAGTTTTATGGATGAAGCAAATGTTAAAGGACATAAAAGGGCATTACAATGGACAGGTAGTTATTCACTGTGATAACTTTGCTTCTATAGACATATCAAAGAATCCGATATTCTAGTCTAAGACAAAGCACATATCTATCAAGTATAACTTTTTGAAGGAGAAGGTGGAAGAAAATGAAGTTAGATTGGTTTATGTGAACACTAAAGAGAAGATTGTAGATATATTCACTAAACCTTCACCTAAAGAATCATTTGAGTACCTTATAGACAGATTAGGGGTTTCTGCCCCTCAGACAAAACTGATTGATGCTATTTGGAATCAATTTGTTATGCATTATCAGAGATATTATTCATTTCGGATTGATGTGATGATATTACTCAGGGGGAGTAGTTAGTCTTGTGATTTAGTGGTTTATGATTTTGCTTTGATATTTATGTCAGATCTTTGACATTGATGTCAAAGGGGGATAGATATTTATGTGAAAAACTTAAGGGTTATATACATTAGGGGGAGAAATTTGTAGATAGTAACTGTGATATCATCTATAGGGAGAGTGTGGATCAGAACTTCATTGCTATATTCTTGTTTGGGATATTTATTTGGCATTTATTGGCACTTGGATGTTTTTCACATCTAGTGTTGTCATCAATGCCAAAGGAAGAGATTGTTGGCCATTTGGAGGAACTGATTATGTGTTGCATTGATGTTTTGTCATTGATGTCAACACTAGTTGTTCTGGCTATTTACCGGTATCCCATTGGTCCCGGTAGGATGTTTGGTTTCTGGTTGGTAAGATCATGATGATTCGGTATACTCTAGTATGCTTTGGCCTATGGGATTGGCTTAGATTTTCTACTTATGCTACTCAGATACATGTTTAGATAGTTGGTTTTGATTTGGTGATCAAATACTTTCTAATATGCTAGTAAGCCTAGTTTGTTGATCCGATGAGGGTTTCATCAATAGAAATTGATTCAAGATCTTTTGATATTATGCATAAGTGGTTTTGGTGTGGCTTCTAGTAGAGTTTTAGGATGCTGATGGTTATCATGTTCATGTTCTAGTTGATTGGTGGTGTTGCATTTAGAACCGGACCTATTCTATTCTATATAGGTTTTGGACTGACTTAATGTAACATGTTGATTGGTCTTCTCGATGTATTTCCGGGATGACTTATGGGTTGGATATTATTTGTTTGGTCTTAGGCCAACATTTTTTATAATTATATAATATGTTTTATTGTTTGGTGGCCGACCAAATTGTTTAAGGTCAAGGGTTTGTATACATATGTGTAAGATCTCATTGTAGATCATGGAATGGATATGGTATGTAGGCAAATAATGTATTAACATTCATGCAGAGGATTTGGTCGATCATTGGTGATTGAGTTGGGTTTATGCAAGAGGATTAAATCCTTCAGTATTGAGCTTAACCGAAATTGTACTTAGGCATAGGAGATGTTATTATTGCAGTTCATTCTTCCTTACAGATTGTACTCTGGATTTTTATGTAGTTAGTGAGACTCCTTTTGTAATGAGCAATGTGCTCTAAGCTGTTGGCCTTCCTGCAAGTGCAGGCCCCTCAATTTGTAATCACATACTTATTGCAGAAGTATTATTTGATTGTAGGTAGGCTTCCCATCATGGTTTTTCCCTTTACCAGGTTTTCCATGTACAAATCTTGGTGTCATGTGGATGGTATTTATTATTTAATTGCTGGTTGTTCTTAACTGATATATCTACTATTTTGGTAATTGGTTTATGTATTTCAGTATTGATCTTATGTGCTCTAGTAACAATGTTTTAATTGCTTAAGGTCCTGGTAATCTGGTGACAACTAATTCATCCCCCCTCTTAGTTGTCTTCTAGTTATTTGAACTGTCTAACATACAAGACAAATCTAATGATGTTCTTGATTGTATTCATACTAATTTGTGTGGCCCGACTAGACTCAAAAGTTTCCAAGGTGATAGATATTTTATGTTAATCATTGATGATTATTCTAGAATGATGTGGGCTACTTTTCTAAGGGAAAAATCTGAGGCTTTTGAAAAGTTTAAAATCTTTAAATCTAAGGTTGAAACTAAGATGAGATTGAAGATCAAGTGCTTAAGGTCAGATCATGGTGAAGAATTCACATCTGGTGAGTTTAATAACTTTTGTGAGAAGCATGGCATAAGGAGACAATTTTCTGCTCCCTAGACACCTCAACATAATGGAGTTGTGGAAAGAAAGAACATAACTATCTTGGATGTTGTTAGAACCATGATGATGGAAGCTAATCTACCTCATATCTATTGGAGAGAAGCAATGAGTACAATAGTTTATACAATCAACAAAGTTCATATCAAAGGAGAAACCGATAAGACACCTTATGAGTTATGGTTTGGCAATACACCTACAGTTAACTACTTCAGAATCTTTGGTAGTAAATGTTATATCAAGAGAGATGATTTCATTGGAAAGTTTGATCCTATATGTGATGAAGGAATATTTCTTGGTTATTATAATGAAACAAAAGCATACAAATATTATAACAAAAGATTGCATAGAATTGTGGAGAGCGCTAATGTCAAGGTGGATGAGGAAAATAGAAGTCAAATCAGAGTTTATGAGCAAGAACTGGTAGTGGAAATGATCATAACTAAACCAGTAACACCTTTATCGGAACAAAATGTTGAACCAGTTACTCCGGTAGTATCAAAAAATTCAACAGTAACTGAAGAATAGGGAAGAGAAATAGAGAGTCAGAAGATTCGTAAGTATTTAAGGTTGAATCATTCAGAAGATTTGATCATTAGGGATAAGAGCAAAGGAGTGATGACAAGAAGAAGATTGACACCTGATGAGGTATGCTAAATTTCTCAAGTTGAACCGGTATCAGTAACTAAAGCATGTAAAGATGAATCCTGGATGAAAACTATGGAAGAAGAATTAGATCAAATAGAAAAGAATAACACATGGATTTTAGTTCCCCGACCTAAAAATGAGAATTTTATTGGAACTAAATGGGTTTTAAGGAATAAACTAAATTAAGATGGACAAGTTGTGAGGAACAAAGCTATATTGGTTTGTAAAGGATATTCTCAGAAGGAAGGAATTTATTATGGCTAAACTTTTGCACCTATAGCTAGGATTGAAGCTGTAAGATTATTTCTTACCTATGCTGCACATAAAAACTACTAGGTTTATCAGATGGATGTTAAGTGTTCTTTTCCAAATGGGGATCTTGATGAGGAAGTTTATATTGAGCAACCTGATGGTTTTTCACTTTCACATGATAAAAACTTGGTTTGCAGGTTAAAGAAAGCCTTATATGGATTAAAACAGGCACCTAGAGCTTCGTATGCAAGGTTGGACAAATGTATTTTAAAACTTGGTTTCACTAAAGGTAATGCTGACAATAATCTATATTATAAAGTCATTGATGAAACTACACTGGTAAATCCTACAAGATACAAGTCTATGATTGGAGGTATGCTATATTTGACTCAGACTAGACCAGATATAATGAATGCAGTTTGCATTGCATCAAGATATCAAAGTGATCCTAGAGAAAATCATGAGAGTGCGGTGAAAAGGATTTTTAGATACTTACAAGGAACATCTGAATATGGTTTGTGGTATCCTAAAGATGATGAATTTACTTTATGTGCATATACAGATGCAAATTGGGCAAGTGATGTTGATGACCGAAAAAGTACTTCTGGTGGAGCTTTCTTTCTTGGAAAGAAATTTATTTCATGGATCAACAAGAAACAGTCATGTACCTCTTTATCTACTACTGAAGTTGAGTATGTTGCTGCTACTACTAACTGTACACAAGTTCTATGGATGAAGCAAATGTTGAAGGATATAAAAGTGCATTACAATGAACCGGTAGTTATTTACTGTGATAACTCTTCTACTATAGACATATCAAAGAATCTGGTATTTCACTCTAAGACAAAGCACATATCTATCAAGTACAACTTTTTGAAGGAAAATGTGGAAGAAAATGAAGTTAGATTGGTTTATGTGAACACTAAAGAGCATATTGTAGACATCTTCACTAAACCTTTGCCTAAAGAGTTATTTGAGTATCTCAGAGATAGATTAGGGGTTTTTGCCCCTCCAACAGAAAACTGATTGATGCTATTTGGCATGAGTCTGGTATGCATTATCAGAGCTATTATTCATTCTATATTGATGTGGTGATGCTACTACTCAGGGGGAGTACTTAGTCTTGTGATTCAGCGGTTTATGATTTTTCTTTGATATTTATGTCAGATCTTTGGCATTGATGTCAAAGGAGGAGAGATATTCATGTGAAAAACTTAAGGAGTTATATACATTAGAGGGAGAAATATGCAGAAAAAAACTGTGATATTATCTACAGGGAGAGTATGGATCAAAAGTTCATTGCTATATTCTTGTGTGGGAGATTTGTTTGGCATTTCTTGGCACTTGGATTTTTTCCACATCTAGTGTTGCTATCAATGCCAAAGGGGGAGATTGTTGGCAATTTGGAGAAATTGATTACGTGTTGCATTGATGTTTTGTCATTGATGTCAACACTAGCTATTTTGGTTGTTTACTAGTATCCTTTTGGTCCCAGTAGGATATTTGGTTTCTAGTTGGTAAGCTCATGTTGATCTGGTATCCTCCGATATACTTTGGCTTATGGAATTGTCCCAAATCTAATATTCATGCTACTCAGATATATGTTCAATCAATTGGTATTGATTTGGTGATTAGATGCTATCTTATATGCTGGTAAGCCTGATTTATTGATCCGGTGAGGGTTTCACCAACAAAGCTTTGTTGAAGATCATTTGATACTATGCATAAGTGTTATTGGTGTGGCTTCTAGTAGGTTTTCAGGATGCTGATGGTTATCATGTTTGTGTTCCATTTGATTGGTGGTGTTGCATTTAGCATGGAACCTATTATGTACTATCTAGGTTATGGACCAACTTAATGTAACGTGTTGTTGGGACTCCTCGATGTGTTTCCACAATGACTTATGGGTTGGATGATATTTGTTTGGTCTCAGACCGACATGTTTTATAATTATGTAATAGGTTTTATTTTTTGGTGGCTGACCTAATTGTTTAAGGTCGAGGGTTTGAATATATATGATGTAAGACATCTTTGTAGATCATGAAAAAATGGTATGTAAGCAAATAATGGAATAATCACTCATGCAGAGGATTTGGTCGATCATACGTGATCGAGGGGTTTATGCAAGAGGTTTAAGAACTCTAGTATTGAGCTTAACCAGAACTGTACTCAGGTATAGGAGATGTTATTATTGCAGTTCATTCTTCCTTCTGGATTATAGTCTAGATTTTTATGTAGTCAGTGAGACTCCTTTTGTAATGAGTATTGTCCTTTAGGCTATTGGCCTTTCTGCAATTGCAGGACCCTCAATTTGTAATCACATACTTACTGCAGAAGTATTATTTGATTGTGGGTAGGATTCCCATCATTTTTTTTCCCTTTACTGGGTTTTCCACGTATAAATATTATTGTCATGTGGTTGGTATCTATTTTGTAATTGATGCTTGTGCTTAATTGGTATAAGCTGTTATTTATGTGTTTCAGTAATTAATTTTAAATTTATTAATATTCTGGTAGTCTGGTGACAACTGATTCACCCCCCCTCTTAGTTGTCCTTTGTTTATTTGAACTGTCTAAAAAGAAGCTACTGAGAATTGGATATTATTGGCCTACTATGGAAAAGGATTCCTACAAATATGTACAAAAATGTACAAAATGTCAAGTTTATGGAGACCTAATTCATGCACCTGCATAGGATCTCCAACCTATCACATCACCATGGCCATTCTCATAATTAAGTTTGAATCTTATTGGTAAAGTTCATCCTAATTCTTCCAATGGACAAAAATTCATCTTAATAGCTATCAAATATTTTACCAAGTGGGTCAAGAGAATCCCTCTAACATATACCATTGGTAAGAAGATAACTAAATTCATGCTTAACTACATCATATGTTGGTATGAGGTTCCAATGTGTATAGCAACTGATAATGGATGACCATTTAAGAATCAAGAAATGCATAAACTGTGTGATCAATTATAGATACAATAGAGATTTGCAACTCCATACTATCCACAAAGTAATGGACAACTAGAGGAAACTAACAAAACAATATTGAAGATCCTAAAGAAAGTTGTCACTAAAACATGACGGGACTGACATCTTTAGTTAAAACCTGCTCTTTGGGCTTACAGAATAGGTGTGTGCACAAATACAAGAGCAACACCTTATTCATTAGTGTGTGGTTCAGAAGCAATTCTGCCCATTGAAATAGAACTACCTTCTTTAAGAGTTTCCTTGAAACACATTATATTAGAGGAAGACTATCGAGTTGCAAGGCTACAAGAGATTGAAATGCTCAATGAAAAGCGACATAGTGCATTAAATCACTTACAAGGTTATCAAAACAGACTGACAAGGAGTTACAATAAAAGAGTAAGACCAAGGAATTTTGAAGTGGGAGATCTAGCCCCCATGAAGAATCAACGAAACCTAGCAGAACATGAAAAGCCAGGAAAGTTTGAACCTAGCTGGCTAGGTCCTTATATTATAACAAGGGTCATTGGAAATGAAGCATATAATTTGGTGATCATGGAGGGAGATCTACTCTCTGA
The DNA here is from genome assembly GCF_030272615.1 of Cryptomeria japonica. Taxonomy (NCBI): domain Eukaryota; kingdom Viridiplantae; phylum Streptophyta; class Pinopsida; order Cupressales; family Cupressaceae; genus Cryptomeria; species Cryptomeria japonica. The sequence goes on from NC_081415.1 coordinate 232,412,123, forward strand.
CCCTATGAACATGCACCTTAAACAATACAACATCTAAGGGCTGGGTTAGTTTAGGTTTTACTTTCTGAATTTGCATATCATTTTCTTAAAGAGCACTGTATTTCATATAGTTTCTTTTTCAAATGCATCACATTCATAATTTTCATAACCTATAGTTTTTACATTCACATATAGTTGCATCAATAAAACAAGGGGATTTTTTTAGTTACTCAACTGTGTGTACTCAAAAGGAGTGAGGGTCATCTCATTGCTTAGATACTTATACATGAAATTTTTGAAAGTCCTAGGTCCTTCATCCTTATCATCACCCTATGATTGGCTTTATCTTTGGTTGGGTAGAAGTTTTATTATTGAGCCTTGTTATCTGAAAGCTATCAATTTATATATCTTACACATTAATGGTTTGATCTAAATAATTGTAGATACTTGGTTGATCATATGGCTAGTAAAAAATTCAAATTTCTGCTTCAACGCCGCTATAATTATCACACTCTTGTAGGTTTGATTATTTACAAGCCTGTTACTAGCAGCCAAGAGGGAAGAATGAGAGGGGGGGAGGATGAATCGGTCTTCACTAGAATAACAAACTTAACCACAAAACATAGATATGATAAATTGCAACAATAAGACAGATAAATAGATTAATAGCACAACACACAAAACCAAGATTTTGACATAGAAAACCCAGTTAAGGGAAAAACCACAGTGGGAACCTACCCACAATAAGATAATATTCTATAGTGGTATTTGAAAATGTTACAATGGGCAATGCACATGCATTCAGGAACACTACCTAGAGCTCAGTGCTCAAATATAATGGCCCGAAAGGCTACAACCCTCTGGGAAGTCTCACTGACTTACAATAAGATTTAGACTACAATCTAGAAGAAATGAAGTGTAAGAATAACATCTCCAAATACCTGATTATAGTTCTGGTTAAGCACACATGTCTTCCCTACAACACCAATCTCACCACAAACTCAACACCGAAAAGATAAATCACTTGTTCGCACACAAACCTCTGTCTGATAATGCAAACACAACATCGACACCTAAACTGCATGACTATATCAGCTATATATACAATTCATCAACCTTGATAACAAGGTCGGCTAAACCCTCAACCCTCAATTACAAAATTACATCACACACTACAAATATCAGCCACCAGACCAATATAATGGTTTACATAGCATAATATGATCCTCAATCAAATTCCCAAACTCACAACTCCATCAGAAATCACACCAAGATCAACCACAACATGCTACACCACCACAAATACTGCATAACACCAAAATCATCACCGGTTGATAGAAACCACCAAAAAATCACACAACGATCAGTGTGGATCACCAAAACAAATAGGACATGACTAAGAAACACCATCAAGCATGTTAGAATCATCCAAAATAGCTACACTAACAACACTTTTCAAATCTTCATTGGTCAACGTCTGAAAGCTCAAGAACACAACCAATCAACAACTGTCATGAAGAAAGATACCTTGCGGAGCACCAAATCATGATCCAACTGAAATGAAGATACATAAGACCATCCCAAGTAATATCTCAAAAATCTTAGCACTAGATTTGATCACACCAGAATATACCGGAGGATATACTAGATTTAGCAAAACAGTGATCAACAAACTAACACTACAAACCAGATCAAAAAACTTGGCAATCTACAATCACTTGAGCAAATCACAGGAATATATTGACATCAATGACAACAACATATCCTAGCAGCAATAGTGACCAACAATATCCAACAAAGCTAATGCAAGAGAATAAAAGAGAAAATATAGCTATGTTTACATATCGATCAAAAAAAAAAAGAGCAAAGATATATAACTAAAATATCGTGCAATAAAATCTGTAGACACCTAAAATTAATATTTAATTAATTTAATCTTATTAACATAATGAATTGATTTTGTTATCATTATTCTTCTCAGTGTTAATTAATTCCAATTTAATTAATCCTGTCACTATTGTGTATTAATTAATTTATCAAATAAATTAATTATTCCCCTATTCTTCTAAAGTCCCTTCCAATAATTATTTCTTCTAAACTTACTCGGTTAATTAATTTTAATTAATTAACCTAGTCATGTGATTCCTACAAATCAGTTTTCCTAATCCCCACTTAACCTAATTAATCCTTCTAGAATCTCTCATAATCATGCTTATCATTATCCTTCAATTTTATATTCCCACTCATGTCACATCAACATTGATCCTCTCAAAGAAATTCAAATTTCTTTGAATCCCTCCATGCATCCTTCATTTTGGAATTTTTAATTCCTCATTTTGAAATTCAAATTTCCTTTCCCCCCTCTTCTCAAGGAATTTTACATTCCTGTTTATTTTCCCAAGGCACCCTTAATCCATGCCTTCCATCTTAAATCAATCTCAACCCTCCATAACCAAATCAATCTTGGCCCTTCATTGGCCTCCTCCAATCTATAAATTGGAGGATCATTCCCTCACAAAGGGATCCACTTCTCATATCATTCTCATGCTGCCCATTTCTCTTCTATCTTCGTCCTATCATACCCTTATAATGCCCAAATATCCTCTCATCTATTCCAATTCATCTCATTCATTCTTATCATCCAAATTCAATCCAAACATAATCTTGTTGAGAAAAGGAGAGTAATCGACATCCAAATCAAGAAAGGAGCACATCAAGTGGAGCATCACAAGGGTACATCTTCCACTTCATCCATAGCTCAATCCGAAGGAGAAGGTAGAATTAGCAAGGTATAAGTGGTTTGTTTAATGTTTTATGTTTTCTTTGGATTATAACAATTAAATCTTACCTTTCTACATTTTCCCCTCTTCAAAATCTTTTCTATGGGAACATACAGGTAAGTCCATCAAGGCTATGGATGCTTGCTGGCAATGGAACAATATTAAAGAGGTTACAATGAATAACCTCATCGAGGCTATAGACGTCTGACTGGCAGCGACACTCTATCCAAGATGCTTTTGAAATTAGAATAACTTATGTAGCTCATCATATAGGATTCCAAGGGTTTGTAATGATTGCAAGGGTTGGAATTAATTCAATTGCACACACATAGGCACAAGATGATCAAAAGTCACAAGTATTGGTGAGAAGTTTTCTGCCTCTCCGTTTATAAAACCTAGTTACTCAATGTGTTAAGTTGGATAATCCACGGTCTTCTAAGAATGGATTGAACTCCTATATTTGGAATGTTATGTACCTTTAATTAAATTAGTGCATTACAAAATGACGAGTGCAGACAATCGTCCTTGTACAAATAGGAAGTACATCTTCATCTTGCATACTGCTTTAGCATAGTTTCATATTGAATTTTCATTGTTTCCACATGCACTCTGTAGATCATCATATCATGATAGGTCTGCATACTGGGGGCATAGCTGAAAAAATCCCTAAAAAATCATAAAAAGTCCTGGAAAAATCCCTAAAAGTCATAAAAATTCCTAAAAAAACCAAAAACATTGAGAAAACACAAAATCCAAAAACATTGAGAAAACACAAAATCCATAAAAATTGAGAAAGAAAAAAAATTTATAAACATTGAGAAAACACAAAAAACTAAAAACATTCAAATAAAGTCCTGAAAAATCAATCAAAAATGATCCTGAAAAAATAAATCAAAAATATCGAAAAACAATAAAAAACTTACAATAAAATGTCTCACAAGAATCAAACACCCTAGCAGATATATAGGAAATGCTTTTCACAAAGTTAACAAAGGATACAACTATCTAGGCAACAATTTGCAATCAAATTGATCAAGTTGTCTAATCAATCGTATCAAATATCCATATCAAGTGATCATTATCTTGTGTTAAACAAAAGAGGATACACTCGAAATCAAACAGGTCAGTCTTAAATAGGGTCCACAAATTTATGATATTAGACATTATCAAGCATCACATCAAATAATCAAAGCAAAAACACAAATTAGTATGGTTGTTGAATTTTGTCCTAGTGAGTTTTTATCTTTTATCATTTGGAGACAAGTCATACTTCTATGCTACTCAAGGATGTCCACAAGTGACTAGTAGAGCCATGATGGGTATGATCATTTTCTTTCTTTGTTGCTTGTGATGTGGACCAATGAAGTTCTGGGGTGATAGTTCCAATGGGTGTCTATATTTGGTATGTTCATTCATCAAGTATCCCATGAAGGATAACTATGCATGTGACTACCACACATACCTCAACCCTTGACGTTATTCCTAGAATGGAGGGTTCACTCCTTGTCTGCAATGTGTTTTTTTTTCAATGAGATATCTTTACATCTTGGTTCCTTATACCATGATGTACAAAGCTCCATCATTACATAATAAGGCTTAGTGATGAATATATATTGCGCTATGAATAAGGCACATAAGTTCGTCTATCCATCTTTTTTTTATTATCAATCTTTTCATTTCATTTTCTCATCTCACCATGTTGATTCCATCTCAAGATCTTTCTCTCATCAAATATCTCTTCTCAAATCAATTTCATCATTCATCTAACATGTCATTTCCTATCGTTTCATCTAAAATGTTCTTTCATCAATTTTCCCTCTCTTTCTTTCATCCTACTAATATTTATTCTAAAGGTAATCAAGTCAAAAATGGTGAAGCAATATTCTAGCATATTTTCAACAAAAATATTCATTTAAGTTCCATTCATTTAGTTTCATTTAAGTTGGATTCTTTTACTTTAATTTAGGTGTATTCATTTAATTCATATAGTTACATTCATTCATTAGTATTTAGATTCATTGTCATATAATTACATTCATTCATTAACATTTAAATTAAATATCATATAGTTGCATTCATTTGATTAATATAGATTCATTATCATAAATAAGTGCATTCACAATCAACTTGAGAGATCATTACATTACACATACATCATAAAGAATATAGAAATCATATATCGTGAAGCATATAAAAATCATACATCATATAAATAGAGCACATGCATATAGATCACTGCCAAAACCGCATATCATGTATATAGCTCAAAAATGATAATGTGTCATAATACAATCACATAAAATACCCAAAGGCTCAAGTCTCATAAATAATAGTGTCAACCAACACTACCTCTATCAGCTGGCATATCCTGCCTATTGATATCTGGCCCTAGGATGTACTAATGGTGCCTTAGCTGTACCCATAACACCCCCACTACTCGCTCTCTGCGATGTAGATCTACTAGAACTTGATCAACCCTTGTAGTCATGGTAACTAGGAGCTCTCTATCCCTTGGGAACCACCCCCTCATAAAGCTATCTATAATACAATGTCTCTTGAGCAACATCAAAACACCTATCAGATAGTATGTCTATATATCTAAACTAGGAGCAAAATGCTTATCATAAACATCTTAGACTAACTATGCTCACCGATGTGCATCATATCAATCAATAATAGCCTGATCCCTCTGTGTGACAACAACAACGTACTCCCTTTGAAATAGAGCCCTGTCATCTTGTCTCAGTTGTCTCTCTTGGGCTAGTGCATCCTCTAGGCTCTGAATCCTATCTCTAAGAACCTATGGATCATCATCATCATCATCTCCTCCTTGCCCTCCACCCTATGCACCTACCTTTATAGCAGGTACATCCTCCAGCTCTGGTATGTCACTGTCATGTGAATCATCATCACCCTCATCTCTACTCGATGATCCAAAAGTCAAATCATTGTCATCCCCACTACTACTTCTAGACCCGATATCTCTAGTGATGTTTATAACCTCCTCCTCGTCATCTCCCCCCTCATCTCCTTTGTCATCCTCGTCATCCCCGTCATCTCCACCATCCCCCTCCTCCTCATCATCTCTCCTCCACTATCTCTTTTGATGAATCTACTGAGGTGTGATAGGAATGATAAGATCAGTAAGTCGGGTAGGCCTATGTCTGGCCCACCATGCATCATATTGTGGTGTCATGCCTAGATATGCAACTATAGCTATCCATCCCCACTATACTACCCAAATAGAATCAAACTCTACAATAGCCACATGCGACTATATGCAAGCACCACAATCGGATACCTCTCAAGACACCAGAGCAAAGTAAGTCATCACTGTAGGTACTCCCTGTACCTCTCCAAACTACCTAAGCACCCATCCTGCTGGTGCATGTCAATAATCCTCTAAGTGTCCACAGTCGTACCTATAAGATACCTTTGCTGCCTGCATAATGGTAGATGTTGATCATCATCTGCCCAACTAGGGGAGCCCAAGTAAGATCTCAAAATAAGGTGTTGTAAGATATCAATCTGATCATTCCAATACAAAGTGTTACTCGAGCCTCTACGCCTAATCCTGGGTGTATATTTGAAAGCATATGGCTCCTCTGCCTAAAGAGAAACATGAACCACTATCCTAGAGATAGAAATATGCTCTGAAGCCTAGACCTAGAGAAATGTCATACCACAACTAATCGATCTATATGTCAAATAAACAATACCTTGCATCTGATAATACAACATGGCAAGAAGCCAAGGACCCCATGCAAACATGCATCGGTAAATGATCATATCATGTATGACTCTACCCCATTTGACTAGGAATCCATGACCTCTCCTATCAGGATTGAGTAGGCCTGATACAATGCTACATAGAACTACTGTTAGATCATCATAATCTGGATGACTCCATGATATATCATAATGACCGCGATTATGTAAATCCTGTTGCTCGCAATCAAAAAGCTCATAGAGTCCTATAATACTAGTCTGATGATCATATACGACTCTCTCACCATGAATAGGAATATGAAGGATATGCTAGACATTCTCTAATGTGATAGATGCCTCGCCAGTAGGAAGATGAAATGAACAAGTCTCTGAATGTCACTACTTAATTAATGTGGTGATCAAGGCCCTATTGGTTGTAATCTCTGGAAGATGCAAAACATGATATAAACAAAGATGTCAGATAAGTGCAACATCCTTAGCAAGTAACTAATCATGAAGATTGAGACCACCTAGTTTACTCTATATGCAACCAAACATGCCAAGATTCTCCTGCAAGCAAAAATGATGCAAGTATCAGATACCTTAACTTGCAAGACAAATTCATAAAATGCCTGATAAAAAATAACTTATTTCAACACTTGCACAACAAAAACAACTTATGTGCAACATTTATTACTAGTGTGGTACATTTGCAATGAATGCATGACATTTAAGACTCTTGCGATACAATATGAATGCATGCGCAAAATGCCAGTCGCTTGCGCAACAATAAGTACTAATGCAAAATACATTTATGCTTACGTGACAATAAAGACACATGCGTAATGAAATACGAATGCACAAAAATAGAATTATGCATGCATAGAGGTTAAAAGTTTGAGCTCTAAATTTTTTTTTGAAAATTGGACAAAAAGAGGTTTAAAAAAAGGGCAAAATTTAGGAAATGTAGGATGCCTCCCATGCCAGGTGGTCTCTAATACGAGTGCCCTCGCTCAGATAGGTACTAACATGATTTGATGCCAGACATGATGATCAAATACTTGCAAGAATTCTCTGAAAACAAATAAATCAATGAGCTCAAAGAAAGCAAATGAGCAAAGGAAAAGGTTTTATAACTCATAAATTAGGGTTTTTCTCTCTCCGATGGTCGTGGTCCCCCTGAATTTCAATACCCTTGTAGGCTAGTCAAATGGACTCGAAATCGCACGAAACTTGACACGATTACTCAACAATACTATATTTTTAAATTGGTCTATATTTTAGGATTCCCAAAGATACTGAGACCCGGGGGGGTGAATCAGTATCTGACCGGTAGGTTAATTTTCTTGACTTATAGCATGAAAAACATATTAAAACTGTGTACCGGTAAACCAGAAATAATGCAACAAATAAAAATAATAACCACAACATGAAAAGCACACCATAAGACAATGTTTTAATGAGGAAACCCGGTGTGGGAAAAACCTCAGTGGGATTTGTGACCCACAATATTCACTTACTGGCCAATAAGGGAATATTACTCTTACAATAGGGGGCCTGCACATGCAGGAAGGCCAAGTGCCTAGAGCTCACTGCTCAATTACAAAGGAAGTCACACTGACTTACAAAAATGGATTATACAAATCCAATGTCATGTACTACTTTAGATTAGCATCTGCTATGCCAGATTCAGTACCGGTTTAAGCTCTCCTAGATATATAAACCCTTATCCAATAATTCGCATATTAGGTCTACTATTATCTTTCCATTATTCGCATCCTAAATGATCTACAATGATCTCATACATATATGAGTGATATCACAATCCACCATGTTGGCTTACAAAGATTTTACAATTAATTACAAAATATAAATACACAAAATTCCTATCAGCTAGGGTGTTGGTAATCTTCCTTTTCGGTATTGGTGTTCTGTGTGCCAGTGTAGAGTTTGTCGGTGTCGGTGCCTACTGGTATCATAAGATTGCAAGGTTGCCATCAATGACAATACCTTAAATCAACTATAATTTATCATTGGAGTGTGCATTTGCCAACAATCTCCCCCTTTGGCATTGATGGCAACACTCATGAGAAAAATTCAGGAATGTATCCAAAAATTAAAGTCCAAAAATCTTGCCAAAAATTGTGTCCAAAAATGTGTTATCAAAACTGTATGCCAAAAATGTATGCTCCCCCTGAGCAGATAATCTCTACTTTTGGATTTTCTCATCTACTACTCCCCTTTTGACATCAATGACAAAGGTTGTCATTCGCTGTCAGTGGACTCCTGCCTAGATTCTTGTAGTCGGTGGGTTACAATCTGAAAAATATCTGTCAAAATCAAGTTTATACTGCCACTGAATCTTTTGTTGTCCTGTATTGCCTCTTGAGTTCTTTGAATTGTACCGGTGAGTATGTGCATTTTCTCTTCCAATGTCTTAAGTCCAGGAACCAGAGCCTCAGAAATTTATTTTCACAAAGAAATGAGGTAATCTAGTTTCGGACCAAGTCTACATTTCAAGTCCTTTGCTTTATCCTTTATTGTCTCTTTGTCATTTTCTAACTTCTTGATTTTCTCTTCTAGATCTGCAATCTTCTTTTCTATCTCCAAAAATGAATCTGATGTACCTATCAAATTGTCAGCAATATTATTGATCTCATCTTGTGTTTTGCTGATTTCCTTGTCTAGATCTTCTATTAAGACATTTATTTTACAAGTGTCCCTGTACAGTTTCTTGAAGTCAAAAATTATCTCTCCAAATTCCGGTAATAGGGTATCCATTTTCTCTTTGTTCTTCTTCACAATATCCTCAAAAAATTTCTGTTTTTCTTTAATCATTCTTTCCTTAAATGTATCCTCATTTATTTGATCAACAGTCAATATGTTGCCGGTGATGAGCTTAGACAATGTGTCTAGTTGACCTAAAGAATCCTTATTATCAACAATGCACTTTGGTGCTATCAATTTAAGAATTGGAATTGTATCATCAATAGCCTTATAGGCTTGTGCATTACATTATGTGATCTTCTTTATTGAATCCAATAAGACCTTTGTTACATTTGTAAGTCAGAATTCTACCATAGAAGTACCAGATGTCTCCCCAACTATTCTCACAATTTCCTTGCTTCCGGTTGTAGTAATCACCTTTCTTGATTCGACATCTGGTAGGTCAGTCTGTGTTTGCATTTCTATAAGTAAAGGTTTGGGCTTTTCAGTTTGTGTCGGTGGCACTGTTTCTGTCTGAACTTGTGCCTCAACCTATTTCAATTTTGTTTTCTCTATCTGTGTCTCAAATGGTTTTTCTGAGCTTTCAACTACCGGTTTCTCAGATGTAGTCTTAGTTTGTACTTCTATACTTTCCTTTGCCAGTTCTTTAGATGGTTTTTCAGTTTTATCTACCAGTTTCTCTACGGATTTGTCAGTAGTATCCTCTGTCGGTTGCTCTACCTGAGTATGTTTTTCTGTGTTTATATTTGCACTTCCTTTTACCTCAATCTCAGTATCAGTTGCCGGTGACTCAATAGTCACATATTTCTTCTTATCCTCAGTGGTTTCTCTATCAACCACAACATTTACTTCCTGTGTGTCTACATTTACAGTATACAAAATTTCAGACTCAGGATTAGTATCCTCTAGTGGAGTCTCCATACTATCTGTGGCCGGTTGACTGTCAGTAGTATCTACCTGTGGAGTATCTGAAGGAGGTGGGGGCACATTATCAATTATTTTAAGGCTTGGAGGTCCACCTACCTTACCTTTCCCCTTATCCCTATTCTTTTGATATACTTTAATAGCCTTTGGTCTAAGTAATTCTTCCTGTTTTTCTTTTTCCACAAAGAATATATCCCATGCATCTGTTGTTTCCTCAAAGACTTGTTTTACTCTACCAGCCATCAGTGCTACATGTTGGTGAGCAGTGGAGAATACTATCCGGTTTTCTTCACTGATTAGTTTATTTATTTCATCAGTTGAGTTGACTGGATGTACTGCAAGTAATTTTTCAATCTTAATTTTCTTGTCCATCTCAACAATGGCTAACCTTATAGCTTCTAATCTCCTATACAGATCATTTGGTATTTCATCAACAAATTCCATCAAAAATTTCTTGTATATATCTAAGTGTAAAATTACACTATTCTCTATGATTTCCTTGTCATCTGTAGATAGTGTGTTGTATATTTTGTTGATGTTCTTTAGCTTACCATCCTCTATAATTTCACTAAGAAGTTTGTCTATTGGAGCGATATCTTGTTTCATCTTCTTCTTCTTTGGAGTCATTTTCTTTACTGGAGGCCTTACTATCTGTTGTTTTTGTCTAGTTCCCTTTGGTGTAGGAGGGGGTGCCAGTGTGGGTTTTTTTTCCTTTCTAACCTTTTAAATACTGTCGATATATCACTCTCAGAGGAAGTTCCCACCAGTGAAAGATGAGTTTCTAGTTGAAGTGCTTCCAACTCACTTTCACTTATACCAGTTTGTCTCAAAACATCTTCCTTGATTGCCTTTATTTGTCGGGATCCTTTCCTTACTGTTGCTTCAATTTTCTTAACCCTTTTCCTAGACTGAATTCCACTTTCAATTGTTTCAGCATTTCCAAAAACTTTCTCAGTGGGTTCCTTGGGTGCTTCAAGGAGGGATTTTGCATAAGTTTCAATAATATTGTCATCTGTTTCATAGCCCATTTTAGTTAACTAGATAGTTCTAGGGATAACTGCCTCCATCCAAATTTCATCTTTCCTAATTACAAAACAAATTTCTTTCTGATATTTGTCCACAATAGCTTGTGATAGTCTTACTCTAGTTTTCATTCGAGCCTTCAATGCTTGGAAATGTTCATTTAAGTTTTTCTCCCGATTTTCTCCCATATTGTTCAATAGATCCAACAATTGTTTTCCTACCGGTATATCAAAACCAAAATATCTTGCACCAATACGAGGTACTTGTTTTGTTATGTACAACATTAGACAAACAAGCAAATTTTCAAATCTGAATGTTCCTTTCTTATCTCTTTTAATCTTTCCCAGATTGTCTATCAATTCATCTTTGAGCCATTCACATACATCTATTCTTGCATTATCATTAACCATGTCATAGGCACTTTTGATACGTAGGCTAGAAACTAAGTTCAACCTATTTGCATGTGTAGCTTTATATCCTAAGATCATACTGATAAATTTGACATTGATGTCTTTTACATCGTTTACCCTTAGAGACCTTTTGTCGAATGTTGCACCGGTTAGGTTTATCACTATGTCATTTGAGACCTTTGTTCTGTCAGGTCTGCTACCGGTGGAAGGTAACCCTGTTACAGCTTTTACCACTTCTTTTGTGATTTTATGAATTGAGTCCAACCAGAAGAATTCACCATGTACTCTACCTAGAACAATTCTTATGATATCCTCAAGAAAATATGGGACACTAAGGATTTCAGTAAAACCTAGGGTTTCCACTATCTTGTGTTCCAGCTTGAAATTTCCATCTACATCACAAATCACAGTCCTATACATATTTTTGATCTCATCATCACCTAATTCCTCTATATGACAATGTATATACATCCTAGGGTCTTCAACATATACAACTCCCTTAGGAATTTGAGAAAATGCACCTATGCTATCATCTTTCTTCGCAATTTCAGGAACCAGTTTGAATACGGGTCTAGGGTGCTTAAAAACCTCAACAACAGTAGGGTTTGCAATAAATTTAGGAGTGGATGAAGATGCCATAGCTATAAATACCTCAATCTTCCTTAAGGATGAATGCTTGGATGAGTTGCTTCACTTCTTCACTAAGAATGCCTTCGTTTGGGATTTTTTTGCGCTCTCGAAGATTTGAATGCTCGGTGAATAAAAAAGGAGCCAAAACACTTGCTTTATAATGTTATTTTCTCCAACTACCGCATTTAATGCTTGCCAGTTAAAACTCAACTTAACTCATCTACCGGTATAGAAGTAATTTCAACTTCTTACCATCAACCAAGGGAATAATAGCATGTTTTTCATTTTGTTGCTAAACCCCCAAAGGATTTTCCTTCAATTAGATGAAGAGTCTCTTGCTGGTGAAGTGATACTCTATTCTGCCAGTGGAGGAGTATTCCCATCAGCATTCTGATCTGACTTTCTAATCCATTGTTTTGATAATTCTTGCTTTACCTCTTCAACCTTTTTTTTACCTTTCAAACTAGGACCTTTGTTATTTGTTGGTGATGCCTTACTTCTACAAAATTTAGCAATATATCCAATCTTGTGATAGGCATAACAAGTCACATTGTTCTTCTGAATAGCTTTCCCATATCCTATGCCGATATGTGTTCTGCATTGGTTAGATAAGTGTCCAAATCTTCCACAAGTATAACATCTTACATTCATTCTGCAATTTTCTGAATTATGACCAACTTTGTTGCATTTAGAACATTGACTAGTGGGTGTATTAGTGTTCTGATAATTTCTAGATCTATAGTGATTTTCTCTATGACCATACTTGTTATAGTTAAAAAATTTCCCATTAAATTTGTAAGCAGTAGGTTGCCTTACCAGTTTGCTATGATCATGATTGTTTGTAGTACCAGAGCTTTCACCAATTTCAAAGCCAAGGCCATTTGTATCACCATTAGGTTTCTGATTGTTCAACATGTCATCAAGTTCCTCCAAACTTTTCTTGAATTTCTCCTTGTGTTGATTTGCAGTAGCTAATTCATTTTCCAAGAAGTCCTTTTGTCTCATGAGTTTAGTTTTATCATGCTCTAAGTGAATTAGATCTGTCTTTAGCATATCATTCTCATGACTGAGTCTAATATTTTCATTAGCTACATCATTCAGTCTTCTAGTCAAGTCATCTTCATTTTTCTTTCTATCTTCAATTTCTTTACAAAATCTCATAGTCATATCCTGCATCTCATTCTTTGTTGTACTGTTTTCTTGTCTTAGCTTGTTTACCAGATCATTAAGAGTTTCCTTTTCATCATTCTCATTCTTCATCTTTTCACAAAGTTCTCTTCTCTTGTTCCTTGCAATAGTAAGATTTTCTTGAAGTGCTTAAATAATATCCTGAGCAGCCTTCAGATCATCTTCAAGTTTGATATCTTCACCTTTTTTGCATCATAGTCTGAAAGAGCTATTTCCAATTGCTTTCTCAAGTTTTCCATCTCTATCGGTGTCAAGATCTTCCTCAAGCCATTAAGCTTTTGAAAATAGAGGACCACGCTCTGATGCTAATTGTTAGGATTCCCAAAGATACTGAGAGGGGGGGGTGAATCAGTATCTGATTGGTAGGTTAATTTTCTTGACTTATAACATGAAAAGCATATTAAAACTGTGTACCGTTAAACCAGAAATAATGTAGCAAATAAGAACAATAATCACAACATGAAAAGCACACCATAACACAATGTTTTAATGAGGAAACCCAGTGTGGAAAAATCCTCGGTGGGATTTGTGACTCACAATATTCGCTTACTGGCCAATAAGGGAATATTACTCTTACAATATGGGGCCTGCACATGCAGGAAGGCCAAGTGCCTAGAGCTCATTGCTCAATTACAAAGGAAGTCACATGACTTACAAAAATGGATTATACAAATCCAATGTCATGTACTGCTTCAGATTAGCATCTGCTATGTCAGATTCAGTACCGGTTTAAGCTCTACTACATACATAAACCCTTATCCAATAATTCACATATTAGGTCTACTATTATATTTCCATACTTCGCATCCTAAATGATCTACAATGATCTCATACATATATGAGTCATATTACAATCCACCATGTCGGCTTATAAAGATTTTACAATTAATTATAAAATATATATACAAAAAATTCCTATCAGCCAAGGTGTTGGTAATCTTCCTTTTCAGTGCTGGTGTTCTGTGTGTCGGTGTAGAGTATGTCGGTGTCGATGCCTGTCGATATCATAAGATTGCAAGGTTGCCATCAATGACAATACCTTCAATCAACTACAATTTCTCATTGGAGTGTGCATTTGCCAATAGTCTATGTTCCATACTTTTTTGACCACTTTTCCAAGGGGTCATATTTACACCCTAAGCGTTATTGGGGCAATACTAGGGCAGGAATTTTTTTTCGTTTTCTTTGAAACAACATCGTTTTGACATTGTTTTAAAGAGAGGAAAATGTAGACACAAAAATGTCTCATTGATCAGGAACTAATTATTACTCTTTATTAGTTAAATAATTTCTTAATTATTTAATTAATTTAATTAATCTTATTCTTCTAAATTCACATTTCTTCATTATCTTACTAATTATCCTATTTCAATTTCTATCATCATTTAATCATTTGACCTCCTCTTAATAATTAATTAAATATTTATTATTGAGTTAATTATGATTTTAATTTTATTGATTAAATAATCTTTATTATTTAATTAAATTCAATAATTTCTTCAAATTATTTAATTAGTTAATTAATTCTTCTAATTCAAATTCAAATTCATATTCTTCCAATTTTGTCTAATTTCAAATACATGTGCATTTCAATTTCATGATTTCAAAAAACAAATTGAATTCCTAAATCAAGTTTGCATGAATTCAAAGATCAAGTTGAATTTAAATAAAATCAAAATTCAATTAGCATTCAAAAATCAAATTGAGTTTTCAAGTCAAGTTCTAAATATATTCAAAAACCAAATTGAATTATAAAAATTCATTATCATGCAAAGATTAAATTGAATTTCTAAATCAAGTTAAAAAGCATGCAGGATGGAATTGAATTTCAATAAAATATCCTGCAACACATGTTAAATTAATCAATTCAATTAATTTATTAATTAAATCATTCATTCAAATTCCAAATTATCTCCAATCATTCTTTTTTAATCTTCCAGTCAACTTTTTCTACATAAAGCTTTCTTTGTCATCAATCAGTTAACAGTTCAATCTATTGAATTGATCAATTCAATTAATTGATTAATTAAATCTTTTTATCAATTATGCTCCAATCATTATTTTTCATCTAACTTCTTTCTCAATCAATTGACTCTTTTATATTCAATCTATTCATTTATCAATTCAATTTATTGAGTTCCACCTCCAAATCAACAGTTCAACTATCATTAAACATGTGAGCTCACTTGAGTTCCACCTCTCATTCAATCCTCTCCTAAAATCTATAAATTTAGCATCAATTCTACATTTTCAACAATCACCAACAATCATGAACTTCGAAATCTTGTGTCATTTGTAGGTTAGTAGCACAATATTTGAGAGCCATCACACTACAAGAAGCAGAAGAACAATGGAAACAATTTGCATCTATGTATCAGGGGGTTTTACTTGAATAATTTACATCCTTGTTGTTCTGATTAATATGAAAAGCACGTTTTAAGGACCTGAAACCTTTAACATAGAAGCGTAAGATAGTTCATCGAAAAGCATCCAGACCAGCATTGAAACATCTTACAAAAAGACTGATAAAAAGGCCAGTAAATCGAACAGATAGCTAAAGAAAGGAACAACAAAGCGAAAAAACTAGAGAAGAGACAAAAAGACAAATAACAACTATAAAGACTTAAGAAGATTAGTCACCTTGTTGACCAGCTGTTCATAGTTTGGTGAAGCAACTTTGAGTTTCTTCCATATCTTTGCTTGGCTTCTTCTCCTTCTTTTTGCCTCTGGTCCTCATTCTAGGTCCTTGCACTTCTCCCATACCTTCAATGTTAGGTTCTAGCTCCAAGGAATCCATCTCGTTCTCCATTTTGTTGATGAGAATTTTGGTATTGTTGGCCAAGGCCTTCAAAATGCTATAGCTTTGTTCAGAAATACTTTTGAGGCATTTTTCAATTTTGTTGAATTTGTTGTCAGTTTCCGCCATTCTCTAGTCCGTAGCATTTCTATTAGTTTTTATCTCTGACACGACCTTCTCAATTTGCTCAAACCTAGGGTTGAAGGAATCTTTGATCTCTTCAGCTCTGGCAATAGTTTTGCTCAAGTCCTCAACATATTCTGCCATTGATTTGCCTTCATCAATACTGATTGTCTCCAGAATTTGGACCCTGTGGCTCAGCTTCTTATTATCCTCCACAACTTTCTTGTAACCGTTAATTAACCAATCGATGGTGTCCACAAACCCTTTCAAACCCTTAGTGGGAGGATTTGAGGGGGGGGGGGGTTCTCTCCAGGATTGTCTTGTTCATTTTTGGGGATGTCGCCACTAGTGATCTTATCAACATTTCCACCAGCCCTCTGAACAAAACCTTCCCCTATGATCTCCTCCATTTTCTGGTCAATGTCAGGATCCTTTCTCTGCACTTTATCCTCCAATTCCATTTCATAATCTTCCTTCCTCTTTTGTTTGTTCCTTATCTTAATGGAAGATTTAGTTTTCTTTTTCTGAGGAGACTGTGGTTCATCCTTCTCTAAATCCTCAGAGTCCTCCGAGGAGGAGGATGAGTGGATTTGGAAAACTTTTTATTTAGTTTTTTTCTTACCCTTAGACGGGGAGGACTTGGTACTCGCCTATTTTCTTTTCTTACCAATTTTGGCTTCAGAGTCTTCCAAACTCTCCTCTGACTCACTCATTGAATCACTTTTAGATTCCTCATCCATAGAGAAACCAGAATCCGACCCTTCCTCCTTAGACTCAGAGATAGAAGGCTAGGGATGGGCAATTTGGTTGGCTTTTAGATGGTCATAAATTAACACCATAAGACCTTGATGCATAGCTGTATCACCCTTAGGGTTCTCTCTATGGGATTTAATGGTAGACTTCATTGAACACAATAGGAAATATGGAATATTAACTTTTTCATCATACCTTAAATGATTAAGCAATACAAAATGATAGCCATACACTTTTGTGAATCTTCCATCCAAGGTAATGTAACACATAATAGCAAACAAAACCTCCCCCCATGGCTTAAAAAATTCCCTAGGTAGGTAGTAGGTTTTACTTAGCTTTACCAAGCATTTCTTCTCCTTTGCTATCTCGGGGTATCTCTCAATTGCCTCCTTGCTCGGTTTTATGTCTCTATAGTAATTTCTTCCTTCCTTGCGAAGACCCGTGACCTGAGCTATGAGGTCTTCATCAATGGAGATTGTTTGATCTCCCATCTTCAGGGTGCCCTTCATCCAATTTTTATAGAAAAAAATAGTGATTGTGGCATCCCTCCCATGGAGCCTCTCCATAAACTTCATAAACTCGCCCTTCTACAAGATGTTCCAAATAACATCCTTTTGTTTCCAGTCCTTACAGTTGTTGGGTTCATAGCGGTGTCTATTTCCTCCCATTTTTTTGCATGTCAAAATAGAAGGTCGAGAGTTGCAGAGAGCTATAGGAAAGAAATTTCTCGAAGTGACCACATATACCTAGAAAGTATGGGAAAAAGTGGCGTTTGTCTTGTAATAAATGGAACTGACATAATGATAATTACTCATATCCCTCCTATTAATTCGTTTAATCATTATTTTGTCCATTTATGATCTTTGGGGTACTATTATATCGATCCATCAAAATGATCGATCTAACATCTTTGAGGAGACCCTCTTCACCCTTCTAGGTAACCATTTTGTTGTGATTGACCGCCACATTGGTTGCCCAGTCAGTTGGACCATTAGCTTCACGATAAATGTGGGAAATAAAGCATTTCTTGAAGGTGTTGATTAGGTCTCTAGCATCCTTTATTATGTTGTTGATGGTCCATGAAGGCTATGAAGTTCCTTTTAGGCACTTGATGATGTTATTAGAGTCCCCCTCAATCCATAGATAGGGACAGTTCCATCTTTTAGCTAGGAGAATGCCTTGAAGAGCACCTATAGCTTCCACCAAGTGGTTAGTTTGGCAACCTATAGGAACAAAAATCATTTCCTTACAACTGCCATTTTCATCTTTGAGAATTCCACCACATCCCGCTAGGCCAAAATTACCTTTGGTAGCTCCTTTACATCCTTGTTATCTTGGAATATTTCATTGATATTTACTAGAATTCATTAATTAGATAGGGATTCATGATTTCCTATTATTCTAATTAATTATGATGAATTTTACTGAGTTACAAGGATTATGTAGAGGTTTAGTACTATATGGAGGATTGGGATTATGGATTGAGGGATTAGGATTACGGCTTGGAGAGCTATGGTGTAAGTGACTTGGATGGAGATTGGGATGTGGATGGGTGGAAAGATAGAAGCATACATATTGGATCAGAGCGGTATGTGGATGAGGGATAATATGAAGACATGGGTGGGGAATAAGATGGATTTCCCTTGTTAAAGGTAGGGGAAGGATAAGTGATGTGAGATGGACTGGGATTGGGTATAATGTGCAGAGGTGAATTAGATGGGGATATGGTAGATGGATGTGATGTTATTTGATTTACCCAATAAGTGGGTTGGAGTGGGAGACACAAATGGGTGGAAGTTGGATAAATTTGAGGCATGCATGAGTTGGATGGGCATGATTGATAGGGTGATCCTTGAACTTCCATGAGAATTTTCTCATACCAAGCTCTGATATTTAGATTTTGGATTTGGGTTGGAGAAGGTATTTGATGAGGATTGAGATCAAGAAGTTAAACTCTTTGGGAAGCCATATTTTTCTTTTGTGAGCGCGAGTCATGACCATACACAAATTTCCTCAAAATAATGAGAAAAAGGTGACAAGCTGGAATTGGATGAATGTGACTTGGTCAAGAAAGGTGATGAGATGATGCTAGATGAAGAAAAGGACTTAGAAAATTCATATTAGACTTGGGGTTGTTTTGATATGATTGGATTAAATGAGAGGTTGGCCCTTGGATTAGGACAAGAAATATTTGTATTTGGATGACACCTTGATTCTTGGATTGTGATTAGGCGAGGTGTAGGGATTAATGATGCAAGCCACAAAGAAAGGTAACAACAAAGCTAGGCTAAATCTAGATCTTTGGATTAGGATTTGATTTGGATTAAGTCTTCCCCTACTTATGATAGGATGAGTTCCTAAGCAAGATTAGACAAGGATTAGGGTTTTGATCAAACCAAATGATTGAGACTAATTTAGAAAAGTTTTTGAGGTTGATTCTTTCTCAAGCACAAGACAACAAATGATAAAGATCTAAATAAGACTTTGCAAAGTGTTGACCTTGGATTAAGATTGATGATTGATGATTAGGTTAAAGGACTAATTCGGTTGATGTGCTAAGTCCTCAAGGATGAAATGAAAATTATTATGAGAGAATGGATTTATGATAGGAAAAAGAAGGGGAAGGTCACCCAAGACTGGATTGATGGTTGGCCAGAGATATCAGTTTGGGATTGATGATCATTTGGATGGATGAAAACCAATTCAGGATTTGAAACAGGTGAAGACATTGAAATAGAACTAAAGATGCTAAAATTTAGGGGCGTAGACCTCATTCCTTTGGAGTAAAGATGCCAAAATAGAGGCAAAGGAATTGATGTACAGACGAAGATGTTGATTCTCAGATTGTGACAGTTTTGGGATAAAATTTGGAAAATTTGGTTAAATTTTTGGTCAGTTTGGAAAATTTTAGATTTTTGTCTACTCTTGGCAAGAAAAATAAAATAGTGACAAACACATTGGCCAAGGTAATGCTTCAGAGAAAGCATGAAAGTGAGGTGGGCCTAAGTTAACCCAATATAACAAAATTCACTAGTTTGCACAAATGAAGACACATAGAAAACATACAACCTAGGATGGAAAGTGGGAACCATTCAATGGGTCCCCCATGACATAGAAATACCTCAAACAAGAGGAAAAATAGAGAATCTGGTAGCACTAGCTCCACTCCATGGCACACACTTCTTGGGCAATACCATATTCTCTTACTTTGAAGATCCAAAGATCTTTTAACTGAGGAATTTCTGTCTCATCTTGAAAGGGTAAATGAGGGGTATCTACGGAATACGATCTACACACATTGAAACATCAAATGTAGGGATTTGGGATAATAAAACAAAGGTGTCTAGTAATTTTTTGATGAGTCCATTCCAACAATGAATTGGCGAAGCAAGTCACTCAAGGCTCTAAATGAGATTATCGGTGCAAAGAAGGCCTCCACATACATCAAATTCACTTAGCACTCTAGTTGTTTGACCAAATATTTAATATAGTATCTCAAAAGACACTGCTTGAGATCATGTTGGGATAGATGATATCCCCTACATGTTCCAATTTGAAGTACCCTTGTGGAGTGATGAAATCCCCTATCAAAGATACCCCTCAACTACAAAAGAAAAGACGAGTGTTGTCAATCACCTTTCTCATCACCGAAGGCCCATGAAGGTGAGGGGAGAGGATAATAGGCATGATGATGTGTTGACCCTAGAAATTTGCAAGTGCACAAGACATGGCAAGAAAAAGTTCTTTTTAATCCCACATATAAATATTATCTACTCTAAATGTCGAAAACTAAACTAAACTAGTGACAATCTTGGACAAGTGAGCTACAAGAAACCATCTTAGCAGTCTAGAAAAATGATCTTGGATAGACTCACGAGCTGTGAAAACCCTATTTTGGTTAATAACACAAAAATCCTAATCACTCCGGCATAGACTCCGAAGTACAGGCACAAACACCAACGTCTACGAAGATGCTAACGTTTACATAGACACTAGCATTTGCATAGACTCTAATGTATGGCTTGAACCTAGAAACTTAAAGCAGAAAATAGGAAAAAATTAAGTCCAAACTTTGAAAAGGAGACGGAGGTTTATACTCATGGAGATGCTGAAGGCCTCAACATAGACGATGATTTCTGCATAGACGTCGAAGCAGGTGTTCTGCAGGAAATGTTAGCCGAAAAAATCAAAATTTAAATTTCAAATAGAGACCGGGAAAATGGTCAAATAGAGACATCATTCCACAACACATATGGTGACATCTGCATAGATGTCGAAGCAGTAAATCCTAAAAAGATTGCCTAATCAGTCAAAAAAATTAAATTTACTGCTACAAACCCGAATGATATGAAAGCAAAAAACACTAATCTAACTATTTTTCGTGATTTTTTTAATGTTATATTGTGATTTTTTTTTGGATTTTAAATTGATTAAAAGATAAATAATACAGAAAACCATTAAAAAATAAACAATAGTTCAGATACATTGATCTACTAAATGTAGATGTCGATCCAAAAATTTGTACAAAATGGTTAGCAGGAAAAATTTGAATTCGAATGGAGACGTTATTCGGGCTAGGTGGAGATGCTAAAATAGTCTTGCGAAGACACTGAAATGCAGTCTCAAATGCTGAGTCGACAATCCTATGAGAAAATTGCTACCAAAAACCACCAAAATATTAGTAGAAAGGGACATGCATCCCACTGGGCATGCCATAATGAAGAGGGGAAAATCTAGGTCAATGCTTAGTTGAATAAACCATATAAACAACACCAAAAAAAACATTAAAATAATATAAATAACCATTATGCCTAGATGATCACTTCTTCCTCCGATTGAGCTTGATGAAGTAGAGGCGCTCTATTGCTCCACTTGATTTTCTCCTTGCGATGGTGGATTGTGGATTTATCTCCATTACACAACAAGATTGTATTAAATTTGATGATGAATATGGATGATATGGATTGGCTATGGTAAGATTTTGGCATTATGAGGTTCCCATGGATGATTTTGGATCTCAAATTGACAACAAAAGAGTGGATTAAGGTATCAAATGGACAACATAAGAATATGATGATTTGTGAAGGGAGGAGACTCCAATTTATAGATTGAAGGAGGCCAAAATAGAGTGCAAAGATTGATTCAAAATGAAGGGATAGGATTGAAAGAAAGTTGGAGAGAGGATTGAGAGGACAAGATGTGAGATTCAAGAGATATGTCATAAAGGCATTTATTGGCCCCATGCCCCTTAAGGTACATGGGGAAGAGCTCCCAAATACATTGGGAAGAGAAAAAGGAATTAAAAATTCCTTGGAGAGAGGGGAGAGGAATTAAAAATTCCAAAATAAGAGGATGTGTGGGAAGACTAAATGAGAAAAGGAATTAAAAATTCCTTGGGAAGAGGATGCATGGGAAGATTTAAAGAATTTAAATTTCCTTGAAAGGATAAAAGTGGGTAGCATTTAAGGTTGGAGGATGAGATGGGAAATATATTTATGGAAAAGAGTTGACCCATCCCTAATCAAGGTGATTAGGGATGTGAAAATGATTAAGGGTAATGATTAGTTGGCTTAGTGATGGATTAGAGTGCAAGTGAGAAAGTTAGGAGGATTTGACATGAGGAGAGATAATGAGTGGAGGAATATAAAATTGGGGTATAATGATAAGAATAGTTTGAGGGTGATTAATTAGGCTAGATGATATGATTAGGAAAGGTGATATGTAGGAATCACTTGGTTAACTTATTTATTTAAAGTTAATTAACTAATAGAGATTTAGAAGAAATAATGATTGAGATGACTTTAGAAGAATACAAAACTAATTAATCTATTGATAAATTAATTATTGGAATATAGTGATAAGATTAATTAAATTTCATTTAATTAACCTTAAGAGGAAGGGGATCAACACAATTAAATTAATTAATTATGTAGACATTAATTGAATATTAATTTAATTAGTTTTAGACATCTACACCATGCAGATAGATGACATTAGTTTTGAGCTAAAAAGATAAAAAAATAGGCTTGGATGAGAGCTAAAATGGGTCAAACAAACGTAGGAGCACAAAAAGTGGTGTAAATTATACAATATAATAATTTATGATGCTACATTTACCCCCACTTTAGTAGGAGTATGAGCCTATGTGCATACTTAGGGTAAAGTAGAGAGAGAGAGAGAGAGAGAGAGAGAGAGAGAGAGAGAGAGAGAGAGAGAGAGAGAGAGAGAGAGAGAGATGAATAAATTCAAGGTAACAAGCCCACAAGCTTAGGATCTTAACTCACACAATCGAATCCAAGGACACAAAACAAGACAAAAACAAACAAAAGGCAAAGAGACAAAAAAAGATAAAAAAAAAAGATACAAAAAAGGGGGTTCCTACTAAAAAAAAGACTCCAAGTCATGATGAACTTATAAGGCACCGAGAGGGGGGGTGAATCAATGCAAGTAAAAACAATACAAATCTGATTATCGATTTTACCAACTTAAAAATCAATAGGCTTATAAGGGATAACACCAAGTATGCAATCACCACATAAATCATAAACCACATGACACAAGAATTTATACATGGAAAACCCAAATGGGAAAAACCATGGTGGGAGTTAGTACCCACAAGATCCACCATCTATAGTATAGATATTTGACCGGTTAAGGTCTGCAACACTCAGTTAGGGGCACACCCTATTAAGAGTGTCTAAGCCAGGTTAAGAGCTTTACAAAAGGCCTGTGAGGACCAACCCTTCTATGAGCTACACAAGTTATTGTGATTTGCAAACATAAGTTAATGTGTCACCTGGTTAGAGGATTTAATGACCAGACCTATTAAGATCCGACTGCACCCTATTAGGAGTAACCTTGTAAGAGGATTTTATTGCTACAACTGTTAGGGAGACAATAAGTACAAATGATCTCAGTATAACATCTTTTGTGTCTGATAAGATCCTCTTCAAAACATTACAACATCACATAGACTTCCTCTCTCAACTCTTCTGATCATCACACTATTAGAAAATAAAAAATTTGCTAATATCGTGCACGCTATCAAGCTCATACACATATATCCTTTCATACCTCATCAGACATTTAAAATTTTCATAAAGTCAGCTAGAACCTTGTTACAATTCCCTAGGTTCAATGCGTCTAGATAATCTTGCATTGTACGCTTTAGTTATGTCAGCCACCAACATAACAAATCCAATTTTATGTCGTTTTACCGATGTGGGTGATTTTCATCACTACCGGTTAAGTCTTCATCAACTAATCTATTCAATCAAACAAATCTCTTACCTGATCAAATCTGTACATGCGGTCACGAACATATATCCATCTGATAGTCTTCAATGCTGCTACAAAACTACATCATCTCATTCTTCATGATTTTCACGTACAGATTGTCGGAATGTAACACCATCAATGTTTTATCGGTTGAAGTCCTAATAACCAGTTCTGATAAAAAATGTCTCTACTAACCGGTTAAGACTTGTCAGTTGAGCTATAGGACTTAGATGACTTAAAGAAACATAGTTGCCATCAATGACAACATATAGAATAGTCATCATACATAAATCTAATCTCAATACACAATAGACATAAATCGATTGTATCAAGTAAACACACATTACCAGTTTAGTACAAATGATCAAATGCCAACAACCTCCCCCTTTGGCATTGATGGCAACAGTTAGGAAAATTTTGTCAACCAAGTGTGCAAAACAAAAATTGACTTCATGACATACACCCCC
Source organism: Cryptomeria japonica (assembly GCF_030272615.1). Classification (NCBI taxonomy): domain Eukaryota; kingdom Viridiplantae; phylum Streptophyta; class Pinopsida; order Cupressales; family Cupressaceae; genus Cryptomeria; species Cryptomeria japonica. Next base: position 232,436,910 of record NC_081415.1, read on the forward strand.
CCTTAGTAATTGCATGTTGTTATAAAAATAAAAGACATTACCCCCCCTTAACTTTACATACAAAATTTTGACTCTTAAACTAATTCTACTCCCCGTTTGACAACAATGCCAAATAATGAAGTAAAATACATAAATTAAATCAAAATTTGTCATCAAAATTGCATGTATATATAGAGATAAAATTTTAAGGCCATTACAATGCAATTCTTAAGAAAACATCACTGAAATGAAACTTCAACTATTTTAGATCATTGTCCCAAGTTTCTAACAGTGTCTCAGTAATTTCAACATGTGTCAGTATTTGTGCTGCAAAATCCTCCATGGCATCAAATGTACTCATCTCTAGAGTAGCCAAAATTGCCTCTGACTCTATGAATTCTCTTTGAAGAATATCTACTTTTGGAAATAGTTGAGTCTAGAGTTCCTTCAGTGATCTGACCTGTTTTACTTGCTCAGTTTCATATAGTTCTAATTGGTGTTGTAATCAACAACCTTTCTACCAAAAGTGATTACTGAGTCGTGTATCGGTGTGAATGTTTCACTTAACTCTTAGAACTCCTTCTTAGTATCAACTCTCTTCTTTCTCAAGTCAGCACAAAATAGTGAAAATTAGGAGATAGCACTCAAAATCTTACAGTCGGTTTCCAATCCGGTCTTCAACAAGTCTTTATTCACTATTAGGGATACTTTGCCTTTATCTATTTTAATGATTAACTGTTCTCCCCTTTTCTTCTTGTAATCCTTTCAACAAAAATGTATGCAGCTTCTTCAAGGGTTTTAAGTTGTTCACTAGCATCAACAACTAACTGTCCAAGTTTGGCAATAGGGGTAGCCAAATGTTCTGTATTAGTCTCTAGTAGAACACTTGACAAAATATCAACAATGGTCCTTATAGTCTCTACTTCTCTTTGTTGTTCCTTCAATCTTTTCTTTTGTGCACGAGATTGCATTGTGTATACACATAAAAATTGGCTATGAGAAATTAAATAAATATTTTATATTTATTTAATATTTATTCTTCTATTAAATAGTTAATTTGAAAAAAATTATTTATTTAATTCATTTTCATGTCTTTCTATTAATTAATTTAATTGAAATATTTTATTAATTAATTCATCTATCTTATTCCTCTAATTAATTAAATATCTAATATTTAATTATTCCTCTAACCAAGTTAATTAAATAATTAATATTTAATTATCTCCTCCAATCAATTAAATATCCAATATTTAATGGTTATTCTCTATCCTATAGTCTCAAATATTAAATAATTCTTAAATTATTTAATCCCTTTTCCAACTCACCCTCCATCTCCACTTCATCTTCTCTTTGCCAACTCATCAAACATGTGGCTAAGGAAATTAATGTTTCTTAAATATTAATTCATCATTTATCTTCAACTTCCAAACTTAATGAAAATTATGTACGTACACATATTTCATAACCATTTCCTATATTCTCTCCAACACCCCTACATCTTAGGAAGGACTTGAGTCCACTTGTCCTCCCATGCTTAAATTTCCTCCAACCATCCCTAGATTCCCCCAGTCAAGGTGAGATGAGTGACACTTGCCTTCTCCTTCCCCCTTTCTCTCAACCTTCACCGTTGCTCACAGCCATCCAAATCTATAGATCTGATCATGACCGTTGATCTGAGCCACATCATCTAATCCTCTCAAAGTCTATAAAATCAGGAGCTTCAGTTGAGAGAGAGTTAGACTTCAAGAGACTTCAAGTGCATTTTGCAAGCTAATCTTATGCATTTGTGAGTTTTTGAAGCAAATAGCAATTATCATATAACATAATCATTTTTAGCATAATCATGTAGTATTGCATATCATAGTATCAGTTAACTACAAGTTATCAGTCCATTCTTCATATGCCATCTTGGAAGCCAATAGTGCATTGTCTGAGAGCACACCATCTACAACTAGGAATAGTGGAGTTAGGACACAATGAGACATAAGCCATGAAAGTAAAAATAGCATTTTTATTTCATATGTACTTCATGTAGTTTCATTGGTTGAATTTGGATTTCCTGTTGCATTTCCATTGGCATTTTGTGAAACTAACTTGTTACAGGTAACATTCTGAGGATGAAATTCAAGCTCACACATTTTGGCGCCCACCGTGGGGCTGGACCTCGCATATACCTTTAAAAATCTCACAAAAAAATAAAATTAACGCATTTGTAATGCAGATTCACGCATGTGTGAATTCTGACAGTGCTTTTGTCTGACAGGTTAGCACATTTGCATCACAGGTTAGCACATATGTCATGTAGGTTAGCACTTTTGTCTGGAAAACTATGCATTTGCATCATAGGTTAGTGCATATGTCATATAGGCTACAGCTTTTGTCTTAAATTTTGTGCATTCGCATCACAGGATCATGCATTTGCATCATAGGTTAGTGCATATGTCAAAGAAATTGCGCTTTTGTATCCACAGAGTAGTGCTTTTGTAGTCTAAGTTAGCACTTTTGATCTGCATGTTAGCGCTTTTGAACAAAAAAATAGCGCATATGTTAGGTTAGCGCTTTTGTTTATAAAACTAAAAAAAATTTCTTTTAGGTCCGAATGTCCAAGAAATTAGATTTTTCAACATACTAACATGCATGTGCAGGATGGCATTTAAGGCAAATTTTATGCATTTCCTCATCTAGTTAATTAAAAGTCTTCATTTGGGAAGTAATATATCATATCTTGTTCATCTAGCTTAACTAAGAGGATGAATTGACAACATGCAACTTGCATTTTTGGTATTTTCTCTAAAATAGTTGCACATAGACTTTTAAAAGGGCTAAAAATGAATACCATGCTTGTTGGAGCAACATCTCCAAATAGGACTTAGCCAACAAATTGCTTTAAAAAGGTTAAAAAGAACACTTGTATTCTGTGTCTCGAAAGTGGTAGGTATATCCTCTCCCTTTAATTGGGTGATCAAAAAGCCAAACCCACTCTTTTACGCTTTCTTTACTTACAAGCAATTAAATCCTTTTAGAGGGCTTACCTTCCTGAGCTGCCTTGAGGGGGCCAATGAGAGGGGAACAACCTAAAGTGGAAACGGGCTAATACCGAGTCCTTCCAATCCACTATAAATAAATTGTGTGTGACAAAAGTCACAAGCAACATGTGCTGATAAGTTCATACCGACACTATGTTTCCCCATAAACCCTATGGAGTGTAACCTCTATAGGCTGGGAACCTTCTGTATTTACAGAGCTGAAAGTGTCGCATGTATGGCCACATGACCGGAAGCCTTTACTAAAAACCACTTGTACTAGTTGCCAGAATCCTTCTAGTTGTTGGCGCAAGAGATCGGACCTCTGAAGCGGCTCACATACATACGATTCCTAGTAGAGATATAAAGTTTTCCATGAGGATTTTTCATGGAAATTGATGCTTGGCTGCCTCGAAGAAGTGAGTGCCGAGGGTGGAGCCAGTGAGGTCAAGCATCTAAATATCTGCTTTGAATAGCGTAGCCTCAAGGGAAACTCCATGTGAGATTCAACAACTATTGTCTCAGCCTGCCATAGGGATTGTACTTGCTTGTTCATTTTGTTTATTAAACATTGTGTCTTCTATGTCTATAACATGTTCCAAATGGTCAAAAATTGAAGAAAATTATCATCTACGAGTGAGCAAAAATCCAACAAATTGCTGAAAATTTTTGATCAAAAGGGTAATACAAAAGCTTTTCAACACTTGAAACATCAAATCAAAATCAAAGTGTCAAAACATCAATGTCAAAATAATTCTTGAAGTAGGCTTGTCTCTAAACCATCACATATTTTCAAACTAGCTCAAACAACTAGGTTGCTAATCCAACAAGTTATACTCAAAAGGTTCTATAAACATCAACATTTAACAAGCTATCAATTCAACCATCTCAAGTGCAAAAAAATCAACATCTTTGTCAAGTTTCTCATCAGGATAATCAAATCATCTATCACGAAGCTTGTTCAAATCTATACTAGGTTCCTAATCTTGGATATATCTTTCCTATTTTGAACCTAGGTTATATCAAAACCAAAATTGCACCAACATTGGAATCAAACAAACTTGTGAATTGTCAAATGCTTATATGACTTTTAAGTATCACCTTAAGAAAAGAAAACCTAGTTACAAAGCTACTCAGAAAAGAATAAGATTCTTGTATATCAATCGCAAGATCTTATTGAAACATAGGACATTCCTACACCATTTTCGTCACTACTTACATGGCTACAGTACAAAATTTGATGGTGAAACTTTACAAAGACGTGCCTGTCAACAAAGAGATGCTTTATCCCAACGAATAAACAATAGTGGTAAGATCAACAAAGTATATCTTCCTAAATCAATAATCACCTATTGACCTTGTCCTTTGGAACTTTCAACAACTTTGAAATAAACACATGCCAATTTGGACTAGAGCCCAACACAAACAACTTAGAAAACAACAACAAATGGAGGAAGAAGATACTCCTCTACTCCACACTTTTGGATTCACCATTGTTGATGAAGAAGCAGTCAATAACACCATTAGAGACCTAGAGGAAGATTTCAAATTTGATAGGCTAATGGAAAAATTGTTGGCTAAACAAAAAGAAAAATATCTCTTGATGTTGGCAAAATCTGGAGCCAAACTACCACAAGACTTTAACATGGAAAGCTTGAAACAAGATACGAAGACAAGTAACGCCCAAAACACAAATGAGCAAAATAATGAAGATGTGAACAAAGAAAGTAACGAAGAAACAAGGAAAGAAAGGGATGATAAAAGAAAAGTGCGTAGTGACAAAAAGACTCACGATGAAACAAGGAGAGATTATGTAGATAATCCGTTATCAAACCTTACTCAACAAATACAAACTCTACAACAATAAATACAAGACATGAAAAATGGGACAAGCTCCAAGAAATATTCATTACAAGATATATGCCCATATCCTTTTGATAAAAATTTGAATATGGTACCATTTCCGCAACATTGCGAGATTCCTAAATATGACAAATACGATGGAAAATCTGATCCTCAAGATCACATTAGGGAGTTTTGTACTATGAGCATGGAATTTTCTCACAATGAAACTTACCTTATGCATCTTTTTCCTACGAGTTTAAATGGACAATCAATGGAGTGGTTTTCAAGAAGGATCCTTTGAAGAACTTGTGAATAGGTTTATTTCACAATATTCCTACAATATAAGGAATGAAATAACAATACTAGATCTCTATAATGTTAAACAAAAGAATGGTGAATCCTTTATGATTTTCTTGCAATGATGGAAATGCATGTTTAATAGTTATCCCTAAGATGTACCTGATCAAGAAAAAATGGATATATTCATTGATAATCTTATCAGTGAAATGAGTTATCGATTAAGTATGCAATGTCCTCCCTCTTTTGCCAAAATGATGAAAAGTGGTCTGAAAATAGAGAACACAATGGTAAAGAAAGGAGAACTAAAAATTTACAATAATTCATACAACAACAACAACAATGACAAACCCAAGTTCTGGTCAAAGAATAAGAATGTCGGCAATGAAGGGAATGACGATAATAGTAATACAAAACAACAACAACCAATTTTCAATCTATCAAGTCAAAACCCAAGAAATAACAATCCAGAAAACAATAAAGCTAAGTCCTTTTTCTCCAAACCATGGAGGAAATTCACAAACATAGGAGAATCTTTGGAATCAGCTCTAAAAACTTTGCTTGCTAACAAATTGATTGTTTTGCCAGAAGCAAGAAATTATGAACCACCAGTCAAGCCCAATTGGTGGAATGACAATCATTTTTGCAACTATCATAGGAATAAAGGACACCTAACAAATCATTGTCAGAGATTCAAATACCTTATCCAAGATCTAATCAATAATGGAACCATCACAGTGGATAGCCATAAAACAAATGAATCACACTTGGCTTTCAAAACTCCACTTCCAAATTATGACAAAGGTGAATCGTCTGAATTAAAAGATGACAAAGGAAAAGCCAAGATGAATTACACTTATACCTACGATGATGTAGTGAATGTAATCATTGTTAACAAAAATTCATCTTCTGAACCAATCAATGTTATCACGAGAAGCAAAGCAAAGATTACTTTTCCAGGTGTAACAAAAGATCCAACATCCAATCCACAACAATACAATTTATTAGAGCAATTACAGTGAATACCTGCTCGAATATCAATTATAGAACCTCTCAAGATTTCACCTATGCATAAGGAAATTTTGGAGAAAGCTTTAGTAGAAACAACAGTTTCAAAAGATTTGGATGTAGATCAGTTCCAAAATATGGTAGGACACCTTATAACTCCTCATTGCTTATCATTTTTTGGAAAATGATGATGTGTCCTTACAACATCCTCACAATGCTCCCTTACATGTTGAATTCTCCATAAATAAAACTTGTGTCAAACGTGTGCTCATAGATGGAGGAGCTGGATTAAACATTTGTGCTCTAAGTTTGATAAAAGCTTTGGGATATTCAGAGAATGCAGTAGATCCAAAAAAGAAAATAACCATCAAAGTTTATGATGAAGCAGAGTGTTCTTCTAAAGGAACTGTTGTGATGTCAATAAGGATAGGACCTGTGGAAAAGGATACATTGTGCCAAGTTTTAGATTTTAACCTCTCCTACAACATTCTTCTAGGGAGACCATGGATTCACAAGATGCAAGAAGTTCCTTCTACATATCATCAATGTGTAAAATTTCCTCATGAAGGAAAAGAGATCACTATAATTGCAGACTCCAATCAATATTGTAATAATTTGAAACCCGCACAAGATATAAGAGTTCCACATAATAGAGAATCAGTATATCCTACCAAAGAAATTCAAGAAAATTTATGGGAAAATTTTTAAGAAAATCTCAAGTTAAATGATGAAGGAATGGGAAAGTATTCTTTGCAAAATTTTCCACTTTCCCCTAAGTCATATGGGAAACCTACAGATATTCAGTCAAAGGCATCAGGAAAATCAAAACATATGTTTAAAGGAACCTTTGTTAGTGCTAGAACTCTTGAAGAAGAAAATGAAGACAAAGACATTCTTGGTTGGTTGTACAAGGATGAAGATAAAACTATAGCAACAGCAACAGAAGTCAATATTCCCATAAAACAATATGGCAAAGGATATGAAATCATGCAAAAGATGGGATATGAAGGAAAAGGACCAATTGGTAAGAAACATCAAGGTATTTTAGAACCTATTTGTCTGCACTCACAATCCACAGAAGATAAATCTGGGCTGGGATATCTAAAGTCTAATCAAAAGAAACATAATCATCAACAGCAAAAATGGAGAAAAAAATCAGTTTCTAAAGAAGAAAATTGGCAAGAAAAGCTACATCAAACGGCCAAAACAGTAACCAATAAGAAAAAGAAAGAAGAAGAACATGAAAAGAAATAAGAAGAGACTACCATCAAAGGTGAAGAAAAACCTTGTCAACAAGTTCTAAAAATACAAAGGCAAAATCCAAACAAGATATTCTAGAAGCAGTAAAAATAGAGATGACAGAAATCAAGGAATTTTTTGCACCACATGACATTCTAGTATGGTATAGTGGAGTAATCTTAGATTAGGATTCAGAGATAGATTCCAATGAATATGAATGGAGTCTAGATATCTTATCCACTACATCAAGTAAGGAACACAATGAAGATCAAGCAGCTATCATGAAAGAAGACTTGTCTATTACAGAATAAAAGATGAAGTTAGAAAGAAGACAAGAGAAACTCAAAAGTCAGAGAAAAGAGGCGTATGTAAAAAGAAAAGGGAATGACAAAGATAGAGAAGAAATGCCACCAGAAGTGCAAACAAAGACCAGATATGGAAGAACCATAGAAGAACTAAGAGATAGTCAAGTTGGACTAACTATTAATCCAGAAGAAGTTGAGTTTGAAAGGAGACAAAATCTAGTAAAAGAATCTACTTTACCTTGTGCACAAATATGTCAACTTCTAAATGCAAATAAGGTCAACCAAGAAGGAATTTGCAGCATCAAAGATGTGTGTGTGGATATAATCCATTCATTTAAGGGACACATGTCAGTTGAAGAACCACTTGAGTGTGAACTACAAAATGCTAATATAAATTTTGTTAAGACTAATTCGGAAACGCTTATGAAAGACAATTCTCACAAACATTTAATCTATGATAGTACCTATTCTACGCCAAGCTATGATCATTATGTCATGAATATTGAAACACCTAATGATGACGATGATTATGATTTACCCCTTCTCCATCTTGAACTAATTGATTGGGATAATTTAGACAACCCCGAACTGAATGTCTTTTCTAATGACCATGACTTAGCCGTGTACCTTAACATTGTTGAACCCATCCATCCTAAGATATCTTCCATTGAAGAATCAAGTGATGTTTCTCATAGTCAAGAGAATGCCAAACTTTTTAGTCGTAAAAGTGAAATAAAACAAGGAAAGAGACCTATTGTTGAAAACCATTTCATGGAAACATTAGATCAATCAAAAGAGAAAACAAAAGGTGTATCTGAAGGTGAAAACCTCCTTGAGGCGCCAGAATATGGAAAGTTTGACATTCTTCCTACATATTTTCAAGAGAGATCTGTTATCCTGATAGAACCAACAGAAGCAGTAAATATTGATACATCAAAAGATCCTAAAATACTTCATTTTGTTGCCTTGTTATCAAAAAGAGAGAGGAAAGAGTACATGGAATTCTTTAAGCAAAGACAAATAAATTTTGCTTGGTCTTATGTAGATATGCCAGGACTTAACCCAGATCTTATCATGCATAATCTTAATGTGGATTTAAAAGAAAAACATGTTAAGCAAAAACTGAGAAAGATGCGTCTGCATATTTCTCTCCTTGTCAAAACCGAGCTCAAGAAACTATTAGAAGTGGGTTTTATAAGACCAGTTGCTTATCTAGAATGGGTCTCAAGTATTGTACTAGTATCAAAGCCAGATAAGAGCATAAGAGTCTGCACAGATTACAGAGATCTGAATAAAACATATCCAAAAGATGATTTCCCACTACCAAGCATTGATATCATAGTAGAATTATCAACAGGACATGAGATGTTTTCATTAATGGATGGCTTCTCAGGATATAATCAAATAAGAATCACACCTGAAGATCAAGAGAAAACAACTTTCACCTGTGCATGGGGAACGTACTGCTGGAATGTTATGCCATTTGGGCTTAAGAATGCAGGAGCAACTTATCAAAGGGATATGACAACAATTTTCCATGATATGATGCATACATTCATGGAAGACTATGTTGATGACATACTTGCAAAATATCACACAAGAAAAGAACATTTGAATATTTTAAGCAAGATTTTTGACAGGCTGGAAAGATATCAATTGAGATTGAATCCAAAGAAATGTGCATTTGGGGTAACCTCTAGAAAGCTCCTTGGATACATTATATCAGCTCGTGGGATTGAAGTAGATCCTAGAAAAGTTAAAGCTATCATGGAGATGGAGTCACCTAAGAACATAAGTCAATTGTGATCTTTACAAAGAAGGTTGCAATCAATCAGGAGATTTGTTTCTCAATTGGGCGATAGATGTCTTCCATTTACCCATCTTTTACATAATAATGTTCCATTCAAATGGGATACAAAATGTCAAGAAGCTTTCTTGCAAATAAAAGAATATCTTATGAGTCCTCCAGTACTGATATCACCAACCAAAGGGAAACCATTGTTACTCTATGTCTCAGCAACAAGTGTATCATTAGGCACTCTCCTAGCTCAACATGATAATGAAGGAAAAGAAAGAGTAGTTTATTATATCAGTAGAACACTTGTTGGCTATGAGTTAAATTATTCCTCAATTGAAAAAATATGTCTAGCAGTTGTATTTGCAACTCAGAAGCTATGACATTATATGTTGATTCATTCTGTAAAACTAATAGCAAAGATAGATCCTCTCAAATATTTGTTGAGCAAGTCAACATTGACAGGGAAACTAGCAAAATGGGTTATGATACTGAGTGAATTTGACATAGAATATGTTAACCAAAAAGCTATCAAGGGACAAGTCATTGTTGATCAATTGGTTGATGCACCTTTACAAAATAACATGCCTTTGCACATCGAATTTCCTGATGCAGATATCTTGATAGTCAGTACAAACTTTTGGGAGTTGTATTTTGATGGTTCTTATTCCCAATATGGATCAGGTGCAGGAATCTTTTTCATCACACCTCAAAGACACACAATTCTAAAATCATATAGACTGTGATTTCCATGCACCAATAATACTGCAGAGTATGAAGCATTGGCTATAGGACTTAAAATGGCCATTGAATGGACTGTCAAAGAACTACATGTCTATGGTAATTCACAACTTGTCATTAATCAAATAAATGATGAATATCAACCAAAGGATGATAAGCTTATGCCATACAAACAGGTGATAGAGGAATTTAAAGAGAACTTTAAAGAAATCACATTCACCCAGATTCCCAGAAATGAGAATAAAGTAGCAGATGCGATGGCTACAATAGCATCTCTCTTACAAAATAAAGAGAATCAACAGCATTACAAATTTCTCATGGAAGATATCTTAACCCCTACCATCCAATCCCAGCATACCTATCGAATTTGCCATATGTCAGGAACTAGTGAATCTTTATATGGTCAAACCTACCAATATTTGAAAGATCATATCCTTCCTCTAGAATTATCTCGTAATCAATGAAGAAACTTTATCCGTCAATCCTCTTGCTATACCATTATTGCTGATATCCTATATAGGTGTGGTCTAGATAGTACATTGTTGAGATGTCTTGAAAAAGATGAATCTGAGAGAGTTCTTAATGACATTCATGCAGGTATTTGTGGTACACACACAAGTGGTTTAACATTGGCTAAGAAACTTATTTGTATGGGTTACTTCTAGCCTACTATGGAAAGAGATTCATTCACCTATGCTAGAAAATGTAAACAATGTTAGATCCATGGAAATCTAATTCATGCACCAGCACAAGAGTTATATCCTATGACAGGATCATGGCCATTTTCACAGTGGGGCCTTGATTTGGTAGGAAAGATCAATCCCTCATCTTCTAATGGACATAAGTTCATTCTGATTGCTCCTAAATATTTTACTAAGTGGATTAAAGCAGTGCCTTTAACAACAATGATGAGAAAACAAATATCATCATTCTTCTTGAATTACATAATCTGTCACTATGGCGTTCCTATGACCATTATCACTGATAATGGAAGACCATTCAAAAATCAAGATGTGAAAGAGCTATGTGAACAGTTTCATATTCAATATAGGTTCTCTACTCCATATTATCCATAGGGAAATGGTCAAGCTAAGGTATCAAACAAAACTATCTTGAAAATCTTGAAGAAAACAGTCAATGAAGCTAGATAAGACTGGCACATTCAGCTAAATCCTGCTCTTTGGGCATACCGAACTAGCGTCCGCACTCCAATAGGGGCAACTCCATAATGTTTGGTCTATGGATCAAAAGCTATATTACCTATAGAAGTAGAGATACCTTCTCTATGAGTATCCTTGCACGGTCTTATACCAGAAGAAGAACAACGAGTCTCTCAACTCTAGGAACTAGAATTAATTCAAGAACGTCGCCAAAATGTAACAGAACATTTGAAAGTATACCAACAAAGAATGGCAAGAAGCTATAACTACAAAGTCAAGCCGTGTATTTTCCCGATTGGAGATATAGTTCTAAGGGAGAATCCAAGAAATCAGCAGGATCGAGAAAAAAAGGGAAAATTTGAACCAAATTGGCTAGGACCTTTTGTCATAGTAGCAACATATGGATCAAGAGCATACATGTTATCTACCCCTGAAGGTGATTAGTTTGATGAACCTATCAATTCTATCCATCTCAAGAAATTCTATGCTTGAGATATAAAGTCCTAAAATAATCAATAAAAAGCATATAAAGTCCTGAAAAAATCAATAAAAAGCATATAAAATCCAAAACAAAAATGCAATAAATTTAGATGGTGAAAACCTGGTAAACAGACGTTATCTAAAAAGTAAGTTCCTCTATCTATGAGATCACTTTGCACACCTATCCACTCTATCCTATCATATCTATCCAATCCATCTATCGCTAGCTTATCCATTCCATCTTTTGCATCCATTGCTCTGCACCATTTAGCAAGAAATATGCAACTTACCACCAGTTATCAATCTTTCACACACTTGTCGTAGTCACTATCTTAGATTTTATCAAAACCAATCAATATGCATTTGTATCCATCCATGGTTTGGATCTTGATCAATTCATACATCCATAATAAATTTTTGTTTTCGCTGGGGACAAAATCCTAATTCCTTTTGGTAAGGTGATATCTTGAATCTTTGAAAAAAAATCAAAACATTCGAAAAACTTAGAACAACCAAAAACACCTAGGATTTTGAAACAGATAACGAGCAGCAAAGCAATGAAAAATCAAGGCATTTCATCAACAACTGAATCATGAAACTTAGAAACCGAAGAATCAATCAGCAAGTAATACGAGATTATCACAGATCATTTATTAAGATGATTATATCAGTTAATGACCATTAGAACATGTGAGTGACATACAAGATTCAATGTTTGTATCTTGATTTAATTGCTGATCATGTACTCTATGTGACTCAAGGATGTCCATGACTAGAGAAGCTATGATGGGGCATGATTATTTTCTTTGATTGTTGTCTGTGGTTTATCTCTTACTACGGTATGAACTTGTCTCAGGATATTGTCGGCAAAAGATCAAGGAGGACGTTCCAAGTCATGCATGAAAGGGGATAATCCTTGTCTATTCTACAAGCAATACTCAGGCCAACTTGATCCATTATATCAAGTTGCTTGTATTAACTTGCTATATCAAAATCCATGTAAGGAATACTCAGGTCATCTTGAATATTTATGTCAAGTTGCTTGTATTATCTTACAACATTTTAAAGCTCAATGATGAAATCAAGCACTGTTACAAGATTGCATATGAAGAATGGCAGTACAATTTTTAGGTAGATCATTTCATTAGCTCATTATTCATCTGCATTATAAGCATTCATTTGTCAGTTGCATTATAGGCATATCATTTCATTAATAGATCAACGGTCATAAATAAATATTGAGTATACTTGGACAAACAAAAACAATTTGCATTTTCTCATTTTAGGTGCATTCATCCTTACAATCATTTCAAATCATTTAGTTGCATTTCATCAATTGCATTAGTTTGCATTCAATTAAGTGTAGTGCATCATTATTTGCATTATCATTTCATTTAGCAATCATTTAGTTGCATTTTTGAACTTAGATTCATAATCATTATAAGCATTACATAAAAACTTAAAAACACTTCATATAGATCATTTGCATCATCAAAAGAAAATCAAATCATTCATTTGTATTTTTCATATAGATCATTTATTTAGCATCCAAGATCATCAAAAATCGAAAATCAATAAAAGCATTTATCATTGCATCATCATATAGATCATAATCATAAGGCAAGACAACCATCATCCATCTAATCACTGCATCCATATAATTAAGGCATATAAATATGAAGCATCATCACCAAATAGAGTAACATGCATAATAAAGATCATCATCATATAGAATCCATGTCTGCATATAGATCATCATAAAACAATAAAAGTCCAAGTATACAATGATATCAGATAAAATAATACAAATGCCTCATCAAATAAAAATCAAGTCAAGGTTGTCCTATACCACTACCACCTGACTCTATCCGTCTCTATGGCTGTGGGCAAGAAGATCCTCTAGATGCCTATCTCCCATGATCACCACTCCTCTGAAGAGGTCCCATGGCCTTACCACTGCTAGTATCCATCAACACGGTGGTATGATAACTACCTGCTCTCTAGCTCTCTACAACTGCCTCCTCATATCATCGTCGCTAGTAGGAAGTCTCCTTCCCAGCATGAAATATTGCTCTAACTGTATCCATTGAGAGAGTACCTGATCCAACCTACTGAATATGATCAAGAAGGCCCTGAGTATCCTGTTGTCTCCTAATAGCTCTATCCTGCTCAGTAATAAGATTTTGTACCTATGCTCGAAGCTGATCAATTTGCACTCTCAGACTGTCAATAGTATCTTGCCCTGGCACATCATGCTCTGGTATAACCACATCTAGCATATCATGCACTGGTACAACCTGCTCTAGTACATCCTATTGTGGCACATGAATTCCAATCCCCTCACCACCAACCTGTCCAACTACTGGAATCTCAGTTCAAGTAACTCTCCAAACCCATCATCTAATCAAGGGAGCATGATCCTCAGGATCCTCATCATCTCCACCATGTGTTGCAATAACCCTAGGATCTGGCTAAATCTATCCAAAATCAATACCTCTCCCGCAACCCCCATCCAGTCCTATCACCCTGCCTCCTATCAATGGCAACCCTCTCGGTGATCTCATACATGTCCTGCCATGCTCTCTCCCAATCCATCCAACATCTCTCCCACCCATAGGACATGCTCTCTCAAACCTGCCAACTGGTCCAAACGGTCCTCCACGGACTCTCAATCAACCTCCCCTCCGTCTAGGTCTCCTACCACCACCACCTCCATCCCCGCCATCATCTCCACCTCCCCCAACCTCATGAGCAGCTCTAAGCTCTTCTCTCCATCTCCGTCTCCTAGAAACTGGATCATTTGAATCATCATCCTCATCTCCTGAGCTAGGAGGAGGATTTGTTGGATTAGTAATACGAGGAAAGGGATGAGCTAATATATACTAGGCATAATCTACAGTAACCCCTCGATCAATAATGTGCAATCTCATATCATAAGCCACTCTTGGAGTAGCAACAAACTCTGCACAAGCAATCTCAAATGACAATGACGGTCCCCAATCTTGCCTATCTCTGTACCGTCGAACATATATCATCACACTAGTAGGCATAGGCTGGATGATACCAAACTATCTCAAAATCTGACCAATCAACTATCGCTCAACAATGAAAGGTGTCCAACCAATGAGATATCTACTCTGCATGATACATGATAATGTCTGTGCATCATCCATCCATGGCTCACAATCAAGATATGGTCTCCAAGTGATCATGTCCAATGAATCAAGCACCCAATGCCAATACTCCATCTTACCCAGCTTATGCTGAGTAAGGATACCTGCATAGAAATATACATATGGCTACCTCTCTCCATGAACTCTATGATGGATAGGCTGAGTAATAACAATATGCTCCCAGCACCAGATCTAAAATAAAGTGCATCTAGTAGATAAACTCGCACTCTCATCATACACTACCTGGTGAAGATCATGATATAAATAAGCTAACATGCAAACACCCCAAGCATATTGAGTACGATGCTGCATCATACTCAGAAGAATCTCACCCCATCCAACAGAAAAACCTCATGATCTCCTATCAGGACATATAAATCCTCCAATCAAACCAGCAAGAATAACAGGAAGAGCCTCATAATACATCACGATATCAACCCATCTAATCTCTCCTCTACCGATGCTCTCATCAGCAAACACGACTCTGCATGCCTCTATCCCCACCCAAACCTGATAATCATACTGCACTAGCTCACCAGTCACTAGGATGTGCAGAATCCTATAGACGTCCTCAAGAGTCAGACTAATCTCACTCATCGGTAGGTGGAAAGTGTTATGCTTGTTGTGCCATCTCTCAGCCAATGCTATCAACAAACCTCTGTTATGCATAATCTCAGGCATATATAATAAATGGCGTAAACCACAGGCATCTATGTGTCTAATCTCAGCCTGGGTAAGCTCTAGAACTAAATGTCGTACTGCCGCTAATTTCTCCCGACACTGGAGAACATCAAGTTTCTCCTATTTTGTCAAGAGAAATCAATAAAAACTACATCAATCATCAAATCATCAACTATTTATCCAATCAAACTGATGCAATCAAAGCTATCTATCTATCGATCAAATCAAGCTAATCAAAGCTATCTATCAAATCTATTAAATCATCACTATCGATCAAATCTATTGATCAAATCTAACAATCAAATCAAGTTAATCAAAGCTACCTATCAATCTATCAAATCATGCAATTACTCAATCAAGATATTATTTTCATCATAAATGTGTATTAAACATGTTAAATCTAATCATCAAAGTGATTTTTAACTTTTGCACTTATCAAAAATATCAAATTTATGCAAAAGCATTGTCCTATTAAGCATTTGTGCTAAACCACAACAAAAGCGCTAAATCTAAATAAAAATGCGCTAACTTAGTGCATATGCACTATCCTTTTTAACAAAAGCGCCAAAACTACAGGCATAAGCGCTAACCCATGCAAAAGTGCTACCTTTTTGGGCATATGCACTAATAAACAACACATTTGCACAACCCTATGCATATGCGCTAACATTTTTAACATAATCGCTAACATACAGAGCATATGTGCTAATCTAAGCATCTGCACTAAACCTAGTTGCATATGTGCTAAAACAAACTGCAAAAGCACTAAAAAAATACCGAAAAAATTCAAAAAACCAAAAAAGGGCCTAAAAAACATGAAAATTTGAACGAAAATTTGCCAACAAGGCTCGGGATAAGAAACATACCGGATACCCATACTCGGGAGGTCGTTGATAATGCCGAACACGCTCAAAAAGATGGTTCTCCACAGGAATCTCCATTTCGCCACCTCAGTAAGAATATTTTCTCCACAAGTTGACAAGGATAACGATGAAATTAAAATTAGCCTTGGTTAATTTTATATTTACTATTTGAAGAGTAATTAATTTCAATGGGGCAATTTAATTTGTTTTTTACAAATGAATTTAATTGACAAAAGTTTTATCAATTATCATGAGATCAATCGTTCAAACCAAAATTTTTGACAATTTCACGATCAATCTCCTGAGGGGGCACACAATCAGAATTTTCAATCTCTATCAGGCACATTATCGAGACTTGATTTAATCTTTGAAACAATGTTCTCTCGACATCATTTCAAAGAGGGGCAAAATGTATACACATAAAATTGGCTATGAGAAATTAAATAAATATTTTATATTTATTTAATATTTATTCTTCTATTAAATAGTTAATTTGAAAAAATTAATTTATTTAATTCATTTTCATGTCTTTCTATTAATTAATTTAATTGAAATATTTTATTAATTAATTCATCTATCTTATTCCTCTAATTAATTAAATATCTAATATTTAATTATTCCTCTAACCAAGTTAATTAAATATTTAATATTAAATTATCTCCTCCAATCAATTAAATATCCAATATTTAATGGTTATTCGCCTATCCTATAGTCTCAAATATTAAATAATTCTTAAATTATTTAATCCCTTTTCCAACTCACCCTCCATCTCCACTTCATCTTCCCTTTGCCAACTCATCAAACATGTGGCTAAGGAAATTAATATTTCTTAAATATTAATTCATCATTTATCTTCAACTTCCAAACTTAATGAAAATTGTGTACGTACACATATTTCATAACCATTTCCTATATTCTCTCCAACACCCCCTACATCTTAGGAAGGACTTGAGTCCACTTGTCCTCCCATGCCTAAATTTCTTCCAACCATCCCTAGATTCCCCTAGTCTCCAATAAGCATTCTTGTTAATCTTTTTTTTGATCTGAAAAATTCATATGTATTAACCTTTATTCGTTCAATTTCCTCTTCAGTTTCTTTTGGTTGTAAGTGTTTAAGTTTATAATCAATAAATTCTTTATCTAGGTTGATTGCCGCTTGCCACCTTGCATCAATCAAATTATATAAAGAATCTAGAATCTCCCCTTGCAGCTCAATAAGGGCTTTGCTATATTTATTCATACTGAAGATGACTGCATCTTCAATCTCCCTTTGTTGACTTTCAGATATGAACAAACAATGTATTCAAACCTTTGTATATCCCATACTCCTTAATTATTTGAACCATTCTACTGAAAGAATCTTCTAATGTAAATCGTTTCTTAGATACTTTACCTTTACCAATAGTCTTTTTCTTATTAGCACTTGCCCTTAGTGCTCTCTTATCTTATTCTGATTCTATCCCCTCTACATCTGTCACCAGTTTGTAAGCCTTTTCCTTCTTAATTTTACCAGTTTGGTAGGCACAACAAGAGGTTCAACAAATTTACCTTTCCTCTGAAAGTGTATTTTAGAGGGTTTACCTCTTTGGGATTTAGCGGGCTTTACCTTTGTTTCTTCTACCTTCTTCTTTTATGCTGCTTTGGCTACTCTTTTCTTACCAGTTGGTACACTAGAAGTTCTACCTTGTTTAGCCTCATGTTTGGCTCTTGCTACTTCTATATGTTTCTTAGTGAATCCGACCTATTCAACAAAGGCCTCCACCTCTTTCCCTACTTTCTTTTCTATTACCGGTTGCTACAATTCTGAGTGTACTTGAAGTAGTTTCGCCTTATAGGTTCCAAACCTTTCAACAGTGGTATCGACCGATTGTTCTAGCAAATGATTAGCATAAGCAATGAGTAGATCATTGTGTACTTCATATCCCATGGGCATTACCCATGTGCTCCTAGGAATCATAGCCTCCATCATGCATGTATCTATATCTACCATAAAACAAATGGAATCCTCATAGCGATTGACTACTTCTACCGATATGCATTCCCTAGCATGCATTTTCTTTTGAAATTTCTTGGAATATCCCCATGAAACATCATCAAACTTTTCTTTCAGCATCCTAATATTGTTCTTCATTTGTAGTAGGGCAGGTGAACCGGTTATTCACCGAACATCTCCAATATCGAGAAAAAAAAAATTGAAAATAGAAAAACAATCCCAAAATAAGTTGTCTAAATTTAAATCTCATCTTCTTGTCCTTCTTCATAGCTTCTGAATTTGCCATTAATTGGCTTCTTAATGCTTTTGCAAGATCATAGTCCACATTCTCCTTTACCATTCGATATGCAGTGTGTATTGTTGTTGCCGGTATACTATTCATTTTGCTTGAATAGAAGATTCTATAACCAATTACCATTGATGCAAATTTTAATTGCTGGATCATTAATATCATTCACAGTCATGGCCCTTATATACCATCTAGATCATGTTATCTTCTCAACATCATTTTTAGGTATTAACCTCAGCAATGGTACTTCACCAGTTGAGGAGAATCCAGTTTACTACATGGATTTCTTCCTTTGTTATCTTATGAGGTCTATCGAGCCACATGAACTAATCATGAATCCATCTTAAAATAAATCTCACTAACCCATCATCAAAATCATTAATGAAATTTATTGCATGATGAAACCCTTTGTCAACGACGCTTCCAAAATGTTCTTTTAGTATCCCTTTGGTGTAGGAGCACCTAACACAAAAGCACAAAAGGAGTCTATAAGAGGATAAAGATCAATTCATAAGTATATTCAATTACATTTTCATTTGTAATGTCATTTTGAGTCAATATGAATCAATATGTAAGGCTAAAAGAGCCCATTGTAATGAGTTGTCCACGTTGTCCTAATAAGGTCTTGAATTAGTCATTTGGTAAAATTTGTATAAAATATCCTTGGAGGGATAAGATGGTGACAAAAATATATTATTATTCCATCCTAATATGTTTTGAAGGTTATTTTGAAGGTTTAAAGTCATTTGAGTCAAAAGTTGTAAAAGTTGTAAAATGCAACTTTTCAAAAGTTGTAAAAAGACCAAAATGGGAAGTTGTATGGTCATAAGAGGAAGTTGGGTAGTTGTAACTTCCATGTGAAGATTAAAAGGCTATAAAACCTCTATAATGGTCTTTCATAAGAGGATGTAAAAATTGGAGAAGTAATTGGAAAGCATTGGAAACATTTTGGTATCATATTTTCATTGTTTTCAATCTCTTGTTTTGTGATCTTGGAAGTTTTTCCTCTTGTTTCCAGGCCTAGCACTGCCATGTATAGCCTAGAAACGAGTGTATTTCCATAATTATAGTGTATTATATTGAATAATGGTTCCATTTCTTTTGGTTTGAGTTTATTTTATTTAGTTTTCATAAAGTTATGAATGTTTTGGTGAAAACCATTTGGAACTACCCAAAACCCTGGTTCACAGCGACCAGTTTTGGTACAATCATCACAACTTTTTATTTCACCATTGGATCTTTATATAATTTGGAGGAAAATTTTATAACTAGAGTTTATAGAATCTGACTGGAGGGATTGTTTGGTTGATTAATATTTTAATAGTTATTAATGATTGTTCATGACTGTAATTTCATGACCAGAATAGAGTAAATTTCATAGTTTGGACAAATTCTTGGTTTTCATTTGCAAGAAATGAATAGATGAAGGGTTTAAATGATTCAGGTTTAATGCATGATACATGGATATACAATCATTATGGATTGATATATATGGAGAATATTTGATAATGGTTATTTGATTGATGTTTTCATGATGCTCTGCATCACCCTTTCTCATCACATAAAGATTTGTACTAATTAAAAATAGAAATCACACCCATATCCTCAAGTTTGCAATGATAAAAGGATCTTACATCTTCTACATATAAAACTCCATTCGGTACACCAGATAGGGCACCGACAAGGTTTGTTTCCTCAGACTTATATGGATGTCTTTTAACTTCTGGTCTTGCCCTCTCAGTCACATTGACAAGGTGAGGTGTATCCATTTCAAATATGCAAGTCACCAAGCAAGGAGTAGGATTTCTCAGATAAATAGCTTTTTTGCTTCAATACTATGGTTTCCAACCATAAAAAACTTTCAATACTCGATCACCAATTCAAACTTCACTCTGATTGCTTCAAATTGCTGGTAAATGGTTTGAATGCTACTAACACAAACTTTTCTCTGCTCTACTCACTCACCAAGTGCACTCAAGATCGCAATATAACAAATGAAATTCAAAATGTTCTTTTTATTTGCACTTTATCTACCGCAATAAATGCATTTACCGACAAAACCCTAAAACACCTTAAAACACTCTAAAGCATATTATCGGTTGCAAAACTATATGTTATTTACTGATTATGATCCAGAAACACATCAAAACATCAAAATGCATCAGAATATATAGATTTAACTTACAGTACTTAATCTAGGGATTCATCTCAAGATTTAACATTATGTACACCCCAAGTTGTAGAAACAACTTAGTTTCTTGGAGATGGATTCTCCACATTAGGTGAAGAATCTGATTCCTCAAATGTTTTGTCATCACTCTTCTTCTTCCGAGTTCTATTCATCTTAGCTCTGGTTTCTTCAATATCAACTTTCTGCTTTCCTTTCCGGTCTCCAAGATGATTCACTGGTTGGCTCTTTTGTGTTCTTCAAAACTTGGCAATGCGTCCCAATTTATCATAATGATAGCATGCCATTCCAGATGCTCTCCAAGGTCCTACATTGACTCTTCATGTTCTTCTTCTGCAGTTCATTGACACATGTCCAAAATTGTTGCAGATTGAAAAAATCACATTGACTCTCTTCTCCATCTCATAAGGACTAGACTAGTTAACATAGGGTCTTTGCCAATTTGTGATCCTTTGGTCATTGAAATTCCTTCTCCAATTAGCAACAGATCTTGGATTCATATGAGATGTTGGATAATTAGTTCCATACCTGCATTCAATAGATCTATACCCATACATGTTGCATGTATAATAGTAACTTTCAAATTTCTTAGGCACATATCTAGTATTAGGTTTATAACTAGTATTAGCATCAAATATGCTTCTACAAATATTAGCAGTATGTCCTGGTTTATGACAATTAAAACAAACAGATTTGTAAGCTTTCTTACTGGTAGGCTTCTGAGCCTTAGGAGTTGTTTTACCTTCATGCATGTTGCTCTTGGTACTGGAAGGTTCACCCTTGTCAAATTTATTGTATCATAACCCAAATGTATCACCTTTCATCCTCTGAGATTGGATCTGTTCATCCAGCATAGATGAACTCTTGTTCAATTTATCAAACTTCTCATTGGCCTCAACAAGTTCCTTTGTAAGATCTTCATTTCTTTTCATGAGGGTCTCTCTAAGAGACATTGCAATTTCAATATTTGACTGTATTCCTTGTTTTTCCTCTTTCTCCTCATGCCAATGTTCATACAAAGTAGCATTACCCTGCTTAATCTTAAAGATTTCATGCTCTTTATCTCGGATCTGATCTTCAACATTTCTTCTAGCTTCAAGTTCCTCACTCATCCGAATTGTAAGTGCTTCCAGCTCTCTTCTCAAGTTAGTCTTCTCACCATTCATCTTCTCCACTTCTTCAACCAATGCATCAATGTTCGCCTCCTCTGAAGAACTGTTGTTCAAGATCTCCATCAATTGTTCAGTCAGTTCTTTCATTTTAGCTAGTGATGTCTTGTACTTGCCTCTTACGGTTTCTAACTCTCCCTTGGTTTCAACAAGTTCCTTAGCCATTTGTTTGTAACTCATTCCTTCACCCATATTTTCCTTAGGATTAGAGATCCCTTCTAAGTGGTTAATCCTTAAGGGAGTCTAGCTCTAATACCAATTGATGAACTTATAAGGCACTGAGAGGGGGGGTGAATCAGTGCAAGTAAAAACAATACAAATCTGATTATAAATTTTACCAACTTAAAACTCAATAGGATTATAAGGAATAACACCAAGTATGCAATCACCACATAAAGCATAAACCACATGACACAAGAGTTTAGATGTGGAAAACCCAAATGGGAAAAACCACGGTGGGAGTTAGTACCCACAAGATCCACTATCTACAGTATAGAGATTTGACCCGTTAAGGTCTATAACATTGGGTTAGGGGCACACCCTGTTAGGAGTGTCTAAGCCAGGTTAAGAGATTTACAAAAGGCTTGTGAGGACCAGCCCTGCTAGGAGCTACCCAAGTTATTGGGATTTTCAAACACAAGTTAATATGTCACTTGGTTAGAGGATTTAATGATCAGACTTGTTAGGATCTGAATGCACCCTGTTAGGAGTGACCTTGTAAGAGGATTTTCTTGCTACAATTGTTAGGGAGACAACAAGTACAAATGATCTCAGTATAACACCTTTTGTGTCTGATAAGATCCACTTCAAAATATTACAACATCACATACACTTCATCTCTCAACTCCTCTGATCATCATACTATCAGAAAATATAAAATTTGCTAATATCTCTCACACTATCAAGCTCATACACTTATACCCTTTCATACCTTATCACACATTTAAAATAATCATAAGGTCAGCTAGAACCTTGTTAAAATTCTCTAGGTTCAATGCATCTAGACAATCTTGCATTGTATGCTCTAGTTATGTCAGTCATCGACATAAAAAATCCAATTTTGTGTCATTTTACTGATCTGAGTGATTTTCATCACTACCGGTTAAGACTTCATCAACTAATTTGTTCAATCAAACAAATCTCTTTCGCTTGATCGAATCTATACATGCGGTCATGAACATATCTCCATCTAATAGTCTTCAATGCTACTGCATAACTAAATCATCTCATTCTTCATGATTTTCACGTACCGGTTATTGGAATGTAACATTGTCAGTCTTTTACCAGTTGAAGTCTTAATAACCGATTCTGATAAAAACTATCTATGCTAACCGGTTAAGCCTTGTCAATTGAGATGTAGGACTTAGATGAATTAAAGAAATATAGTTGCCATCAATGACAACATATAGATTAGTCATCACACATAAATCTAATCTCAATACACAATAGACATAAACCAGTTGAATCAAGCAAACACACATTACCGGTTTAGTACAAATGATCAAATGCCAACAAGTCAACTAGTTGAAGAGACTTTGATTATCGATATTTCTCAATTATTAATATAATTCTTAGAATGTTATTGTAAGGACACAAGTGGTCACATGGAAAAATCAAGACCACGTATCAAGTGATGAACCATGATCCATTGGCTAGAAAAGTATGTTATGCTATTGGTTCATGGGGAAGGAGAGAGGGAACATGGAGTCCATGGGCTAGCAAGCCATGTTTTTCTAGATGATCCATGTGATAGAGAGGGAAGGAACATGGATTCAACTGGCTAGCAAGGTGTTTTATGCTAGGTGATCTATGAAATTATAGTTTGTCATGGGTCAACAAGTTGTGTTATGTTGTGTGATTTGTGTTGAAAGAGAAAGGAAGAGTCAAAATAGTCTAGCAAGCTAAGTTATGATAGTTCCACTCATCTTGAAAAAGGGGTGCCAAGAAAAGTTTTCTTATTATAAGGCAATTGATCTATGCAAATTGAAAGGAAATCTTTTTCCAAGAAATGCTTTCTTATCACAAGGAAAGCAACTGAAAAGGTTTTTTTAGGACACTACAACAAGGATAACCAAACAAAGAATTGTATGCAAGAAAACTCTAGAAAATAAATTGAAAAAGGATAACTAAGAAAAAAATTGTATGCAAGGGAATTCACAATATGAATTGAACAAGGATAACCAAGGAAAGAATTGTATGCAAGGGAATATACAACATACATTGAAATAGGATTGCCAAGAAAAGCATTTTTTGCAAGGAAATCTACAATATAAATTGAAAAAGGATAACCAAGAAAACCATTGTATGAAAAGAAATCCACAACATAAATTAAAAATAAGAAACAAGTAGGCCACATGTATGCTCCCCCTTTTGATGTCAACATAGTGCTATGTTAACATCTAAAGGTAGAAATGAGAGACAAGGATAAACACCTTCAACACCAAGGAGATATCCTTTAATAAACAATATACATAACTCCAAGAAAAAGAGGCATCCCTCTTTTGAAACATAGAAGAGATAGTTGTACAAGAAGTATCTTGCAACAAGTGTAAAGGGATATTTTTGAAGGATGAATAATGAAAGGAGGAAGAGATATTTTCTTAAAGATATGTAACCCCAAAAATAGAGATCTTTAATAAAGATGAAATCTTTGAAAGGGGAAGGAAACTAAGAGTACACACCTTCCCCATTTCTAGGAAAAGTGGATTCTTAGTGAAGGATTACATGTTGGGAAAATGGTGTCTCAACCTTGCATTTAAATGAGGTTATTATTTATAGTAAGTTTTCATTTCAGCATGAAATGGTGAAAAATTCTCCCCAAAGCTTCTGGTTGGCTAGATAAGCATTTCGGTAAAGTTTCATGACAAGATCACAACTAGTTTTGAAGACATTAAAGTTTCCAGTTTGGAGGGGTTCAATGAAAGGTTTAAACTTAATTTTGAGGAATTTAGAGAGTCTGTAATTTGTCCACCCTCTTCCATCTTCAAGGAATACAATTTCTTCCTCAATAAAATCTAATTTAATAAAGATTTTGCTTGATACATTTCACTAAGCTTAGTCCATACTATATTTGTAGAGTTTTCTTCATGGACAATTGATCAGAATAGAGTCTGCCAGACATAGTCTGATTAGACCCTTGGCTTTTCGGTCCATAAAATCATATTGAGCTGCCTTTGTGGGATTTGAGGGCCTTTAGACATTCGCATCAACAACATCCCACTGTTACTACTTATCAAGTTGCCATTAGTTTTATGTTCAAAGTTCCCACAAATTTAGAGATTCTGTAATGAATGGTTGAGTTGCAGAGTGGAAATAAAATTAAATGTTTGAGGACTGATAATGGTGGTGAATTTTGCTCCAATGATTTTGATAGATTTTGTAAAGATTGTTGCATTAATAGACAAACAGCAACTCTATATATTCCACAACAAAATGGAGTTACAGAAAGAATGAACAAGACACAGATGGAGAAGGCCAGGAGTATGTCGAGTGGTGCTGGTGTAGAACAAAATTTTTGGGCTGAAGTTGTTGCCATTGCTTGCTACCTGATTAACAAGTCTCCTACATCGGCCCTTGTTGATAAAATGCCTATGGAAGCATGGTTGGGTCACAAGCCTTCATTGAGACATCTTAGAGTTTTTGGTTGCAAGGAAAATGCACACGTGCCAAAGGAGAAGTAGACAAAGTTGGAGAACAAGGCTGTGAAATGTATCTTCATCGGGTAAAATTATGGTGTGAAAGGATACAAGCTTTGGGACCCTGTTGCACAAAAGGTAATTCATAGTAGAAGTAGTATTTTTATACAAATTAAGTCTCCTTCTATACAAATTAAATGCTGCAAAAAATCAGGGATTTTCTTTTAAGATGGATATGTCTACAGCCTATGATAGAGTGAATTGGAAATTCCTTTTCAGAATTATGAAAGCTTTTGGGTTTGGGGAAAAGGTGATTCAACTTTTCTCTCAGTTGATTGGAACTTCCACCTCTACAGTTATTGTTAATGGATCCCCTTCCATTTTCTTCAAAAGTTCTAGAGGTCTTAGACAAGGGGATCCCATCTCTCCTATCTTGTTCACTATTTTAGCTAAAAGCTTGGGTATATTTATTATAAGAAATGTGGAAGATGGAAACCTCAAAGGCCTTAAACCATCATCTTCCAACATAACATGTACTCATGAACAGTTTGTTGATGATTCGATTACTATGGGGGAAGCTATCATTAGGGAAGCGAGAAATATGAAGAGTGTTATGGATTCCTATGAATCTGCTTCTGGTCAAAAAATCAATTGGGATAAAAGTTATTTGTTCTGGAAGAATAAATGGAAGCTTTGAAAAAGAATGACACATGGGATCTTGTACCATTGCCTAAAGGATGGAAACCTATTGGTTGTAAATGGGTGTTCAAGAAAAAGATTGGTTCAGATGGAAGCATTGAGAAGTATAAAGCGAGGTTGGTTGCAAAAGGCTACTCTCAAGTTGAGGGTGTTGATTATGGTGAGATATTTTCTCCTGTTGCAAAAATGACATCCATTAGATTTTTTCTTTCTATTGTTGTTGCTTATGATTTAGAGTTTGAGCAAATGGATGTGCAAACTACTTTCCTTCATGGTGATTCGGAGGAGGGTATTTATATGACACAACCATAGCACTATGTTGTAAAAGGTAAAAGTAATTTGGTTTGTAAATTAAGGAAATCCCCGTATGGCCTCAAATAGACTCCTAGGATGTGGTACCAAAAAATTGATACATGTGTGTTGAGTTTGGGATTTGAGCGTTCTAAATTAGATTATTGTGTTTATTATAAATCTGATGGTGATCATTTCCTATACATTGGATTATATGTTGATGATATGTTATTCATTGGTAAAGGGAAAGGTATGATTTTAGAAATAAAGTCTTAGTTCGCTACTAATTTGAATAAAAGATCTTGGTACAGAAAAGCACATTCTTGGGATGGAAATTAGAAGAGATAGAGAGAATGAAAAGCTATGGCCAGGCCAGAGTAAGTATGTAAATTCAGTATTATAGAGGTTCAACATGCATGATTGTAGACCATTGTGTGTTCCTTTTATAATTGGAACACAATTATCTGTTGCAGATTGTCCTACATCCCCATCGGAGATGGAAGACATGAGAAGAGTGCCTTAAAAGTGTGCAGTTGGAAGTTTGATGTATGCTATGGTCTGTACTAGACCAAACATTTCCCAAGCAGTGGGAGTTCTTTCTAGATATAGGTCTAATTCTGGTAGAGTTTATTGAGATGCAGTCAAAAGAGTCTTCAAATATTTGAAGGGTACCTTAGAGTATTCTTTGTATTATCATGGTAATTTAGTTGGAGATGTGATTTCTCTTGATATTCATGGTTATGTGGATTTAGACTAGGCAGGTGATATTGATAGAAGAAGATCCACTAGTGCTTATGTGTTTACTTTATTTGGTGGTGCAATTAGTTGGATGAGTAAGCGACAGGCTATGGTTGATTTGTCCACTACTAAAGAAGAGTATATGGCATCTACTCATGCTTGTAAAGAATCCATTTGGCTTAAGAGACTATGTTCAGACATTAGAATGAAACAAGGAGTCGTGACAGTTTATTGTGACTATTAGAGTACGATCCGCATAGCTAAGAACTTGACATTTCGTGCCCAGACGAAGAAAATTAATGTTCAATATCATTTTGTCAGAGATATAGTCAAAGATGGCAGGGCAAAGCTGGTTAAGGTAGAGACTTTGATGAATGTTACAAATTCTTTAACTATGGCTATGAGCACAAAGAAGTTTAGATGGTGTTCAGATTCTATGGGTCTTATGGCTCCTATAAATTGATTCATTGTGTTGATACTCCCTTTTCTCTTGCAAGGTGTTCGACAAGTGGGAGATTTGTTGGGAAAATGGTGTCTCAGCCTTGCATTTGCATAAGGTTACTATTTATAGTAAGTTTTCATTTCAGCATGAAATAGTGTGAAATTCTTCCCAAAGCTTCTGGTTGGCTAGATAAGCATTACGATAAAGTTTCGTCACAAGATCACTACTACTTTTGAAGATATTAATGTTTTTGTTTTGGAGGGGTCCAATGAAAGGTTTAAATTTAATTTTGAGGATATTAGATGCCCAACATCGCATTGAAAAATGGACGTAAATTGTGTAGAATTGTACAAGGTAATAGAGCACTTCACGAGCTTTCCAACGCTTCAAACGGTTTGTCAATCGGACACACGGTTCACAAGTTATGGCCTCCGAAAGTTTGTACTCCTGAAATAAGAAATGTAATTTGTATTGGACACATAAATGGGTTGTAAAAGGGAAGGTCATGTGTTTATGTGTGTTTTAAGATGTCATAGGGCATCTAGATTGGAGATAAGGTTGATTATACTTTATTGGGTGGTTTCAGCCCCTGATTTTGTAATATTGTTTGACGGTTTCTTGTATTGTATCTCCTATATGAGGTGCATGAGATAGAGGTTGTGTGTAAGAGTCTTATGGCTATTGAGTTACCTCTAAATCTTTGATTAGTGGTACTCCTATGAAGAGATTTCTCTGCAAGTATATTGTAATTTATTTTTGATTGATGAATAATATATTGGGCGACTTTTGGACTGTGGGATTTTTCTCCTGAAAGGGTTTTCCCTATGTAAATCACTATGTTGTGGTATGAATGCTATTTATGAGTATTTCTGTTAAGTTTATGTAACTATTGTGATGATCTGTAAAAGTTTTTTCATTACCCTCCTCTCAAGGTTAGTGTAGGAAGTTGTTCTGCCACTTAACTTCCTTACATTACACACAACCACTAAGGAGATACTATTCATAAAATACATACCCTTTCAAGAAAGGATTAAGTCCAAACTAAAGGACACACATGTGGCATGGAGGATAATTCTATGCAAGAAAGGACATTGAGTTATGAAAGATGCAACTAAACAAAGGAAAAGGAAATCCTTGAAAAAGAATAAGATTGAAACATTATTCTTACCCCCCAAGCATGGAGATAAGAATAAGAAAGGTTGTTATGTTGCTAACCAAGTATGGTTTCAAATGAAATTGTACCACCATGAATGACAAAGAGCCCCCAAAAGGTAAGATACTAAGATCACATAGTGAGGAGCAACATAATAGACAAAGGAAAGTGCTACTACACTATTTTATAGTTTGAAAGAAATATTTGCACTTCATTTGTTATAAATGTGATATCAAGTGTTCTAACATATTGCTTAAATTTATACAATAACCAATAGTATGACAATTTATATGCTAAAAGAGACAATATTTAGTGCAATCTATTGGTTGATAGGGTTTCCTATTTTTTATATAAGGAAAGGAAATTTTATCATCATTTAGAAGTTTCCAAAAGACTTCTTCCATGGAAAGAACTCTTTTATTAGAAGGATGAGGTTAGAGAACTGATAAAGGAAGGGGGTGGATTTTTATTATGCAATTATTTGTAATTTTTCATGTCAGGACATTTTGAAGGGAAAGAGAGATGCATAGAAGAGGAAGGAATATCCATAGATGAGGAAGGAATATCCTTTGTAGGAATGTTCTCATTTCTATCACCACTATTCATATCCACTTTGTTAGATAGGGAGGAAGTATTCTCATCATCTAGAGGTTCATCTCTATTCAATTTTATGTTAGGAGATAGGTCATGAATAAAGTGCATAACATCATCTTGCCTCAAAATATGTTGATGATTAAGATAAGATCTAGGAAAATAAGGAGGATCTAGAGGGACGGATGCACTAAGATTAACATGTATACCTTGTCCCTCTTGCACCAAAGTATCTTTGTGAGAAGAGGATGATTCAATGTTGCATCTCAATTGGAGAGATCATTGATAGGAGTATTGATTCTTTCCTTATGAATAAAAGATACCCTATGAGAGGTACAAGTGTGATTCATTTCAATATCATCTCTAAGATTGGCTAGGGTTTCATTTGGCACATCCACCAAAGCTTTTATGAAATCCAAATATTTCATTGATTTCTTTAAAAATATCATCATATAGAAACATGAAATAAGTATGAAAGCTTTCAGAAACTATTTAAATGTAGGAAATAAATATTAAATCCTTGCAATGAAAAACAGTAAAGCTGTTTGAATGAATGCAAGCAACATTAAATGAAAGAAGATTTTTTCAAACACATGATTTTGATAAAAGTAACTAATGATAAATTTAATCACATGTGAAATAGAAAACCAATCAGATTTTGTGAATTTCATTACAAAATATTAGATCTAAAAATACCAAATCAGAAATATGAAAAAAATGCCAGAAGTGCTAAGGTCACCAAAATGTAATGAGGTAGAAATATGATTAACTAGATTAGCTATGTAAACAAAGAATTGACCTATTTCAAGTGACATTACATTAAGGAGAGATGGGATCAATAAATTCAAACTCAATTATGTGAAAAGAGTTGAATTTTGATTGGTTCCACCTCTCTTCGTTCGAGTTGAATTGGATATTGCAAAGATGTAAATTGAATGCTATATGTAGGGCTAAAGATGGAAAATTAACATGAATAAGAAATTTTAGATTCGATATTCAAACATAAACATAGATCTAGAATGAGGAAGATGATTAGAACCAGTGAGTAGAATTTGATCTTGAAAATGCAAGATAGGAAGGCTCTTAAAGACACTATCCTCTGAATGTCAGATGCAGATGAAAGTTATATTTTTTAGATTAGTGTGTAGTCCTAAATATCATCCTAAAGATTTTTTGTAAATTCATTAGGAGATATATAGATTGACCCTGTACTCTACTTTTCACACCTACAAAAGCTAGATACGATCATCTTTGTCTACTTAATCTGATTCCACAAATACAACTTCATAACCTATAGCCTACACTTTCAAAAGAGAGAAAGATGTTGGGAATAGGATTTTGCATAGGTCAAACCCTAGGTTTGGAATTAACCCTTGAAATTAAATTAAAATGATAAAGTAAAATTTTCAATAATATACCTTGGATCTGTTGTAGATGGTTCGAGGTTGATGATGCAATGGTATTTTGATGTAATCACAAGTGTTGATGTAATACCATGACATAACATGACAAGACATAAATGAGCTAATCATAAACAAATTCTTGCATGATGATTGATGTAATTATATGCTCCATGATGTCTAGATCTTGAAGAATGTGGTGGGATGAAATGTTGTCTTGATGCTATATGAATGGATGCTTGAAGATGGATGATTCTCTATGAAGAGTTCTCAAATTTCCTTGATTAGGCAAGCCTCCAATGGTCAAATTGAGACACTATGATCCAAAACCAACTTGTAGGAAGCAAACATTGGCATGTTCAATTTGGGTCTAGTATTGGGGGGACAACAGTGCCCGAAGAATCCCTATGCAGGAAAATGACACTCTAAGCACCCTTGTCCACCCAAAATGGGGTAAAAGACAAGAACAATGTGCACTTATATTGAGATAGGGACTCAAATCACCATGTAGATAGATGACATAATTTTTGAGGTAAATAGGCCAAAAATAGGCTTAGATGAGAGATAAAATGGGTCACACTAAGGTAGGGGCACAAAAAGTGGTGTAAATTGTATAGGGTTACAATTTATGACATGAGAGAAAATTTGTCAAATTATCTCATCTCAAATGTAGTGAGACTACCATTTAGCTAATCGATTCAATATTTATCCAAGTCCTTACTTTTCTCAATAGCTGATACCTTATGACTATAAGATTTGGGAAGATACCTAATTACCTTTTTCACAACCTCATTTTCTTTCAATCCTCCACCAATAACTTTGATTTAGGAAGAGATCTAATTAAATTTTTCACAAACTCATCTTCTTTCAATTCTCAACTAATACCTCTAATCTCATTCACCACTTCATGATTAGGAGAATCCTTCTCAATTTCAGTTCAGCTATTTCATTCATTATTGATTGATAGCGAGTTCTTTGACAATAGTTTGTACCTTAACCTAAAGAAGTGTTCTTCGGCTGTACACGTCCTTCTTGTATCTTTACTAAGGTAGTTCACCTTATTTCTGCAAGTCATTCAGGTATTGGTGCTCCTTGGCTGCAGTCCTAAAATGTTGTAATCATTCTTATTCATATTGTGAGTTAGATTCTCACTGTGGTTTCCTTGTTTGGGTTTTCTATGTAAATCTGGTATTTATGTGTTTATGATTGATGTGTTGATGGTTAAAGTGTTGTTGTTAAATAATTTTACTAATAATTACTTTTGAAATTTCATATTGATTCACCCTCTCTCTTAGTCATGTCGGGTGTTCAACATTTGGGTGGTCATTTATTATAGCTTATGACAATATGACAAAGTGCAAGTAATATGATAAATATAATCATAGGCACCTTAGACAAAAAGTAGAATTGGTATTTGAGTCTAACCAATTTTGATAACGCACCTCTTTTAGGCTTATAAATGGTTTACCAAAACTATCCCATGGTTTCACTTTGTAAATAAATTGTATAAATTGGAGCTTGAAGTAGGAGGTTACATAGGCTATTCTGAGAGATGTTTGAGTAAAAAAATGGCACTAGATTCAAGGGGATGAGTTGGATTGATTTAATATTATTTTGAAGGATTAATACAATATTGGATCTCTTTGGTTATGAATTTTTTCTCACAAGGGTTTGTATGTTGGCAATTTGGAATTGATTATGTGTTGCATTGATGTTTTGTCATCTATGACAACACTGGTTGTTTTGGTTGTTTATCGGTTTCTGATTGGTTCTGGTAGAGTGGTTGATTATTATATTGATTCAGTAGGATCTGGTATGCTTTGGTTTGTGTAACTAGTTTTGATCTGTCAATCATGTTATTCAGATGTGTATCACGATCAGTTGGTTCAGGATTTGATGACTCGGGAGCTATCATTTGTTCTAGTAAGCCTTTTGGCCACTGGTAAGGGTTTTACCGATAGAGATTTGTTGAATATCTTTTGATGCATGTGATAAGTAGTGTTGGTGCGGCTTCTAGATGGCTTTCAGGATGTTGTTGGTTATCTTGTTTGTGTTCCAGTTAATCGGTGGTTTTGGATTTGGTTTATGGAAACCTATTTTGTGTCCGGTGTTATCTAGGTCATGGACTGGTTTCTATAACATGTTGGATGATATTCCCAATGTGTTATCAGCGGGATTTAATGAATAGTTTACATTGTTTTTAGCCTTAGCTGACTTGGTTGATAATTGGATTATTGGTTTATGTTATGAATTTATTGTATTATCTTTTAGGTGGTCGACCTAATTGTTTAGGTCCTCAGTTGGTATAAATATGATGTAAGATCTCTTTCGAGATCATAGGTTGATAGATCAAGGTTATGGGATGATCTGTGTGGGAATAATGTTGTAATCATATGCAAAAGGTTTGGTCAATCATAGGTGATTGAATTGGGTTTGTAAGAGAGGTTTAAGGCCTCTGGTATTGAGCTTAACTGGAACTGTACTTAGGCATAGGAGATGCTATACTTGTAGTTCACTCTTCTTTCTGGATTATAGTCTGATATTTATGTAGTCAATGAGGCTCCTTTTTGTGATGACCAGTGTGCTCTAGGCTGTTGGACTTTCTACATGTGTAGGACCCTCATATTGTAATCACATACTTACTACATAAGTATTATCTGACTGTGGGTAGGCTTCCCACTATGGTTTTTCCCTTTACTGGGCTTTCCACGTACAAGTTCTAGTATCATGTGTTATGGATGGTAACTATTCAATGATTTATGTTTATGTTTAAATTATTTATCAGTCATTCTGGTATTTGGTTTATGCATTCCGGTATTAAGTTTATATGTTCCGATAATACGGATTTAAATGCTTACATGTCTATAATCTGGTGACAACTGATTCAACCCCCTCCCCCCTCTCTTAGTTTTCCTCTGGTTATCTAAGTTATTTAATAATTCGTATAAGAGCTTGGTCCTCTCTATAGAAGCTTAACTGCTTGAGGAAGATCCTATGGCATCTAGTAGTTCAAGTTCATCTAGTTCATTGGTGGTTGTTTTTCAGAGAGAAATTTCGAGGCTTGATGGAACAAATTACAGGGTACAAAAGATTCAGATGGAGACTCATCTGAGATGTCTTGGAAAGGAGATTTGGGAGATCACTAAGAATGGTGTTACATCATTTAATCCGTCATCTAGAAATCCTCCTCTGGTTGGTCTAGATAAAGAGCTTGAGAATAATTTTAAAGCTACAGAATCCCTTTTGTGTGCACTTTCTGATCAACAAATTATGGGACTAACTAACAAATCAACTACAAAGGCTACATGGGACAAATTGGAGACTCTGAATGAAGGTGATCCTGCTGTTAAAATTGCTAAACTTGATGGTTACCAGGTAAGGTATGAAAATTTGAAGATGAAAGGATTACTGCTTTTATGGAGAGAGATAATGAGATTGTTTTGGGAATTCAATGTTGTAGTGGATCTCTAAGCGAAGATGAAATAGTTTCTAAAGTATTGAGAGATTTGCCATCGGATTATAAGATGAAGGCTACTACAATTAATGAGCTTAGAACTATGGATAACACCTCTATTAATAGGGATACCTTGGTTGGGAAATTATTTTCTTTTGAGCTTGAGGAATTTGTACCTTCTGGAACTTTTAAATCTAAATCTCCTTTTCACGCATCTACATCATGTACCAACAAGAGTGATTGGAAAGCTTTATATGCAAAGGAACTAGAGGATATGAAGAAAGAAGATGAATATTTTGAGCAGCTTGAAGCCTTATTTTCTAGAAGAGTACCTAAAGGTCCGACAGGAAGTAAGTATGAAGTAAAATCACCTTTTAAATTCTTTGCATGTAATAAGATAGGTCATTTTGCATCTAGATGTCCTGAAAGGAATTCAAGATTTGAAGAAAGAGATAGAAGATCTTTTAGGCCTAACCATGATTATTAGAACAAGCATAATTATAGGAAAAACAAAGACAAATCATGCTACTATGTGGATGAGGAAGGTGTGACTAATTCTGATGATGAATTGACACAAGATCAGCTAGTGGATCTGGCAATGGAAAGGAATGGGTATTTTTGGCTATCAAGGAAGATGATTCGGTACTTGAAGAGAAGGCCCTTGCTTCTAAAATTGAAGACAAGGATGAATGGGTAATTGATAGTGGATGTTCACATCATATGACTGGAGATTAAAAAAAGTTATTATCTATGCAAGAATTTGATGGTGGTCTGGTTAGATTTGGAGATGACAAAGCATGCACAATTAAGGGAAAAAGGAACAATATCATTGGACGGTAAGCATAACGTTGATAATGTTTATCATATTGAAGGTTTAAAGCATAATATTTTGAGTGTAGGACAATTGGTGGATAAGGTATTTTAGTTACAGTTCAAGGATGGAAAATGCAAGATTATCAATAGATCTGGTTTGGAAATTGCAACCGGTACACAAACTAAAGGTAATATCTTTCATTTGAATTCCGGTGAGAAGACATGTTTGATTGCACAAATTGATGAGAGTTGGCTATGGCATAAGAGGTTGTGTCATGCGAATTTTGATTGCATTCTGAAGATCAGTTCTACTAAGGTAGTTAGAGATATACCTAAGATTGTAAAGCCCTATAATCTGGTATATAAAGAATGTCAAATGGGAAAGAAAGTCGGGATTTCTTTTAAGAGTATACAA
This sequence comes from Cryptomeria japonica, assembly GCF_030272615.1. Classification (NCBI taxonomy): domain Eukaryota; kingdom Viridiplantae; phylum Streptophyta; class Pinopsida; order Cupressales; family Cupressaceae; genus Cryptomeria; species Cryptomeria japonica. The sequence continues at coordinate 232,472,769 of NC_081415.1, forward strand.
GACAAATCTAATGAAATTATTGATCTTATTCATACTGATTTGTGTGGTCTTGCTAGAATCAAAAGTTTTCAAGGTGATAGATATTTCATGCTAATCATTGATGATTATTCTAGAATTATGTGGGTTACTTTTCTAAGGGAGAAGTCTAAAGCATTTGTGAAGTTTAAAATATTTAAAGATAAAGTTGATACAAAAATAGGATTGAAGATTAAATGCTTAAGGTCAGATCAAGGTGGATAATTCACATCCGGTCAATTTAATAGTTATTGTGAGAAGAATGGGATAATAAGATAGTTGTTTATACCTCAAACACCTCAGTAGAATGGAGTTGTGGAAATGAAGAACATAACTATCTTGGATGCAGTTAGAACCATGATGATGGAAGCTAATCTACCTCATATCTACTGGAGAGAAGTTCTAAGTACGGTGGTATACACATTCAACAGAGTTCATATCAAAGGAGATATCGGTAAGATACCTTATGAGTTACGGTTTGGTCATACACCGATAGTTAAGTATTTCAGAATCTTTGGTAGTAAATGCTATATCAAAAGAGATGATTCCATTGGAAATTTTGATCCTAGATGTGATGAAGGAATACTTCTTGGTTATTATAATGAAAGAAAAGCATATAGATGTTATAACAAAATATTGCAGATAATTGTGGATAGTACAAATATCAAAGTGGATGAGCAGAACAAAAGTCAAATAAGAACTTATGAGAGAGAACCGTCACTGGAAATGATCATAATTGAACCGGAAGCACCTATACCAAAACAAAATGTTAAACCAGTTACTCCGACAGTATCAAAAAATTCAACAATAACTGAAGATAATAACAAAGGAACAAAAAATCAGAAGACACCTAGGTATGTAAGGTTGAATCATTTTGAAGATTAGATCATTGGAGACAAAAGTAAAGGAGTGATGACAAGAAGAAGGTTGGCATCTGATGAGGTATCTTTTATTTCTCAATTTGAACTGGCATCAGTAATTGAATCTTGTAAAGATGAATATTGGATAAAATCTATGGAAGAAGAATTAGATCAGATACAAAAGAATAACACATGGACTTTAGTTCCCCAACCTATAAATAAGAATGTTATTGGAACTAAATGGGTTTTTAGGAATAAATTGAATGAGGATGGACAAGTTGTGAGGAAGAAAGCTAGATTGGTTTGTAAAGGATATTCTCAAAAGGAAGGAATTGATTATGGTGAAACCCTTGCACCGATAGCTAGGATTGAAGTTGTGAGATTATTTCTTACTTATGCTGCTCATAAGAATTACAAGGTTTATCAGATGGATGTTAAGTGTGCATTTCTGAATGGAAACCTGAAGAGGAAGTTTATATTGAGCAACCTGATGGATTTTCACTTTCAGATGACAAAAACATGGTTTGCAAGTTAAGGAAAGCTTTATATGGATGGAAACAAGCCCCTAGAGCTTGGTATGCAAGACTGGATAAATATCTTTTGAAGCTTGATTTCACTAAAGGTAATGCTAACAATAATTTATATTAGAAGATCACTAATGATGACATATTGATTATTGAGGTCTTTGTTGATGATATCATTTTTGGAGGTGAAGATAAGTTGTGTATGGAATTCTCCAACAAGATAAAGAATGAATTTGAGATGTCTATGATTGGACAGATGAGTTTTTTCTTAGGTTTGCAGATTACTCAAACTAATAGAAGTATTTTCATCTATCAAACTAAGCATGCTAGAGAGTTGTTGAAGAAATTTGGTGTGGAAAAATGTAAACTGGTTAGTACTCCTATGGTTACAAGTGAGAAATTGACAAAGAAAGATGCATCTACATCGGTAAATCCTAATAGGTAAAAATCTATGATTGGTGGTTTGTTATATCTGTCTCAGACTAGATAGGATATAATGAATGTAATTTGTATTGTGTCAAGATATTAGAGTGGTCCTAGAGAAAAGCATGAGAGTACGATGAAAAAGATTTTCAGGTATTTGTAGGGAACAGCTGAATATGGTTTGTGGTATCCTAAAAATGATTACTTTACATTATGTGCATATACAAATGCAGATTGGGTTGGAGATGTTGATGACTAGAAGAGAACATCTGGTGGAGTTTTCTTTCTTGGAAAGAAACTTGTTTCATGGATCAGCAAGAAGCAGTCATGCACTTCTTTATCTATTGTTGAATTTGAGTATGTTGTTGCTACTAACTGTACACAAGTTCTATGGATGAAGCAAATGTTGAAGGATATAAAGGTGGATTGTAATGAACCGGTAGTTATTCACTATGATAACTCTGCTGCTATTGATATATCAAAGAATCTGGTATTTCATTATAAGACAAAGCACATATCTATCAAGTATAACTTTTTGAAGGAGAAGGTGGAAGCAAATGAAGTCAGACTTGTTTATGTGAACACTAAAGAGCATATTGCAGACATTTTCACTAAACCTTTGCCTAAAAAATATTTTGAGTACTTCAGAAAAAGATTGGGGGTTTATGCCTCTCTGGTAGAGACCTGAGTGATGTTGATTGGCATCAGTCTGGTATGCATTATCAGAGTTATTACTCATTCTGAATTGATGTGGTGGTGCTACTACTTAGGGGGAGTAGTCAGTTGTATGTCTGAGAGGATTTATGATCTTTCTTTGATGTTTTATGTCGGATCTTTGGCATTGATGTCAAAGGGGGGGAGATATATGTGAAAAACAAATCTTAACAGAATATCAGTCAAAAGAGAGTTTGGTTCAAAACTTCATTACTATATCATTTTGTGGGAGATTGTTGGTTGTCTTCAATTGGGGGAGACTTGTTTGGCATTTCTTGGCACTTGGATTTTTTTCACATCTAGTGTTGCCATCAATGCCAAAGGGGAAGATTATTGGAAATTTGGAATTGATTATGTGTTGCATTGAAGTTTTGTCATTGATGGCAACACTGGCTATTTTGGTTGTTTACCAGTTTTCAATTGGTTCTAGAAGAGTGGTTGATTATGATATTGATCCGATAGGAACTAGTATGCTTTGGTTTGTGGAATTGGTTTGGATCTGTCATTCATGCTATTCATATGTGTATCATGATTAGTTGGTTTAGGATTTGATGACTCAGGAGCTATCATTTGTTCTAGTAAGCTTTTTGGTCACCAGTAAGGGTTTTACTGACATAGCTTTGTTAAGGATCTTTTGATGCACATGATAAGTGGTGTTGGTACGGCTTCTAGATGGCTTTCAGGATGTTGTTGGTTATCTTGTTCATCTTCCAGTTCATCGGTGGTGTTGGATTTGGTTTATGGTGACCTATTTTGGGTCCGATGTTATCTAAGTTATGGACCAGTTTCTGTAACGTGTTGGAGGATGTTCTTGATGCGTTATCAATGGGATTTAATGATTGTTTTACATTGTTTTCACCTTAAGATGACTTGGTTGATCATTGGATTATGGGTTTATGTTATGAATTTATTTTATTATCTTTTAAGTTGCCGACCTAATTGTTTAGGTCTCGGATTGGTATAAATATGATGTAAGATCTCTTTGTAGATCACAGGTTGATAGATCAAGTTTATGGGATGATCTGTGTGCGAATAATGTTGTAATCATATGCAGAAGGTTTGGTCGATCATAGGTGATCGAATTGGGTTTGTAAGAGAGGTTTAAGGCCTCCGGTATTGAGCTTAACCACAACTATACTCAGGCATAGGAGATGTTGTACTTGTAGTTCACTCTTCTTTGCGGATTGTAGTATGATGTTTATATAGTCAGTGAGGCTCCTTTTTGTGCGCTCTAAGCTATTGGCCTTCCTGCATGTGCAGGCCCCTCATATTGTAATCACATACTTACTACAAAAGTATTATCTGACTGTGGGTAGGCTTTCCACTGTGGTTTTACCTTTACCGGGTTTTTCTCATACAAGTCCTAGTGTCATGTGTTATGGATGGATGGTAACTGTTTTGTGATTTATGTTTATGTTTAATTGCTTTATCATTCATTCTGATATTTGGTTTATGCATTCTGGTAGTAAGTTTATGTGTTCCGGTAATAAGGATTTAAATGCTTAAAGTTCTATAATCTGGTGACAACTGATTCACCCCCCTCTCAGTTGTCCTCTGGTTATCTGAGTTGTCTAACATTGTACACATGCATAAATTCATGTTGTGGGTTGCATTCTCTTTATGGTTGTTTTCATTTATATTATATTTTATGACTGATAAAGATCTTGTAGTATTAACATTCAACATATCTCATTATTTAGTTACAATCTATTTTTTCAATCTTTCACCATCAATATTTTAGCCCCTATAACCATCCTCGAAACACTTTAGAATCTTCCACCTCATTTTGTATCTACCTTCCATAATTTTTTAAGTACCCTTTGGGGCACAAATTTACCTCTTGTATATTCTTCTACCCATTATATCTTAAGGGGGAAAAATCCTTCTTTTATTTATTATAGCTTCTTCCAAATAATCCTTACAATAATATGCATTTTTTTAACCTCGTGCATCACTACCTCCAAGTTTGGTGAATTTATCTAGTTGCCTCAACTTTAGTTATTTATTTAACTACTTTAAATTTTTCTTATTATATTCAATTACCTTTTGGTTTTACATTCTAATAAACTACCTAAAATTTTGTTATTTTTCGGGAGCCTTTTTGCACTACTCACCATCTCCTTTTAATGGGCCTCCTATTGACAATATGTCAATATCCTCTCCTTGAAGTCCCTACCCATAACTACCTGTTTTTACCCTTTCCATAAGACTCCTCTATTTGGGTTTCCTATTACTTCTACCAGCTTCAACTTCCCTAGGGTTTATTCCTCCATTACTCATCTTGTAGGTATTTCCACTACCTAAAACCCCCTAGTTACCCATTGTTTAATCCTTATTTTATAATACTATGTAGGTATTGTTATCTTATGAGTCTCTATTGTAAATTCCACCCATGTGTTCATGTGTTGCTTTCCCATAGCCTTAAATTTCTCTAATACCATGAATGATGCAAATGCTAATGTTCGGGATTCCATTCAAGGGAAGATCAATATCATAGCATGTGGAATCACACTATTCTTATTATGAACATATTGTGACTATAGTGTAATCAGTGAGCAAATGAGTACCTTTTGTTTTGTTTATATAAATACTACAAAGCTAAATTTTATAAGTGATTGTGCCCTTATAAAATGCATTCCCATCTGAGATTCTCAACTCCTATACTTATGATATACACATAGATGACAAATTTTAACATAGTTTGAACTATTATTAGTCATCCAGTTGAAGGTATAACTACTCTAGCATTTGTCTTTGTAACTTTCCTAAGGACCCTCCCAAGCTAATCTTAGCCTAAAATATGGCATCCTAATTTATTGAAAGTTATGAGTTCTAATATCTTGATTCTATGGGTAGATATTTGCCTCTATCACACCATACTATCCTCATGGATCATGATGTATTGTTAGCTAAAATTTCAACAACTAGCCTACTTCATCTTACTTTTGCTCTAGTTTCTAGAGCTTTCTCTATACACATGACCTTTGGAATTTTTAGTAACCCTTTTCTATATTCCTTCTACAACTTTCTTTATAAAGTCCCAAGATTAAAAATCCCTTTATTTTCTCATATTGGAATCCATTGCCTTATTTATTATGCTTTCCCCTATAGGATATGCTATCTTATTGTCATCGTCAATCCTACCATGGATGACATCCATTTTTCTATTAATGAATCCTAACAACTATCTAATTTCACATTTTCCAATAAACCTTCTAGCTATGGGTTTGAGGTCTTTGATTGATCACGCATCCATTTTTGTTATATCTTATCCTTTATTCTCACACCATCCCAATGGATTCTTCTTCTTGTATCATCAAGTACTTTCCACTACACTCATGTTATGTTATCTTTTACTTTTCCTTCATGACCTTCTCTTGCCTCTCAAGCACTCCAATTTTCCTTAGTGTAATTTCCATGCTTCCCTTCACCTTTTCTTATTTCTATTATGATCGTTTTTTCATGTCTTCTTATCCTTGGGTTTTCAATCCACTTGACTAACTCTAATTTGACATTTCTATCAAACTATCTCATGATTAACAACCAAATTACCTTGATTTGAAAATCTATTGAGTCACCTAAAGTTTGGTGCTTTTTTCATTCATCCTCATTTTAAGATTATCTTCTTACACTTTTGTCCAATTTTATTCTTGTCACTTCCATTTCACATAGTACACTTTATCCCTTGCATCCCTCCTTGTGTATGTTTCATTATATGGTTTCTTTCCTACTTCAACCGCTATTTCGTAGGCTTGGTTTATATTAGAAGATTTTTTTATAATCCATTCATCCTCCTCTTAGTCATGCTCTTCCTTTTTACTAATGTACTTTTATCTAAGATTCTCCTATAGAAAAAAGAGTTAATGTGAGTCTAAAACAAGTGTAAACAATATTAAACAATATTTTTTAATAAATGTTTCTCATTAAATTATATTAAATCATGTATTAAACATATTTTCAATAAGCACACCAGCTATTGAATAATTTTTAAAATTATAAAAAATAATCTAAATTGTCCACAAAATAATCAGTTAAATATTAAAATATTGTAGACCTTAAAAATACCCGAAACAAATTATTGTATGATAGGGAAAAACTTATTTGGACTCACAATGACAAAATATTTATGGAACCAAATATTCTATGGAGAGTATTAATTGTATTTGCAACCACCTTATATATCAAACGGTTAGGAAAATGAGCTCTTAAATGGAAGTGTGAAGATGATTTGTCCACTTATATTAAAGGAAATAATTTTGTAGTTATTAGGGTTAATTTTGAAGTCAAATTTTATGAGGTGGTTGTGATGATTTAAATTTTTTATAATAATTTATTTGATAAGTAAATAATTTAAATTTGGATTTACTTTATTAAACATGGTGTCATATTAATATAAAATTATTTATTAAATATAAACAAATTTTTTATTCAAAATTTTTTAATTTAATTATTTTTATGAGTTTTTTACATTGATATGTCATTTTATAATTTAATTTTTAAATTAAAATATAAATTTTAATATTTTATTTAATGATTAATAAAAAAATTTACAACAAATAACGTGTAACTTCATAACCAGTAGCGTCTAATTTTGTAATCAACCATTAATAATATTTATCTGATTCACCTACTTAATATTTTCCTTAAGAAAATGTTAAAGTTTCTTCATAATTATTTCCCAATATGTTCATCCTATTCACTTAATCAATAGTTGCTTTTTTTAAAATAATATTAATTTATTTTTGTCACCAATAACCTAATTTATTCATACCCTTTACATATTCAATACATTTTAAGTTAATATTAGTTGTTTTTTTCAAAATCATGAACCCAATACATTCATCCTATTCACCTATTCAATATTTCCCTTAAGAGGATGTTAATACTTTTTAGCATTCAGTCTCTCAACATATTCATCCTATTCACTTATTTGATAATTTTCTTAAGAGAATGTTAAAGTTTCTTCATAATCCTAATGTAATAAATTCATCCTATTCACTAATTCAATAGTATTCTTCAAGAAAATGTTAAAATTTATTAAGAACTGGTAACCCAATATATTCATCATATTCACCTATTTAATACTTTCCTTACTAGAATATGTGTTTATTCTACCTTGTGCATGGTTCAAGTTCAATTGATTTATCTAGCTTTGTAAAACTACATTCTTTATTAGGCTACTTTAAACAAAGGTTGGTGATTATATTGAACTACTCTAGATTTGAAATTTAAATAGATTGCCTAGTTTTTAATTTGTTATCACCCTATTTGTACTTCTAGAATATGCATTTATTCCACCTTATCGATAACTAACTCCAATTTTGTTTAATTTCTCTAGTTTTGTCATCTTCAATAGTATCAAAATCTAGAATTGTTGTGCCTTCCTACCATTGAGTTAAAAAATCTTACTTGACAGACCTCATGACTAACAACCAAATTACATCTATTCAACAATCTATCTAGTTACCTTAGGTTTGGTTCTCTTTTCCATGCATCCCCATGTTAAGATCACCTTCTTCCACTTCCATTCATCTTTCATTCTTGCTAGTTCTTTTAGAAATAATACACTTTGTACATTGCTTGCACCCATCCTTATTTGTGTCCCATCACATACTTTCCTTCTTACTGAAGCCACTCTTTCCTAATATATATCTTTACATCATACACTTTTCTCTTGTGTATGCATGCTCCTCAAGTACTCCTTATCTTGACCCTAATGAACTTCTTCTTTACCTTGGCCACTTTGACCCTTGATCATGGTTAATATTATTTGATCTAAGACACTTCTATATTACAATGAGTTAAATCAAGTCCCAAAGAAGTGTAAAAAAGTACTAAGAGTGCATTTTCAACCTTTAAAATAAAATAAATAATATTTTTAATAAATTTTTATACAACATACTTTCAATAAGCACGTTAACATTTAAATACCTAAAAAAAATTATTTAAAAATTATTACAATAAAATATTGATCAAATAATTAATTGATATTAAAATATCCTACACATTTAAAAAACTAAAAACTAAAATTATCGTTTGATAGGGAGAAACTCATTCAACTCAAACTCAAACAATATATTTTGCAGAGTCAAATCATCTATGACAAATAAAAATTGTATATTTGTGATAATCTTATATATTAAATGATTAGGGACATGAGCTTTTAAATGGGAGCATGCGAATTGTTTTGGTCTTACATTAAAATAAAATATGTATTAGTTATTAGGGTTAATTTTGAAGTCTTCAAATTTTACGTGGGGATTAATGGTTTCTAATTTTTTATTTTAGTTTATTCGACAAATAAATAATATAGGCTTAATATTTAGTATTTTCCATATTAAAGATGGTATCTCATTAATAAAAGTAATTATAAAATATAGATTTTAAAAAAATATATAAATTCTTTAATTTATTCATTGTTACATGTTTTTGTACATTAACAAATAATCATATAATCTAGTTTTTAATTTGAAATGTGAATTTTAACTTTATTATTTAAGTAGTAGTTATAAAAATTATAAGTAATAACTTGTAATTTAATAATAAATGAGCTTTGATTTTGTAATTAGTGATCCAATCCATTCATTCTATTCACCTATTCAATATTTTTCTTAAGACAATGTTAAAGTTTTTTCATAATTAGTTTTTCATTATGTTCACCATATTTACTTATTTGATACTTTTTTTTTAATTTAGAATATTAAAGTTTCTTCATAATCAATGCTCTAATGCATTCATTATATTCACCCATTTCATACATTCCTTAAGACAATGTTACTATTTTTTTTTTAAATTAGTGTTCAATACATTTATCCTATTCACCTATTCAATAATTTCTTTCAAAGAATGTCAAAGTTTCTTCATAACACCATCTCTTAATATGTTCATCCTACTCACTTATTTGATGCTTGCATCAAGGAAATGTTAAAGTTTCTTTGTTATCAATAACCTAATAACATTTGTCATATTCACCTATTCAAACTTGCCTTAAGAGAATGTTGAAGTTTCTTCACAATTAATAACCCAATGCATTCATCCTATACACTTATTCAATAATTTTCTTAACATAATGCCAAAGATTCTTCACAATCACTAACCCAGTACATTCATCCTATTTTCCCATTCAACACTTTTTTAAGAGATTTTATAGTTTCATAATAGCCAGTCTCTCAATATGTTCATCCTATTTACTTATTTGATACTTTCCTCAAGAGAATGTTAAAGTTTCTTCATATCAATAATCTCATGCATTCATCCTAGCACCTATTCAGTAATTTCTTCAAGAGATTCAATTTTTCTTCACAATTAGTAATCCAATACATTCATCATATTGTGTTAATTGATACTTAGAGAATGTTTAAGTTTCTTTATAATCAATATGTCAATATTTTCATCCTATTCACTTATTTGATACTTTCCTTGAGAGAATGTTAAAGTTTCTTCATAATCAATAATCTAATACATTCATCATATTCAACCATCCAATACTTTACTTAAGAGTGTTAAAGTTTCTTCATAATTAGTTGTTGGTATTATGGACGTGTTGCATTAGTTTTGTCATTGATGTCAACACTTATCCTTCTAGAGATCTTTGGTTATGTTGAACCGGCACATTATGTTCACTGACAAGTTCAGTGACTTATGCACAGTCACCGATATATTGTTCATCGGCAGCAAGGAATACTTGTTATCATCTGGAGATCACTTGGTTATGTCGAAGACATGGTCTAGATACTTGGTTTTGGTGTTTTGGTTATTGGTCTAATCGGGTTGACATATTTGCTGTTACCGGCAAATTGGTCTAGGTTATGGACCGACATGCATTATCTATTCCAGATCAGCACAACACATTATGGAGATGATTTATTGATTGGATATTGTTGTAAATGTATTGAGCCGACATGATGCATCGCATCTTGAATTATTTGTAATTGATTTAATTGTAATATTCTCAATGAGCCGACCTACACATTTGGTCATAGGTTTTTATATATATGTAAGATCTCAAATGATGAGATAGAGGAAGTAAAAGAGAATGTAATGATACATGGTATATGGTATTATAACATGGTATGTGCAAATATTGAAGATCATATGAGCAGACCATAGAGAAGGTTCAAAGAAGGTTTGAAGGTGATTATCAGAGCTTAACCGGTACTGAATCCGGCATTGAAGATGCTACTTTGTGTAGTACATTATCATTATATTTAACCATCCAATTGTAGTTAGTGTGACTCCTATTTTGTGATTGAGCAGTGAGCTCTAGGCGGTTGGCCTTTCTGCATGTGCAGACCCCATTTGTATACACATACTATCTGTAGTAGTATCATCTGATTGTGGGTAAGGTTTCCCACCATGGTTTTTCCCCTTACAGGGTTTCCACGTACAAATATTTGTGTTATGTGTTGTGGATGTTGTTTCTCTTTCTGTTCCTTGCATTAAGTTTCACCAATATTGATATTAACTGTTAATCTGTTAACCGACATTAAGTTTGGTTTACCGGTATAATGTATCAAGTTTGATTAAGTTGCATTTGGGTTGAAATTCATAGTCAACTGATTCACCCCCCCCCCCCCCCCCCTCTCGGTTGTCTCTCGGGTCCTAACAATTGGTATCAGAGCCTAGTCCTCTTTTTGCAGAAGTCTAACAACTTGAGGAGATTCTATGGCAACAAACTTTTTCAGGAAGGACAGTCTGAAACTTGATAGAACTAACTATGATATATGAAAGATCAGAATGGAGACTCATCTGAATTGCATCGAAAGAGACATATGGGATATTACAAAGAATGGCTATGTTGGTCCTACACCGAATCAACCTAATCCACCAACATTGGGTAAGGATCAAGAGAATGATTGCAAAGCAAGAAAAGCACTTTTGAGTGCATTTTCAAATCAACAAATCATGGGATTAACAGACTGATCTACTGCTAAAGCTATTTGGGATAAATTGGAGACATTGAATGAAGGAGATACCACTGTCAAAATTGCAAAACTAGAATGCTTCCGGGTCAGGTATGAAAATCTGAAAATGGAAGAAGATGAAAGAATTTTTTCTTTTATGGAAAGGGTTAGTGAAATTGTTTTGGGAATACAATGTTGTGGAGGATCCTTAAGTGAAGATGAAATTGTTTTTAAAGTTTTAAGAGATTTTCCACCGTCATACAAAATGAAAGTAACTACTATTAATGAGTTGAGAACAATGCCTAATACATCAGTATCTAGAGATACCTTGGTTGGAAAACTTTCAGCATTTGAGCTTGAGGAATTTGGTCCTGTTGCTACAATTAAGACAGATTTAGCCTTTAAAGCATCATCATCTGGAGCATCATCATCATCATCTGACAAATCTGATTGGAAAGCACTTTATGCAAAAAAAACTTGAAGATATCAGAAGGGAAAATGAAGAACTGGAAGAACTTGAAGCACTATTTGCAAGGAAAATGCCTAAAGGTCCTATTGGAAGTAAGTATGAAGGTAAAGCACCATTTAAATGTTTTACCTACAATAAAGTTGGTCATATGGCATCTAGATGTCCTGATAGACATGCAAGATTGAGAGAAGAAGCTAAAAGAACATATAAGCCTAACCCTAAATATAAGAGATATAGATTTAAGAAGAATAGAGATAAATCATGTTACTATGCTGATGAAGAAGTTACTGATGATTCTGATGAGGAACCGGCAGACAATGGATGGGCTTTTGTTGCAATAAAAGAAGATCAACCCACACCTACTGTTCCACTAGTAGAGCAGGCCCTAGCAGCTAAAATTGAAGAAAAGGATGAATGGATTATAGATTCCGGATGTTCACATCATATGACTGGTGATAAAAGTAAATTTTTATCTTTTCAGGAATACAATGGAGGTCTAGTAATATTTGGCGATGATAAAGCTTATTTGATCAAAGGAAAAGGCACTATATCTTTTGATGGTAAGCACAATACTGACAATGTTTATTATTTTGAAGGTTTGAAGCATAATCTTTTGAGTGTTGGTCAATTAGTTGAAAAAGGATTTTAGTTACAGTTCAAGAATGGTAAATGCAAAATCATGAATAGAACTAGTTTGGAGATTGCAATCGGTAATCAGACTAGAGGTAATATCTTTCATTTGAATAACAGTGAAAAGACATGTTTAATTGCACATATTGATGAAAGCTGGTTATGGCATAAGAGACTTTGTCATGTGAATTTTGATTACATTGTAAAGATCAGTTCAACTAAGGTAGTAAGGGATTTACCTGATTGTGAAACCTCATAACCCGGTATGTAAGGAATGTCAAATGGGAAAGCAAGTTAGAACAACTTTTAAGAGTATTTCTGAGAAATCCAATAATGTTCTTGATTTAATTCATACTGACTTGTATGGTTCGGCAAGAACAAGAAGTCTACAAGGAGATAGATACTTTATGCTAATCATTGATGATTATTATAGAATTTGTTGGGTTACTTTTCTCAGGGAGAAATCAAAAGCCTTTGGAAAATTCAAACTATTCAAGGCAATGGTAGAGAATGAAGCCGGTAAGAAAATCAAATGTTTGAGATCAGATCAAGGAGGTGAATTTACATCTAAAGAGTTTAATACATTCTGTGAAGTGAATGGAATCAAAAGATAACTACCAGCACCTCGGACACCTCAACAGAATGGGATTGTGGAAAGGAAGAACAAAACTCTTCTAGATGCAGCTAGAAGCATGATATTGGAAGCAAATATACCTCATGTGTACTGGAGAGAAGCAGTGAATACAACGGTTTACACTTTTAACAGAGTTCGCATCAAAGGTGAAACCGGTAAGACCCCTTATGAACTATGGTTTGGTAATACTCCTACTCTTAAATATTTCAAAATATTTGGAAGCAAATGTTATATTAGGAGAGATGAGTATATTGGTAAATTTGATCTTAGAAGTGATGAAGGAATATTTCTTGGTTATTCATCTAAGAGCAAGGCATATAGATGTTTTAATAAAAGATTGCAGAAAATCATTGAGAGTGCTAATGTGAAGATAGATGAACAATTGAGAGGAAATTCAAGGTCTGTAGATTCTAAACCGACAGTTGAGATGATCATAAATGAACCAATACAAAGTGCACCGGTATAGAGTGTGGATCCAGTCACACCAGTATCATCAGAGAATTCCACAGTGACTAAAGAACAACAACAAGTGAACACACCCAAGTATGTAAGACTGAATCACTCTGAAAGTCAGATAATTGGGAATAAGTATCAAGGTGTAATGACAAGAGGAAGACTGGCAAATGAAGAGGTATGTTTAATTTCTCAAATTGAACCAGCATCTGTTATTGAAGCATGTGAAGATAAATTTTGGATTAAAGCTATGGAAGATGAACTAGAACAAATTGAAAAGAACAATGCATGGACATTAATTCCTCATCCTAAAGACAAAAATGTAATTGGAACTAAATGGGTATTCAGAAACAAACTTAATGAAAATGGTAAGGTAATCAAAAACAAAGAAAGATTCGTGTGTAAAGGATATTCACAGAAAGAGGGAATTGATTACAATGAAACCTTTGCAGTGGTAGCTAGAATTGATGCAGTCAGGTTATTTCTTGCATTTGCAACACATAAGAACTATAAAGTATACCAAATGGATGTAAAATGTGCATTTCTAAATGGTGATCTTGAAGAGGAAGTTTACATTGAACAACCTGATGGATTTTCATTGACAAATAATGAAGATATGGTTTGTAGATTAAGGAAAGCTGTGTATGGATTGAAGCAAGCTCCTAGAGCCTGGTATGTTAGATTGGACAGATATCTTTTGAAGCTTGATTACACTAAAGGTAACACTGACAACAAATCATATTTCAAAGTGACTAATGATGACATCTTGGTTATTGAAGTTTTTGCTGATGATATCATTTTTAGAGGAGAAGATGGATTGTGTAAAGACTTTGCTAATAAGATGTAGGAGAAATTTGAAATGTCTATGATTGGGGAGATAAAATTCTTTTTAGGATTGCAGATTTCACAGACTGATAAAGGTATATTCATATGTCAAACAAAATACTTGAAGGAACTACTAAACAAATTTGGTATGGAAAACTCTAAACCGGTAAGTACTCTTATGACTACAACTGATAAATTGACATTGAAGGATGATTCAGCTCCTATTAATCCAACAATATACAAATCTATGATTGGAGGTTTACTGTATTTGACACAAACAAGACCTGATATAATGAATGCAGTATGTATTGTTTCAAGATTTCAGAGTAATCCTAAAGAAAATCATGAATCAGCAGTGAAAAGGATTTTCTGGTATCTACAAGGCACAACAAATCTTGGTTTATGGTATCCTAAAGATGAAATTTTTGATTTATGTGCATACACTGATGCAAATTGGGCAAGAGATGTAGATGACAAAAAGAGCACCATTGGTGGAGCATTCTTTCTTGGTAGCAGATTGGTTTCATGGTTGAGCAAGAAATAGAGTTGTACATCATTATCAACAATAGAATCAGAGTATGTTGTAGCAGCAACTAATTGTACCCAAGTATTATGGATTAAACAAATGTTGAAGGACATAAAGGTAAAATGCAAAGAACCTATAATCATTTATTGTGATAATTCAACAACAATTGATATATCAAAGAATCTGGTATTTCACTCTAAGACTAAATATGTTTCTATCAAATATAATTTTTTGAAAGAGAATGTTGAAGCAAAAGAAGTGAGATTAGTTTATGTGATTACTAAAGAGCAAATTGTAGATATCTTTACTAAGCCTTTGCCTAAGGAAACTTTTGAATATCTCAGAGAGCATCTTGGGGTAATACCCTCACCGGTAGAAACTTAGACAGTTGGAGAATGGCATCAAACCAACAGAAATTAACAAAGAAACCTTTTTTCGGATTTGATGGAGGAGAGCTACTTCTCAGGGGAGTAGTTGGTTACAACAATTGGTTATTATAATTGGTTATATGAATTGGTTGTATGTTCAGGTAATTGTATTGCTTTGGCATTTGATATCAAAGGGGGAGAGATATCTATGGAAAAACTTTGTATTTAGGAAACATTATCCTAGGGGGAGAGATTATCCATTGGGGGATAGATATATACCCTCTGCATTTGTATTTTGATTTTTGGTATTGATCTATTCTGGAGATTGTTGGTTTTTGGTTTTTGGCACTTAGATGTTTTTCCGTCTTGTGTTGCCATCATTGCCAAAGGGGGAGATTGTTGGTATTATGGATGTGTTGCATTAGTTTTGTCATTGATGTCAACACTTATCCTTCTAGAGATCTTTGGTTATGTTGAACCGACACATTATGTTCACCGACAAGTTCAATGACTTATGCACAGTCACCGGTATATTGTTCACTGACAGCTTATATTGTTCACCGACATTGAGGATGTCTTGTTATCATCTGGAGATCACTTGGTTATGTTGAAGACATGGTCTGGATACTCGGTTTTGGTGTTTTGGTTAATGGTCCAATCGGGTTGACATATTTGTTGTTACCGACAAATTGGTCTAGGTTATAGACTGACATGCATTATCTATTCCAAATCAGCACGACACATTATGGAGATGATTTATTGATTGGATATTGTTGTAAATGTATTGAGCTGACATGATGCATCACAACTTGACTTATTTGTAATTGATTTAATTATAATATTCTTAGTGAGCCGACCTACACATTTGGTCTTAGGTTTTTGTATATATGTAAGATCTCAAATGATGAGATAGAGGAAGTAAAAGAGAATGTAACTGTACATGGTATATGGTATTATAACATGGTATGTGTGAATATTGAAGATCATATGAGCAAACCATAGAGAAGGTTCAAGGAAGTTTTGAAGGTGATTATCAGATCTTAACTAGTACTGAATCCAGCATTGAAGATGCTACTTTGTGCAGTACAATATCATTGGATTTAACCATCCAAATGTAGTCAGTGTGACTCCTATTTTGTGATTGAGCAGTGAGCTCTAGGCGGTTGGCCTTTCTGCATGTGCAAACCCCATTTGTATACACATACTATCTGCAGTAGTATCATTTGATTGTGCGTAAGGTTTCCCACCATGGTTTTTCCCCTTACAAGGTTTCCATGTACAAATCTCTATGTTATGTGTTGTGGATGTTGTTTCTCTTTCTGTTCCTTACATTAAGTTTCACCAGTATTGATATTAACTGTTAATCTGTTAACTGGCATTAAGTTTGGTTTACCGGTATAATGTATCAAGTTTGATTAAGTTACATTTGGGTTGAAATTCATAGTCAACTGATTCACCCCCTCCCCCCCCCCTCTCAATTGCCTCCCGGGTCCGAACATTAGTAACTCAATACATTCATCCTATTCTCATATGCAATACTTTTCTCAAAAGAATATTAAAGTTTCTTCATAATTACTCTCTCGATATGTTTATCCCATTCACTTATTCGATACTTGAAAGAATGTTAGAGCTTCTTCATAATCAACAATCTAATACATTCATCCTATCCACCTATTCAATTATTTCCCTAAGAGAATGTTAAAGTTCCTTCACAATAAGTACCCCAGCACATTCATCCTATTCAATACTTTCTAATTAATATGGTCCATATTCTCTATTGACAAATCTATTGCACCTCTTACCAATGTGGTGCTAACACATTCATCCTATTCACCTATTCACTACTTTCCTTAAGACAATGTTAAAATTTTCTTCACAATCAATAACCCATTGCATTCATCCTATTCACCTATTCAATACTTTCCTTAAGCAAATGTTAAAGTTTCTTCACATCCAATAAACCAATATATTCATCTATTACCTATTCAATACAATTCAATTAATAAAAACCCATATACTCTATTGACAAATCTATTACATTCATCATATTCACTTATTCAATAATTTCCTTAAGAGAAATTTAAAGTTTTTTGATAATTAGGAACCCAATATATTCATCCTATTCTCCTATTCAATACCATCTTTAAGAGAATAATAGAGTTTCTTCATAACCTATCTCCCAATGTGTTTATCCTATTTACTTATTTGACACCTTCCTTATGAGAATGCTAAAGTTTCTTCATAATTAGTAATCTAATACATTCATCCTATTGACCTATTCAATACTTTCCCTAAGAAAATGTTAAAGCTTCTTCACAATTGATAACCCAACACATTCATCATATTCACCTATTCACTACTTTTTCTTGAGACAATACCAAAATTTCATCAAAATCAATAACCCAATATATTCATCCTATTCGCCTATTTAATACTTTCCATAAGCAAACATTAAGATTTCTTCGCACCGAGTAACCCAATATATCCATCTATTCACCTATTCAATTATTTTCAATTAATAAAAGCCCATATTCTCTATTGAGAAACCTATTACACCTCTTACCAATGCAGATGCTAATATGTATATATGTATTTCACTGTATAACACCACACAATACAAGTTGGGTCTTTGAAAGAGCCTACTCATAAAACCACACAATACAAGTTGGGTCTTTGAAAGAGCCTACTCATGAATTATACAGAGAAAAGCTAAAACAGACAGATATAGATTGAACTCAAAGGGCAGGACTTATCTTATCCAAACTGGCCAAATCAAAGCTGACAGCAGATGGGTCGTTTGTGGTGAGGAAATCTACAAGAGTCTGGAAGAAGAGCACATCACAAGGAACAACAAGGCCTCCTTTCTGTTGGTACCCATATTCTTCTCTAGAAACTTGTAGAAGCTGCGCCATGAATGGATGGTTCAGAAGCCTAGCATCCACCATGAATCTCCTCACCTCATCCTTCCCCACATACAGTGGTACATAACCCTTTGGAACCTCCATCCACAACCCATATTCACTCTCATCAATATCCCCTTGGAGCCTTCGGTATCCCTTCCTAAGCCTCTTCATAGCAGAAGCAAAACTCTTTAGTTTCTTGCTCACCACAGTCATTGCAATAACCAGAGAAAGTGTGGTGTTTTGGGTTGCTAAGAATTCCAATTCATTTATTTTCGCCATTGTGGAAAACTACCAAGAAAAACGCTACTTACCCACTAGCGTGGCAAGATATAAGAAGAGCTTGCGTAGAGGGGACATCCTCCGTACGGTGCAGTTGAAGCCTTTATTGACTTGTTATAGGCCGAGCGACCTACTACTGCTTTCACTCTTGACAAATTCTCCTTCAGGACAAAATTTCCTCTCTTCACTCTAAAAAAAGTATATGATTAAGTTCTTTGGATGTTGATGCCGGGGTCCATTAGGGTTTCTTGGTTTGGAGGTTGGTAAACAACCCTATTAGTATATGAATAAGATTTTGGTTTCATGTAGGAGGTTTTTGGTTTAGCTTTTTTTTTATGATGGATCATGGAGCAGCATGATTCCAAAGGTTGATGGAAATTTTGATTGTATGAGAAAGCATCAAGCTAATTTAAAAGGCAATGTGGAAATTTTATACATTTAATCTATAATGTTGTTTGTTGAAATTTCTAGATTTGATTGTATTGTCATATTTGCATCATTAGGATAATAGAGAGCTAGATGATAATATCTCAGTGTGTTGTTAATAATTTTGAGGAGTTTAATAAGTGGATGGTTGTATGGGTATTGTAATGAAGGGCAAGCTTCAAAGTTTAAGTTCCAACATTTGAGAAAGTTGGTGGTTGTGAGAAAAATAACAAGTGTAGAAAATTGAAAAGAAGAACAATAGCGCATAACACACATATTTACGTGGAAAAACCTGGTAAAAATATAACAGTAAAAAATCATGGGCAAATTATCTTTCGTATTGATTCTCAGGAATTACAGAGTTACAACAATCTTCAAAACTATACTTCAAAACATGACTTCGAGCAGCATAAAACAACCGAGTTGTAGAGTCCTAATTAAAGACAACTTACTAAATATAGTGAGTATGACTTGCACAACTACATGTATTACATATGTCGAAATTACTATTTATAGTAATTCTCCTAACTAAACTACAACCACTGTTAGATGAGAATCTTATTTGGTCTTCACATTCCAACAGTGGTCTCCTGGTTATTTTTTTAGCAACAAGGAATGCTAAATCTACAATTATATAGGTACCTATAAAAAATTATTATTTTTTAATCCATCATTAGGATAATAAAGAGATAGAGGATAATATCTTTGAGTGTTGCTAAGAATTTTTAGGAGTTTAAAAAGTGGGTGACCAGTCTTATGGATACTGTAATGATGGACAAGCTCAAAACTTTAAGTTTCAATATATGAGGACGTTGGTGGTCTCATGATTAATTTTTAGCAACAAGGAATGCTAAATCTTCCATTATATTGTAACATCTACAATATTATTTGCGAGAATTTAAAAATTTATAGATGAATGACATGTGATAGCAAAATTTTAGGAAGTGAGGGAAACTTTCAGCCCACCCTAAAGACACCCCTTTAATCTAAAATCTTCAAAATAGGGGCTCCTATTTTCTTCCACAAGATTTTAAAATATCTCATATGATAATTTTTTTTGTCTCATGGGACCCCCTACTCCACAATATAGTTTTTGTAATGGTTCCACAAGACCCCATTATAAGACTTCTTTGATCAAGTGTTATGGATTGAATTTTTTTTTAACATATTTTAAAGGAATTTGGAGTATTTATTTTGCTTCATTCACTACTATTCGTTTTTACTACTTCTTGTATTAAATGATACATTGAACAAGATTTAATTTTTGATAAACTCTTTGAAAAATAAACAGTGTTAGCATAAACTAAATTTATTTATTTTCATTTTATATTATTAATAGATCATACAATGCTATTCAATCAATAATATAGTTCAAATATTTGGAGTAAGGGATAATGTAAATTAAATTTGCAACGCATATTTAAGTATGTACTAAATGTAAACAATATAACTCTACTATGAATTTTAGATGACAAATTATTAGAAAATGAGGTTCGACACTAGAATTTAATGGACCTACATTTTTGTTTGTCTAGGACTAACAATGATTCTTTCTAGGTCTTATCAACCTATTATGTGGTTAGGTAGATAGTGGTCCAACTCTAAAGATAAGTGTAACCTTAGATATAACTAGATCAAGATATGAAGATATGTACACATTTAAATATACTATATAATTTTTAAATAATATTAATTTATAGATAATAGAGAGCTAGATGATAATAGCTTAGTGTGTTGTTAATAATTTTGAGGAGTTTAATAAGCGGATGGTCCTATGGGTATTGTAATGATGGTCAAGCTTCAAACTTTGAGCTCCAACATTTGAGAAAGTTGGTGGTCTCATGGTTATTTTTTAGCAACAAGGAATGCTAAATCTACAATTATATAGGAACATATAAAAAATTATTATTTTAATCCATCATTAGCATAATAAAGAGCTAGAGGATAATATCTTTGTATGTTGCTGAGGAATCTTAGGAGTTTAATAACCAAGCAATCCTATGGGCATTGACATGTGGTAGCAAAAGTTTAGGAAGTGAGTGAGGGAAACATTCAACCCACCCTAAAGACACCCCCTTAATCTAAATCTTGAAAATAGGGACTCCTATTTTCTTGCACAAGATTTTAAATTATCTCATATAACATTTTTTTGTCTCATGGGACCCCCTACTACACAATATAGTTTTTGTAACAATTCCACAAGACCCCATGATGCAGAGGCCTACTTACACCTAAGGACAAGTACAAAAGGTTAGGTTTTGACCCTTCAAATGAAAAAAATGACCCTACAAAGAAGGACTCCACATCTTAAGGTTTTGAACTACTCCCCACTACTCAAGCCTAACACCTACTCAAGATGAGTAAATGGCTTCAACTTCTCTAACATGCCTCACCGATGACTCCTTCTCTTAGGGGATTTGGAATTGGTTCATTTATGGCCATTAGAGACTGGTACAAGCATTGGTTTTGGGTTTAGACTCCAATTATCTATACCTCCTTTGGAAACCTACCCCCCTAGGCTAGTAGCCCTATTTCGTGATAAAATTGATCTTAGCTCCAAAATTTTCCACACACTCGTACAAAAAATTTACCATTCTAGATACCCTTTTGGAAGTTACACTCATCCCCAAAATGGTTTTCTCAGATCTTCACTTTCAGGGTCTGAACCCTTTAGAGGCCAAGAGAACTAATTAGGGCAATTAGGCCTAATTTATAAAGCAACCCCCATTACCAGTATCCCAACTGAAAAACCAAATTTATGATAATGTTGGGGATGGTGATTAACCTCTAATTCCAGGGTTGCACACCTAGAATCCACCGCTATAATGTTTTGTGATGACTGTCCTAAATTTGCCTAAGGTAGTCACATAGAGATGCCTACCTAGTTTTGCTTCTTTCTCCTCACAATCAAATCTTCCCTCCAAAAACCCATGAAAAAATTAATGTAAATTGACCAATATTTCACTCCACCAAATGAATTAACTTCTAGAGGAAGGAGATGCAAGATATGACCATTTTCAAGTAAAACCCTAGCCAAACCCTTACTTTCCAGGTAACAGTCAGAAAAATAGAGGTTTCTCACTACACAGACACAATCAAAGTCTTAGACCACCACCAAATAAAATCTATTTAATTCCTCCATCTACTCCATGAATGGTGTGACTCAATTCAATCTGTACAAACACGTACAATCACTGCAAACTCAGAATTTCTGGGAAAACTTTAGTATTTCAGTGTTTATTTGCTTCACCACTTCAAACCACAACATCAACCACCTTGGGAATCATTTCCACAAGGTTTATACAAATCTCCAATGGTTTCCAACCAAATTTGGAGGAGGTTGGAGCCATTGAAAGGATTTCCCCAACCGCATTTTGAAAAGTTGCACTTTTGTACTCAAAAGTTGCACTTTCAAAAGTTGCAATTTTGCACAAAATGTTGTCAAACTGTCTAAGGTGGGGATCCACACACTTGGATCAACCAAACACCCCTAAAAAATGTCAAAAACCTAACAAACACAAAACTAAACCTTCTGCTACCCCTTATTGACCACATTGTCCCAATTGGCTTATCAAATTGCCTAATTGGTGACATGGGTTCGCATGGTGGGGCTTATTGAATATATGAAACAAACTTGCATAAACACAAGAAACACTAAGACAACTATTGGGGTCCTAATATTCATCCTCAAAGCCATGATTTTCTTGTTGATGAGGTGCACCTGCACCACGCCATTGTAAGACTTCTTTGATTACGTGTTATGGATTGAATTTTTTTTAAATGGTTTTTAAAGGAATTTGGAGTATTTATTTTGCTTCATTCACCACTATTAGAGGAAAGGTTGTTTTGGTTTTCGAATGGATAAATGAAAATTATGTTGAGTGGTTTTGGGGATTGTGTTAATCGTGCTTTGTGTTTTTTTAAATGGTTTTCTTGAAAATTGCAATGGGAGGAAGAGTTTTGAATCTGCCTGGGTGTATGAAGTGCTTTGGGATGAATTTTTGAGAGGGGCATTCGTGAAGATTGCAAAGGGGATTAAGTGGAGTTGTTTTGGAGGATTAGGATTGTATTTGGTACTTCTTGTGGAGGGTTTTTGGTTCATTTTTTATTTGTTGTTCATGCGAGAGTTGTGCGTCTTCAATTTCATAGTCCAATCTTCATTAGCCAAGTTGGATTTCTTGATTTTATTTTATTTTATTCAAAGTAATTTTTGATTCAAGATAATGAAAAGAAATGGTTTTGATTAAGGGAAAAATAGGTTTTGAGGGGGACCCAAAACCCCACACAACAGGTTTTGAAGAGACCTGAAAACCTCAGATTTTACCAGGATCAGGAACCTACAATGAAACTTCTGCCAAAAAAGATAGGCAAATAAGATCAGTAGACCACTTCAACAAATCTAGCTAATGCCAGCCAAAAGCCAGCCAAACTAAGAGAAAATCATTACAAAACCTACTGCCAACATAGCCTAGGCCTTTAGATGAAGTCAATAGACTCCCTCATCCATATATCAGAAATGTTTTGGGTTCCCCTACCCATATACAGAAAAATCAGGCAGCAAAAGGCTAGCTCAACCCTTAACCAAAAACTATCAGGATCTAAGTTGGGCCCTTCAAAACTATCAACATCCAACTAGACATAAGCAAGGGGGTTTTGAAAGGCTACCCTAACCTTTGATTTGGGTTTTAAAATGGCTACCAAAACCACCAAGAAACAGTCAGCGATCCCATAGTATCTGATCGCTCCTTTAACAACAAAACACCCATCCACCTCTATAGGATAGTGACCCACCTCCATAGGGGTTGAAAAGAGAGAAATCATCTGCAAAGAGACCCTATCTACTGGCCACAAGCCAAAATCTAGTGGCCAAGAGAGGGCACAATGAAGCTTTGCTAGACAGCTGGGTTTTGAAAAGGCACCCACAACCTTACAAAACAAAAGAGGCCTCATCCAATCAGAGTCCCAGCAAACAGGCTCCACCAACCTCTCCACCTCTATAGGAGACATAGGAAAGAGATCCAAAAACAAGGAAAGACAAAAAAGCACACCAGCCTCAAGAAAAAGGGCAATCAAAACCCCCAATAAGAACCATCCCATCAAGCTCAGCCAACACTTCCCCGTAACAGAGGAATGGTCCCCCTCAATAGGACGGACCAAGGATAGATGAAAAAAGTCATCCTGCAAAACACCTAGGAACCTCTTGCAAAGGATAGAGAGAGAGGCATATTCAAACACAACAAGAAGGAGCCCATAGAGAAAACAAAACAAAGAAATGCAGACCTCCAAAACAGAAGTCCCCTGCAGCTTCAAAATCCAGCCAACAGCCATGTTGTCAATATATCTGCAGCCACCTGGGTCCCAAATAGCCCATCCAAGCCAAGGCGCTCGCAAGGCCCCAAAAGTTTGCTTGCCCCCACGCCCACACTACATCTCGAGACAAGCTCTCCTACTACCACAGAACCCAAACTCCAAACTCAGGCCAGCAATAACATCGTCGATAGCCAAACACCACTCGCAACCACATCCTTCATCCCCACAAAGTCGAGAAACACCAACAGGGGCAAACCAAGAAAGATGAGCAAGGATCTATGCGACCATAAACTCCTCCCATTGAAATGAAAAGAGGACAAAATCCATAGGAACGGCCCCCAGACCACCCACACTGTAACCAATAGAGGAGGGTAAGAAAACAAGGCTAAATCTACTGCAAGAAACCAAACCAAACCTCTCGTAGGGAAAAACACAACCTTCCTCCACTCCAACATGGAAGCCACACTCCCACTCGCCATTGGAACAACCGCATCCTACAAAGAGGGGAAGAAAAGAAAGGGTCGTCACTTCCCCAACTTGTTCCTCCACATCTCCCGTAGATCTAATAACCTCCTCCCTCCAATCCTCCTCAAAAACCACAAGGGCCCGACCAAGAATAGTCCACAACCCAGCAATTGCATCCATACCTGCAACCGCTACCTCTCCATCATCATCTTCATCACACTTGGCCTCCTCCTCGCTTGCAAAAACCCTAGGTCCTCCACAAGCACCACTCCCGCCTCTCCCACTCTCCTTCATTTAAAAAAGGTATGATGAAAAGAAATGTTATTTATGTTTTTATGGTGTTTAAAATGTTTTTTAAATGTTATGGGTTCTTTCCTAGTTGTTTTGTTGAATGGTTGTTTCAAGTGCTCTCGTTTCACTCTTTTAAAGGGTTGTTTTCAGTGTTTGATGTCTTGTGAATTGAGTTTTGGTCTTGGGTATGGTACAATTACTTTTCTGAGTAGGAAACTCACCCATCTCAAATGGTTCTTCATTATTTTTTTAAGTTTTGGTCATCTAGGTGTCGGGATTTGAGCCCTAACAATCTAAGTATGCAGTCCTGATTTTGTTGCAAATGTGCTAAAACAGAGTGCAAATGCACCAAAAGATGTTGCAAATGCACTAAAAGATGATGGAAAATCATTAAAACACTTAACATATGTTCCATTTCATGTAGCAAAAGTGTTAATTCATAGTTTTTCTTATTGGATCAGGATTTTGGGGTACGTGTTAGTCTAGGTCAGACCAAAGTTGGGTCTGTAACTCTCTATTGTGATTTTCTAGAGCCTATGTGATTGTTTGTGATAGTTTCATGTGTCTCCTATTAGTTGCATCTGTTTGTTCATTTATTCTTCATTCATAAAGATGCTTTGAGAAAATTTGGTTAAAGGAATGATTTGTGGAATAGGAGTGATGTTATGAATCAAATTATGTTATGGAACCAATGATTTATGATTCTATGGTGTTTCACATTATCATGTATGGATTTTTGGAGTTGGATTGGTGTTTATAGGCTAAATCCCATGCTTTGATGTTAATTAATTAGTGGCTATGTATATGTTGTCAATTCATGACTTAACCCCTTTGTTGATTGGTTTTGTGTATGGAAGTCCTATTTCTTTTTATGAGATCTTTACTTATAAGATGTGGTTGTGATGGTTCACTATGTGTACCATGGATGCTATGATATTGTTGTGATACTCTTATGGTACCCATAAGTTAGTGGTGCCTAGGTGCATGTTAGGGGAATTGGCTCTCAAGTGGGTGTTAGGGCCCTAAAGTGGTTGTCAAAATATCTCATTAAGAGTTTGTTAATCAAGTGATAACATTAAATTAAATGAATTGGGTTGGGTTGAACAAATATTAATAAGATGATTTTTGGTGCCCCTGTCATGCCTCATGTGTTCGTATAGACAGAGGATGAGATCTCATGACCTGAACTACTTTTTTAGGCTCAGAATGAGATTGGGAAGGCCTGTATGGCATATCAAACTTTATTGCCTCCATGGAAGGATTGTTCAGTTCCACATGTGTAGTCAAATGGACACTAGGGTTTGGAGTTTGGAGAGGGTCGTACTTGAAGATAACTCATGTTGATTGCATGTGATGACACTCTTCCCTAGTGATAGTTCTAATACTTAATATAAGTACAGATCAAATAGCCAATAAGATGAGAGGGGGGGGTGAATCATACAAACTTAATCATCCATAAAAACATCATATTCAACCTCGGTAACATATATATCAATAATATAACCAAAACTGTCAAACATGCAAACTCAAAAGCATATAAACATCATAAACCTCATAACACCAGATTTAACGTGGAAACCCAAATAGGGAAAAACCACTGTGGGATTTCAGACCCACTAAGAAATATACTCTTCTAGAGTATGCTCGATTAAAAGCAAATCCTATTAAAGATTACAAACACATTGCTAGATGTGACCCGGTTAAGGGATTTCCCTCAGATTTGTTAGGATCTTCACCTTGTTAGAAGTGACCTTGTTAAAGGATTTCAAACACCCAATCAGAATGTCACCTTGCTAGAGGGTTTTACAAATAAGACTGTTAAGTCCACTTGGTTAAGAGATTTTCTGTCACTTTCACAAAATAACAGTAATAAAATCTATCTGCAACTTCACATCTAAAATGCTAAAGCAGATTCCTATTTGTTCAATACAATCTAGACATAGAACTAATCTTGTCTATCTGCTGGGCTTCTATACTCTGTTATTCAAATAGGTCTTCAAGCTTTTGTGCTCGGTAATCACTATGTAGCATCCCTGTGCATACACTAACCCACATACATTGTTTATCAACAGTTTCCTATTTATAAACAATTAGGTAACCGCTTAATCTCCTTGATCACATTTCCCATGATCAATCATAGCCATCAGATCTTCGATCTTGTCTAGGTTTAATGCATCTTTTGATCTGAAAATGTTTTACCTTGCCTTGGAACTTGCATACGTTTCTTGGAACTTGTGCCAGGGTATTGCAGTTCAATCTGAGCTATAGATCTTCATGCCGACTTTTCATTGCCTTAGACTCGTTAAAAAACTTCTTCCACAGCTCACCAATCATTGATCAATTCCAGCTCATCAACTTCCTTCATTAAATAACGCATGTAAACATTTAATGCATTCTGTTATAGCTTGGTTACAACTTGGTAACAACTCGGTTATAACTCGGTGAATACTAAACTTCACTCAGTAGACATTCCACCTTCATTAACCGATAGCGATAACCTTAGGGTTTACCGACTAGGTTCTTTGCTTGGTAACATAGTATAGTATTAACCTTCACAATTTACAACATATGTATGATGTTAAAACAATCTAAACATCATGATCTCATCATTGTCTGACTCGGTACTAGTTGCCCATTGAATACCTTATTCATCCCCTTATTCATCATATTCTTTTATGTCTTTTACCGACATCTTTATACTCTTTTATATCATACTTCTCAAGATATGGCAACATCATACTGAATTAGAAAATCAATTTCTTGACATCAATGAAAAAATAATAATATCAAGATAGTAAACATCTTTAATTAGTTATATCCATAATCATCAACAACCTTCTCAATATCCTTATGAAATGCCAACAGTCTTTCATTGTCTATTATAATGCAATATTGCCAATAATCTCCCCATTTGGCATTGATGGTAAAACCAATTGATTTGGCCTTAAAAGATTCGGATTGCTGTGATTCTGAAATGTTGAAATGCTCTCCCCCATACATTAGACTTCTCCTCTTTTCAGTCTTCTTTCCAATCTGTAGTCTACTCAGTTTTCTTTTAGTCTTCTCCCCTGATAGGTCTTCTTCCTCTATATTAGTCTTCTCCCCCTTTGTAGGTCTTCTCCCCCTTTGACAACAATACCAAAAAGTAAAGAACTAAAACATAATTACTTTCTAAAAGAAGTGATTTCCTGTTGTTGTGTATCAACTGAGTCTCGGTCAGAGCATTTATCTTCAATTCTTGTTCCCTATATAATGTCCTGTAATAATTCCTCTACACCTCTAGAAAACATCCTAAAGTGTGTAATGCAACATCAACTCCTAAAAGATATTCAATAGAGTCATCAGATTGATTCTTTCATCGAACTTGATCAGTGAGTAGAAGATAGGGGTAGGACCCCTAACTCGCTTCTGAGATATTCAAAAGTGTCCCTTGGTAGTGGCTTGGTAGTTGCAAACAATGGGATCTCTGGTTAAGGGTGTTTCCCTTGGTCTTTTGTGGTGTGTTATAGTGTTTTTATTTGTCTTGCATTTGTCCTTCATTATTTATGTTTGGGAAAGGTCATTAGGACCTTAGAGATTTTATATGTATCTACTTTGTGCTCTCTTTCTCTCCTTTATTCTTTCTGAAAATCATAATTGTGTGCAATGTGTGTATCCATTTCTTTTGCATACCTCCTTGATGCAAGTAATTATTATATGATGCTATGTGGTCCTAGTTTGCTTTGTAGTTTATAGTGCTTACTTGAATGTTAAAGGAGATTTTAGGTTTATAAATGATCATATTATATGTTAGGAGGAAATTATATGTATCCCCTTAATTGATGCTATGCTCATATGATTAGCTTATTACGTTGGAATAATGCATTGCTTTCCTTATGAATAATAAGATGAAGTGCTTGTTTTCTACATATGAATTTGACTTAGTATAGATCATGATGTGTATGTGAAGAACTTGCATGGAATGTATCCATATACATTTATATAGTGGTTGAATAATATTTTTCTCTCCCCTTCTCTTCCTATCTTGATATGAAATATAAGGATGTTAACCAATGATGCATTTGCACCAATTAGAATTATTGAGTATTTATTTATGTGATCATGTATGTAAGAAAAAGATTGTTTGTATAGATATTACCTTTTAGTAAGGATTTATGACTTCTAGTCGCATTTGTAATGTTATGAGACCTCATGAAAGGTTGGATTTTCATGTCTCAAAGTATGTGGTAAGTAGCTGCATTGTACAATAAAGATGACATGTTTAGAAAATTTAATTATCCTTGCATGAACTTGTGTGTTCTGGTGTACACACACGCATGAATGTATGTATGTATGTATGTATGTATGTGTGTGTATGTGTGTATATATATGTATATATGTATGTGTGTGTGTATACATATATACATATATATACATATATACATATATATACATATGTATATATGTATATATGTATATATATGTATATATGTATATATGTATACATATACATATACATAAACATATACATACATATGTATGTATATATTTGTGTGTGTGTGTGTATGTGTATGTGTATGTGTATGTGTATGTGTATGTGTATGTGTATGTGTATGTGTATGTGTATGTGTATGTGTATATATAGGTATATGTATGTGTGTGTATATATACATATATACACACACACGCATATATATATACATATATACATATACACATATACATATATACATATATATATGCATGTATATACATATATATATGTATATACATACATACATATGTATGTATATATGTATATATGTATATGTATGTATATAATATACATATATACATATATATATACACACATACATATGTATGTATATATTAATACATATACATATACATATATATACATCTACATCTATATATACATATATACATACATATGTATGTGTGTGTATATATATATATATATATATATGTATATATGTATATGTATATGTATATATGTATATATGTATATGTATATGTATATATGTATATATATATATGTGTGTGTGTGTGTATGTATGTATGTATATGTATGTATATGTATATATACATATATATACATATATATACATATATACATATATACATACATATATAAAATATACATATATACGTACGTATACATACATATAGATACATATACATACATATATACATATACATATATACATACATATACATATACATATACATACATATACATATGCATATACATATACATATATACATATATACATGTATATATGTATATGCATACACACACACACACACATATATAAATATTGCATTGCATTAAATATGGTAAATGATTGCAAGTAGGAACCATGAATGCTTTTATTGTTGCATAAAATTTGCCTAAGAAAGATATATATGTAAATAACTCAATGGTCTAATGTGTCTGGTGAACATTCTCTAATGCATTCAAGACATCATGTCCTTGGGTGTCGTGCAACAGTTACTCCCTCTAGTGTGGCTGGTATTAGTTACCTTGTTATGTGGATTTGGATGTGATGGTTGATTTGCCTTGAGTTATTTGTGACTTGTATTTGGTATCATTGGGGCTAACTTGGATTTTTTTTCTTTTCTTATGCAAGTATTGGCCACTAAACTCTTCTTTCTATCTATTTTGTGATACTTGTAACACTTTATTTATTATTGATATTGCCGACATTTTTTGCGATTTAATGTTGAAATTGGTAATTTTCCCATTTGGGTTTTCTCTTTTGATGCTCATTGTGGTCATTTTGAATTTTTAGTATCATTAGCTCTAGTTATGTGTTAAATGTTGTTTCTATCATGTTCATTTCAAACCTTTGATAGTGAGTCTAAGGGAGGAAACCTTGGAGAACTGCACTAGGCATGGTGGGCAATTAGATAATGCTAATGTTGGATGAGTAAATGAAATATGTTTTCCAAGATGAAATGCATTCTTAATTACCTAGATTATATGAAATGTTAGAGAGAAGTGTGTTTGGTTTAAAGAATTTGTATTGTATGCAGTAGTAAATGTTAGTGAACTGTAAAT
Organism: Cryptomeria japonica; assembly: GCF_030272615.1. Lineage (NCBI taxonomy): Eukaryota > Viridiplantae > Streptophyta > Pinopsida > Cupressales > Cupressaceae > Cryptomeria > Cryptomeria japonica. Next base: position 232,503,827 of record NC_081415.1, read on the forward strand.
TACCTATCTTTAATGAATGCTTATGTATGTTTCATGTATAACTATTTAATAAGGATACCTATAAATAATTTACTAAGTGAAGAATGCATTGAGTGTTTGTAACATGTACTGAGGTTCTCTCCTTCTCTTTAGTTGAGATTATGTTGTCCTTCATTCTTAGCATTTTGGTGTGGATGTTGAGATGTTTTATATGCCATAAAACTTGTTTTATTTATATGAGTATGGCCTATGGATTTTGGATGTTGTATGATATCTTAATTACATTTTAATTTGAGAAACTTATTCCATGAAACAATCCACTCATATAGATGTATGATGTGACCTCTTTAGTAATATAGAGGAGTGTGTATGTGTTTAAAGTCATGTAAAATGTATATCTATCTTCCTTACTATGTATATGTTAAGAAGTGTTGTCATGCTTGAAAAGTATGAGTTACTATGTTTTGTGTTTTATGGATACCAACTTGGTGATGGGAATTGTGATAAAAAAATATATCCTACAAGAATATTATAAAAATGATGGTCTTTTAAAAAGATTTGAGTAAATTAGTATGCTTATTGTAGTTAGTAAAAGGTATGTGTCTTGTTTTATCTCTTAAGTAGTGCATTAAATTTTGAATAATTGAAGAATGTAAAGGAAAACTCTTGTTGTTACTATCTTACTTTGAGTTAAGAAAATGATTGGACTAAGATGTTTTTACCAGATGATGAATCTTATAATGAGGAGATTATTTATGTTCTTTTTTATTTATCCTAAAGGAAGGGTATAATTTGGTATCATTCAAATAAAGTTTCAGGACTAATGTGTGCATGTTTTGATCCTAGCCTTGCGAATTATGGGAGTAAGTCGAGTCTTAGGGTGGAGGATGTAGTGCCCTTCCTTGATTCATCCTTAATGCTAGGTTATGTTAGATATTGGTGGACTCTTTATATGCCCTTGATACTCCTTGCTTCTTGTTTGACTCTTTATATTGATATTTTCCTTGATATTAGTGGATTCATTATGATTACTATGATGATGTTGATTATATACTTGGGATTAATTATTGATGTTAGGTCATGATTAGATTTGTGATTATTCACTATTTAGGAGATATGGTTCATGTTTATTGCTTATGATGATTTGTTGCGTGCTAACCTAAATTAGTGGTTGCATTAGATGTGGATGACATTGATGTTATTAATTATGGTATACCTTTTCTATGATGTCTTATTCTTGTGGATGTGAAAGGGACAATGTCACATCACTCATATATGAGCAGGGTGTGATGTTGTAATTCTCTTTCACCTGCTTGTGTAAATTATGTTTATATATATGTCGCATATAGACGTTTGGTGTTATACAAGATTCTGGTCTCATAGGTCTAAGTGTGCCTTTAATCCCAATGGTAGTTGATCTGAGGTGACAATAAGGCCCTACCACAACTTAACCCTAGTCAATGTCCTATCTGTGTTTCAGTGTTTTTGGTCTAGAGTTGTCTTGTTAGGATTTGTGTGGTTTATGTATGTTGTGTTTTATTTAATTTTATTGATCGTGTGATGTTGTATGGTTGAGGTGAATAATAAATTATTATGTATGATCCTAAGTGTGAGTAAATAATTATGTGGATTGTGTTGTGAGTCTCATATTATAATATTATATTGCAGATTATAAAATATTAGCATTTTCATTTGGTCAGAATGATTTATTATTTTATTTATTGAGGGAATTGTAATTTGGAAATTAATTGTAATTTCTTTAATTTTCAATGGTTGTGTGTAGTGAGTTTGTGTTTGAACTTGGGGTTGCTATTTTGGTCGGGAGTGTTAGAGGAAAGGTTATTTTTGGTTTTCGAACGGATTAATGCAAATTATGTAGAATGTTTTGGGGGATTGTGTTGATGATGGTTTTTTTTTTTAAATGCTTTTTTCAAAAATTGCAATGGGAGGAAGAGTTTTGAATCTGCATGGGTGTATGGAGTGCCTTGGGATGAATTTTTAAGAGGGGTGTTCACGAATATTGTAAAGGGGGTTATGTGGAGTTGTTATGGAGGATTTTAATTGTATTTGGTACTTATCTTGGAGGCTTTTTGGTTCATTTTGATTCATTGTTCATGTGGGAGTTGTGAGTCTTCAATTTCATAGTCCAACCTTCATTATCTAGGTTGTGTTTCTCTAAAAAAATTTGTTTAAAGTAATTTTTGATTCAAGATAATGAAAAAAAAAATTATTTTATGTTTTTATGGTGATTTAAATGTTTTGGAAATGTTCTAGGTTCTTTCTTAGTTGTTTTGTTGAATGGTTGTTTTGGGTGCTCTTGTTTCGCTCTTTAAAAGTGCTTTTTTGGTGTTTGATGTCTTGTGAATTAATTTTTGGTCTTGGGTATGATTTAATTACTTTTTTTATTATTAAAATAACCCATATCAAATGGGTTCTCATTATTTCTTTCATATTTTGTCGTCGAGGTGTCAAGATTTGAGCCCTAAGTCAACCCAAGTATGCAGCCTTGATTTTGTTGCAAATTCGCTAAAACAGAGTGCAAAAGAACCAAAATATGATTAAAAATCATTAAAATACTTAACATATGTGCCATTTCATGAAGAAAAAGTGCTAATTCATAGTTTTGCTTCCTAGATCAATTTTTTGGGGTCCGTGTCAATCCAAGTCAAACTAGGGGCTTGGTTTTGGGTTTGTAACTCTCTTTTGTGATTTTTGAGAGCCTATGTTATTTCTTGTGATGGTTTCATGTGTCTCCTATTATTTTCATGTGTTTGTTCTTTTTTTTTGCATTCATGAAGATGCTTTGAGAGCAATTGGTTAAAAGAATGATTTGTGGAACAAGAGTGATGTTATGGTTCAGATTCTGTTATGGAACCAATGATTTATGATTATATGGTGTTTCACATTATCATGTATGTATTTTTGGATTTGGATTGGTTTTTATAGGCCCAATCCCATTCTTTTATGTTAATGAATCAATTGCTATGTATATGTTGTCGACTCATGACTTAACCCCTTTATTGATTGGTTTTTTTAATGGAGTCCTATTTCTTTTTATGATATATTTACTTATATAAGATGTGTACCATGGATGTTATGATATTGTTGTTATCTTGTTGTTGTACCCATAGGCTAGTGGTGTCTAGGTGCATGTTAGGGGGATTGGTTCTCAAGTGGGTGTAGAGGCCCTAAAGTGGCTACCGGGATATCTCATTGAGAGTTGGTTAATCGAGTGATAACATTAAATAAAATTAACTAGGTTGGGTTGAAAAAACATTAATAAGATAATTGTTGGTTCCCCAGTCATGCCTTGTGTGCTCGTATAGATAGAGGATGAGATCTCATGGCTTGGAGTGCTTGTTTAGGCTCAAAATGAGATTGGGAAGGCTTGTATGGAAGATCAAACTTCCTTGCCTCCATGGAAGGATTGTTTAGTTCCATATGTGCAGTCAAATGGGCGTCGAGGTCTAGAATTTTGAGAGGGTCGGACCAGAGGATAACTCATGTTGATGCCATGTGATGACACTCTTCCCTAGTTGTTGGTGGAGTTGTGGAAGCCTCTAGTGACTTTGTGTTTTGTGATGTTTCAATTATTGTATATATCTATTCCTTGTGTACATTTGTGCTCCCTTGGATGTATAGGTGTTGGCCTAGGTCATGTGATGTGTGTGGGGCCTTATGTCATTCTCTGGAGCACGGGGGGTGGACCTTTTTGGTTCCACATGATCAGGTGGTCGATCCCTTCCTCAATTGGGATATTTGGTGGTTTGTTCGTGAGATTGATGATTGGTTCTTCTTCTTTTCAGTTCCAATGCTATGGATTTATGATGCAAATGTAATCTCTGATATATGTAAAGATTCATCTTTATAGTTTGTAATTGGATATGCTTTATGTGAGTATTGTGTCCTAATACTCTCATTGAAAAGGTTGATGTTAAATTGTAATGTGAATATGCATAAGGTGTTAGATGTGATGTAATGGTGTTATCATATGTTTAATCTAAATGGTGCTGGTACCAGCTATATTTTAGGAATGGATAAATTCGTTGTGTTTGCAAGATTTGATAGAATAGGAATATTTGGTATTGGTGGTAAAAAATGAATGTAGTATCCTAGAAGCATTTAATAGGTTATATCTTACGGTTATCTTTCAATGGTTAATAGGAGCCTTTCTTGTGCTATGGGTAATGATGAATCATTAGTTTAAGTAGAGTATTATCATGTATTTGTATAATTGTTGTATCATCAGCAATGACATTGGGAAACCTTAGAGGATGTAGATTTGATGTTATGAGTTTATTCCCACTTGTGCATTAGTGTCTGTAATCATGTTAATCTAAATGTGTGCATTTCCTTTGAGAATAATGTGATGTTGTCTCTCTTTTAAAAAAAAATTATCTCTCAGATGTTAGTTGGCTTTATTCCCTAGGGTTTCTTGGTAGGCATTACACACTAGAAGACTTGTTAGGTGACCTAACAAGTGTTCATCATTGGAGGGGTGGTTAGTTATTGTGTCCTACAATTTTACCTTCACTACCTTGCCTATATACATCTAAGGTCACTATGTACATATTATTTATCTTTATTGCATGAATGCAATTTGTGGAAGTTCATTTTTGGTTTTTTCTTAATGATAATGGAAATCACAACATAGAGCACTCTGATAACTATATTTTTTAAGAGAGGACTCAATTTGATGCTTATATTAAAAGCTATGGCTTCTAAAATTTAAGCTACTTTTTGTGATGGGAGTTACAATTTTTAAAATATGCAATGAGGTGTGTAAGTACATTTATGGAATATTTTAAATTACATCTCCAAAGTAGGGTAAATACACTAGAGAGAGGTAGGTCATTAGAAAGGGTGTAATATTTGGCTATGAAGTTAGCCACCCAAGATCTAGGGGCCTAATGGAAAGAACAATAATAAGAGAAATATCATGACGAGAATAAATTGTATTCTCATAAACAATGCAATACAAATATAGATTATTATTGCATAGGAGACCCCTTGGTTATATAGCCAGGGTGAGAACATAGGATTGTATAAGATTAAAACAAGTGTCACAATCTTATCACATGAGACAAATGTTAAAAGCTATCATCCCACCTAAAGTGGAAAAGTGATAGTGTGATAAAACCACTAAAGGTGGATCATCCACCAAAGGTGTAATAGTGCAACCATGAAATTTGAATATGATAATGTGATAAAGGCAATAAAGGTGGAGACACTAGAAATAAAGTGGAAATGATAACATGATAAGTGCACCTAAAGTGGAGATGCTCCAACGATTCCTATGTGGCTCCCTAAGTAAGCTTAAGTGGTGTGTAATTAGGACCTATGTGAAGAATAACCAAGGTAAAACACCTTTATTACACCAACAAAAGGGAAAAAAATATCAAATTTAATGCTCCAAAATAGGTAGGAGGTGATAGAAGGGAGAGAATTGAAGGTGTAAGGTGTTGTAGTTTGTTGAGGATTTGATACTCTACTTTTTAACTTTATTCTAAGAAATTAGAGATCATTGAATTAATGAGATATATATATATATATATATATATATATATATATATATATATATATATATATATATATATATATATATATATATATATATATATATATATATATTTGAATGTGTTAAATCTCTATTGTAATTGAGTTAAAATTCATCAAGTGATATCAAAGTAAGTGTATCCTAAATTTTCATACATATTTCTAAAGAGTGAGGCATTTTGCAATATAATCTTGTGGTAATGTGTTTGAATGTGAAAAGAATCACAAATTTGAGGCATATTTATACTATGAATTTTTATAGTAAGTGAAGAGGAGAACTATAAAATTCATCCATAAAGAAACTATGGTGGTACAAATGTTGTACTAATAGAAGAAGGATTTAGGGCTTTGGAGAGATGGATTAGTGCAATTCAAGAGAGGTTGAGAAGTCGGGTATGAATTCAGAAATAAAGATAAGTATGATGTAGCCCATGATGATGTACATATTGAAGAAGACAATGGAAAAGAAGAACCAAATTAAGTCAAAATGTTGAAGGTAATAAAAAAAATAGGAAAAAATATAAAAATAGAGATCTCTATATATTATAGTGGTCTTAATCTCAAAGAATTGATAGTTTATATCAATGATTTGAAAGAATATTAAATGAATATGAATAAATATATGGTCTTGAGAGGGTCAAATGTCATGTCAAAAATTGGTGGGAAGAGGTGTCATTAGAGAGAAACTGAAGAAGAAAATAGAAGATCACTAGCTGAAATAGAATGGTGGATAATTTGAAGTGATAATTTTTTCATGTGTAATTTGAGTTTGAAATCCTCAAGAAGATGAGATTTTTGAGAAAGATGAATATAATTGTCAAAGTGTAAATGAAATAAATTTATAGTCATTATTAGAGTAGGTCATTTTAAAGCCAACAAAGAAAGGTATATAGATACATTAATGGATTGAATCTAAATATTCAAGAAGAGCTAAGCCTTGTAAGGTTAACAACTATTGAAGATGTATATCAACTTCTCATTAAAGTTGAATAAATATTAAATAGGATAAATTAAAATAAAATTAAAAATAGGAAGGGTTATGGTGGAAGAATAGGAGGAATATTATATGAAGGTCATAGACAACAAGATGAGGGAAAAAAGTGATGATGCATAAACCTACAAAAATAATAGAGGTGAGGACTCATAATTCCTATAGAAAAAAATGAAGGATATCAAATAGGAAGAGGAATATTTAGAAGAGGATCTATAGGGGGGTTTATAGACAGGGGGGTTTATAGGGGGGTCTATGTTATGGTTTGAATGTTATTATGTCTATTTCTATTTTCTGTTAAGGTCAAAACCCCCCTATAGAAATAGACATAATAACATTCAAACCATAACATAGTGATTTGCGTGGCAAAAACTCTTTTGGGAGAAAAAAATCACACTCCAAAAGCCTCCCAATATATTATTCAGCAATTAAAAACATATTACAATATACTTGCATAGAAATCTCTTCACAGGAGTACTACTAATCAAAGATTCAAAGGTAACTCAATAGCCATAAGACTCTTACACACAACCTGTATCTCACGCACCTCATATATAGGAGATACAATACAAGAAACCATCCAACCGTATTACAAAACCATGGGCTAAAACCACCCAATAAGGTGTATCCAACCTTATCTACCTTCTAGATGTGCTATGACATGTTAAAACACACATCAACACATGTCCCTCCCTTTTACAGCTCCTTTATGTGTCCAATGTATTTTATGTTTCCTATTTCAGGAGTACAAACTTCCAGAGGCCATAACTTGAGAACCATGTGTCCTATTGACGAGTCGTTTGAAGCGTCGGAAAGCTTACAAAGTGATCTATTGCCTTATAAGCTATTATGCAACTTATGCCCACTTCTCAAGGAATTTAGGGGCCTATAAAGTCCTCAAAATTAAATTTAAACCTTTCATTACACCCCTCCAAAATGGAAAATTTAGTATCTTCAAAACTAGCTATGATTTTGCAACGTAACTTTACCGGAATGCTTATCTAGCCAACCAGAAGCTTCAGGGAGAATTTCAAACTATTTCATGCTTAAATAAAAACTTATTATAAATAGTAACCTCATGTAAAAGCAAAGTTGAGACACCATTTTCCCAACATTCTCCCACTTGTCGAACACCTTGCAAGAGAAAAGGGAGTATCAACACAATAAATCAATTGCTAGGGGCCATGAGGCCCATAGACTCCGAACACCATCTAAACTTCTTTGTGCTCATAGCCTTAGTTAAATAATTTGTAACATTCATCAAAGTTTCTACTTTAACTAGCTTCACCCTACCATCTTCGGCCATATCTCTGACAAAATGATACTAAACGTCAATATGCTTGGTCGGAGCATGAAATGTTGGATTCTTAGCTAGGTAGATGGTACTCTGACTATCACTGCTCCTTGTTTTATTCTAATATTTGAACACAATCTCTTAAGACAAATGGATTCTTTACGAGCATGAGTAGTCTCCATATACTCTACTTTGAAGTAGTGGACAAAGCAACCACAGCCTATCACTTACTCATCCAACTAATTGCACCACCAAATAAAGTAAACACATAAGCACTTGTGGATCTTATGTTATCAATATGACCTTCCCAGTCTGAATCCACATAACCATGAATATCAAGGGAAGTCATGTATCCAACCAAATTACCATGATAACACAAAGAATACTCTGAGGTGCCCTTCAAATATTTGAAGACTCTTTTGAATGCATCCCAATGAACTCTACTAGGATTAGACATATATTTGGACATAACTCCCACTACTTGGGCAATGCCTGGTCTAGTACAAACCATAGCATACTTCAAACTTCCAACTGCACTTTGGTAAGGTACTCTTCTCATGTCTTCCGTATCCGATTGGGACATAGGACAATCTGAAGTAGATAATTTCGTTCCAACTGTAAGAGGAACACACAATGGTCTACATTCATGCATGTTGAACCTTTATAACACTGAATTCACATACTTGCTTTGGCCTAGCCATAGCTTTTTGTTCTTTGTATCTCTTATAATTTCCATCCCAAGAATGTGGTTTGATGCACCAAGATATTTCATTTCAAATTTAGCAGGGAGCTGAGACTTTAGTTCTAAAATCACACCTTTCCCTTTATCAATTAATAACATATCATCAACATACAAATGCAATGTACAGGAAATGATCATGATCAAATTTATAATAAACATAGTGATCTGATTTAGAACTTTCAAATCTCAAACTCAACACATATATATCAAATTTTTGGTACCACATCCTAGGACTCTATTTGAGGCCATACAAAGATTTATTTAATTTACAAACCAATTTACTTTAACCTTTCACCACATATTGCTCCAGTTGTGTCATATAAGTATCCTCCTCCAAATCACCATGAAGGAAAGTAGTTTTCACATCCATTTGCTCAACCTCTAAATTATAAGAAGCAGCAATAGAAAGAAAAAATCTAATGGATGTCATTTTTGCAAAAGGAGAAAATATCCCACTGTAATCAACACCCTCAACCTAAGACTAGCCTTTTCCAACCAACCTTTCTTTATACTTCTCAAAGCTTCCATCTGAACCAATCTTTTTCTTGAACACCCATTTGCAACCAACAGGCTTTCATCCTTCAGGAAATGGTACAAGATCTCATGTATCATTCTTTTTCAAATATCCCATTTCTTCTTTCATAGCAATCTTCCAGGATTCTGCATCATTCATACCTAATGACTCTTTTATAGCTTTCGGTTCATCCACATTAGTATTCAAAGAAAAAATAAATCTTCAATCATCAGGTGGTTGTCTATGTCTTGTAGACCTTCAAATAGGCTAAGTTGGAGGTTCTTCCTCCTCTTCTGAAGATTCAGAGCTAGACGAGCTCTCCTCAACTTCTTGCCTATCTAGGGGTCTTGATTCAACTCTTTTAGGTGTAGAAGGGAATTGAATCACATCTTCCTTTTTAGTCTGTTCTAGCTGCATTGTAACAAAAGGAGACTTGATTTCTCTAAAAATATCACTTCTACTATGAATTACCTTTTGTGCAATAGGGTCCCAAAGCTTGTATCCTTTCACACCATAACTATACCTAATAAAGATACATTTCATAGCCTTGTTCTCCAACTTTGTCTGCTTCTCCTTTGGCACATGTGCATATGCCTTGCAACCAAAAACTCTAAGATGTCTTAATGAAGGCTTGTGACCCGATCATGCTTCCATGGGTGTTTTATCAACAAGAGCTAATGTAGGAGACCTATTAATCAGGTAGAAAGCAATGGAAACAACTTCAGCCCAAAAATTTTGTTCTAGACCACCACCACGCAGCATACTCCTAGCCTTCTCCATCAGTGTCCTATTCATTCTTTCTGCAACTCCATATTGTTGTGGAGAATACGGAATTGTGTTTTGTTTGTTAATGCCATGGTCTTTACAAAATCTATCAAAATCACTAGAGAAAAATTCACTGCCCTTATCAGTCCTTAAACATTTAATTTTCTTTCCAGTCTGCAACTCAACCATTGCTTTAAATTATTTAAATCAAATGAAAAATTCATATTTTCTCTTTAGAAAATATACCCATGTCCTTCTACTAAAATAATCAATAAATAAAACATAATATGTGGAATTTCCAATCGAAGGAACATCTACAGGACCAAACACATCGAAATGAAAAAGATCCAAAACATCACAAGTTTTATGAGAACTCGAGTAAAACTGAACACAATTTTCTTTTCCATAAATGCAATGCTCACAAAAATCAAAGTCAAGATTACAATCATAACCTTCAATAAGGTTTTTATTTTTCAAGGCCCTTAGACCCTTTTCTCCAATGTGGCCAACCCTCTAGTGCCATAACATAGTCTTCTTTGTAGGTAACTTTGCTGTAGAAGAAAGAGAACCCTTAGGTACCCAAAAGCCATTTCCATCTGTAGAAGGTGAAACCCTCAAATCTATCGATGAAGTATCCATAGATTTACTTTTTACGGAAGTGTTATTGCACTCAAGAGTGTATGCGTCTAGCTTATACAAAGTGTTGACCCTAACACCTCTAGCAATTACCATAGCACCCTTAATCATCTTACATCCTGCTTCAGAAAAGACTATCTGCACACCCGTCTATCAGTTTTCTTACAGATAAAAGATTTTGTTTTAATCTAGGGATATGCAGCACACCATAAATCCTTTTTATTCTACAATCAAAAAACCTAATTCTAACTTTACCTCGACTAACAATGTCTAAATATGAATCATCACCCAAGCATACCTTACCTCCATTAAATTCTTCATATTCAGAAAACTAATCTCTATTGGAAATCATATGAAAAGATGTACTTGAGTCAATTAACCAAGCATCATTACCTACATGAGTCACCAAAGCTGCAATGAATGCATCACCATCTTCATTCTCAGACTTAGAATCAGAATCAGAATCAAACTTTTTCTTTTTCTTCTTTGTAGTTCTTACGGGTGTGACCCAGTTTACCACAATTATAGAAAATGACTTTGGACTTTCTAGGAGATTTCAATCTACCTCTCGATTTGGACTTATCGCACTTCTCATTCTTCTTTCCTTTCTCCTTAGGTCTTCCATGAACAATTAGGGCTTCTTTTGAACTGATGGATACCTTCCTCCACATCTCTTCACCAAGTAGGGCACCCACCACATCTTCAAATTTCAAAACAACAAAATTACTACCAATAGCCATAACAAGAGAGTCCCATGAATGAGGCAAAGAATAAAGAAAGATCTAACATTTCTCCTCTTCATCCATCTTAACACCGATAGATACCAATTGAGCCACCAACATATTGAATGCTTCCAGGTGGTCTGCAATTCATCCATCCTCTTCCATCTTCAAGGAATATAATTTCTTCCTTAAGAAAATTTGATTTGATAAAGATTTTTCTTGATAAATTTCACCAAGCTTAATCTATAGCTTCTTTGCAGAGTTTTCTTCATGGAAATTAATTAGAACAGAGTCTTCTAGACAGTCTGATTAGACCCTTGGCTTTTCAGTCCATAACATCATATTGAGCCACCACAGTAGGATCTGAGGGTCTTTAGACATTCGCATCAACAGCATCCCACAGATCTCGATCTATTAGCAGATCTTCCATCTTCAACTTCCACATCTCAAAATTTGTTCCATTAACTTTCTCCACCACTATTCTCCCTGACAAACTTGCCATCTAAAAAATTCCTGCAACAAAATCAAAAAGTTTATTCTGCACAAGCTCCCACTCAAATCTAGATTAGTTCAAAAAACCCAACAACCCACAACTGAAACCAAAGGCGATCAAGCTCTGATACCACTTGTAAGGAAGTTAAGTAGCGGAACAACTTCCTACACTAACCTTGAGAGGAGGATAATGCAAAAAAATTTACAAATCGTCACAATAGTTACATAAAACAAAAATAGACATAATAACATTCAAACCATAACACAATGATTTACATGGGGAAAACACTTTTGGGAGAAAAACCCCATGCTCCAAAAGTTGTCCAATATATTATTCAACAATAAAAAGTAGAAGCAATCTCTTCACAGGAGTACTACTAATTAGAGATTCAGAGGTAACTCAATAGCCATGAGTCTTACACACAACCTCTATCTCACGCACCTCATATATACAAGATACAATACAAGAAACCATCAAACGGTATTACAAAACCATGGGCTAAAACCACCCAATAAGGTGTAGCCGACCTTATCTCCCTTCTAGATGCCCTATGATGTGTTAAAACACACATCAACACATGTCCCTCCCTTTTACAACTCATTTATGTGTCTGATGTATTTTATATTTCCTATTTCAAGAGTACAAACTTCCAAAGGCCATAACATGAGAATTATGTGTCCTATTGACAAACTGTTTGAAATGCTAGAAAGCTCACAAAGTTCTCTATTACCTCGTAAGCCGCTGCACTACTTATACCCACTTTTCAAGACATTTTGGGGCCTCTAAAGTCCTCAAAATTAAATTTAAACCTTTCATTGCACCTCCTCCAAAATGAAAAATTTAATATCTTCAAAACTAGTTGTGATCTTGTGATGTAACTTTATTAAAATGCTTATCTAGCCAACAAGAAGCTTCAGGGAGAATTTCGCACCATTGCGTACTTAAATTAAAACTTACTATAAATAGAAAACTCATGTAAATGCAAGGTTGAGACACCATTTTCCCAACAGTTTAGATGAATATGTTTAAGATGTGCTAAAGAATGGCATAGATCTTATGGGTACAAAAAGATCAAGGATCACCAAATAGAAGACTAAAAGTAATACTATAATTGCCCATATAGATAGGAGACAAGATTTGAACATTTAGAAGAATCTAAAAGAGGATAAATTGTTATTCTTAGAAGAGCCTTATTGAAGAAAGAAGGAAAAGAAGAACCAACCTAAAGTAAGAATTTATTCATAACAAAGTCTAATTCAAGAGGTAAATATTATAATGTTATTATTTATAGTGGAACTATTGATAATTTATAGTTTATGGAGAATGCTACAAAGTTGAATTTAAAAATAATAGAGAATCCACATCCATATAATATTTCTTGGTTGTAAAAACATCATAAATATTTGGTTGTGAACAAAATTTGGTAAATTTGAAGAATTGACATTATCATGATGAAGTTTGATGTGATATTATGCCAATAGTTGGATGCCACCTAATATTGGGAAGGTTGTGATAGTGTGATAGGTGTTCCATACATTATGGTTGTGCCAACACCTATTTTTGACAAAATATGGAGTGAAACAAAAGTTAAAACCTATGAGAGAAAAAATAGGTATGTAGAAATTTTAGAATTTTTTGGTATATGAAAGAAAAAAAATTTGGATGTAATGAAGCATGAAAATATGCCCTTTGCCTTGATTTATAAAATAATAAAAGAAGAAAGAGAATATATACATGTACAATGTAATTGAAGGTTTTCATCGGTGAGAAGAATAAGTCATCAAATTCACTTGATATTGGGAGAACTTTTCCTAACAAGGTAGACCATAGAATGCCTCCAATAGAAAATGAAGATTTAAATAGACAAGTTCAAGAATTATTGAGCAGTGGACTAGTTAAAGAGATTTTGAGGCCATGTACAATATGTAAGGATGAAGAATAGAGGATGTGTATTGATTCTAAGGTCATCAAAAAATAATAATCAAGTATAGATTTCCATTGCTAAGAATGAATAATATCATGGATTGCTTGAGTGAAGTATTTCATAAAGATAGATTTAAAGAGTGGATATCACTAGAGATGAATAGAAGATAGCATTAATGAAAAAAAGACTGCATAAATGGTTGGTAATTCCATTCAAACTAACCAATTTGCAATCAACACTTTCATGAGGTTCATGAGTGATGTAATCAAGGAATTTTGGGGTAAATTTTTATTGCCTATGTAGATGATATTCTAATTTTTAGGAAAAATTTAAAACATTTCATGCATGCTTCTAGAGTTTTTGAGAGGTTGAGAGAAGATAAATTTTTGATAATTTAAAGGAACACAACTTTGTGAGGAAGGAGTTAATGTATATGGGATTTTTAATCAAAGGTAAAGTTCTTAGAATGGATGTAGAGAAGGTAAATGCTATTGTAGAATGATCTATATCAAAGAGTATTACTAAGTTAAACATCATTTCATGAATTTGTTAGTTTCTAGAGAAAGTTTATGAAAAAAATATTAGTGTATGTCTACCCTTAATCAAGAAATTGAGGGGAGATTGGAAATAATATAGATCGACTAAAGGGGCATCTAAAGTTTTGAATTTTTAGAAAGAAAAAAAATACATTAAAATCTATTATAGCACTCACCAATTTTATCCAAGTAGTTTAGGTATATTCTGATGCTAATGGTATTGTTGTAGTAGTATTAAGCTAAATGCATATTTTAGTGAAAAAAATCAATGATGTTAGGAAGAAGTATTCTATTTATTATAAAAAAAATATATGCCATTGTTTAAGAACTAAATAAATGGAGACATCATCTCTTGCCTAAATATTTTTTTTACACTAAATATCAAGATTTATAAAATTTGAGTAGATAAGTGAAGTTTAATCAAGGAAATTTAAATTGTTGAATTTTTACAAACCTATAAATTTATGTTGAAGTGTAGAAGTGGGAAGTATAATAGAGTTATAGATGGCTTGAATATAAGGTAAAATTTTCTAGTAGATATTAGAATTAAAAGTTATTAGGCTTGAAGGATTCAAGCATTTGTATCTGAAATATTAAAAAATAATAATGATAATAATAATAATAGAAGCATGGATAACTTTTCTATAAATTATTACTATGTATAAAACATATGGTTGGATTGTATAAGCCCAAATGGTATGTTATTTAGAGGATATCATTTATACATTCTAACAAGTTCCATGAGACATAACTTGATAAAAGAAAAACATAATGGAGGATTAAGAGGATATTTTGGAAGACAAAGACTATTATATTAGTAAGTAAGAACTGTTATTCACGATAGTTGTATTAAGTTGTGAAATTTTTCGTATAGAGTTACAGGGTAAATTGGATGGCTAAAAGAAAGAGTGGTTCATATTAGACTTTATATGTACCTGAAAGACCATGGAGGGCATTAAAATGTATTTTGTTTTTGGTTTACCTAGTACTTAGAGAGATCATAATTCTATTTTTGTAGTAGTTGATAGATTTTCCAAAGGCACAATTCATTCCTTTCCAACAAAAAATGATAGCAATTTATATTTTAGAAATACTTTTAAGGAATTGGTTAGAACTAATGGTCTGCCCAAGAGCATATTTTCATATAAAGACACAAAAGTTGTCAAATATTTTTGGAAGACATTATGAAAGAAGTTGAATATAGTTTTGAAGTCTAGTTATTTCCCCCGCAAATTAATGATCAAATAAAAGTGACAAATAAAAAATTTGGTAACCTTTTGAGATATTTTATAGGAGAAAGGTAAAGAGATGGTACTTTATTTTTCATAAGATTCAATTTCCATAAAAAAATCAATTAACAAGAGTATAGGAAACTCACTATTTGAAATTATATATGGGAGTAGTTCTGGAAATGTTTCAAATTTGAGAAATTTATAAATAAGGAGGAGCAAAGAAGTATAGATGCAAAAAATATTGTGTAGAATACATTAAGGATGTAAATGAGGAGGTAAGGTAACATCTCACTAAAATTAATAATCAATAAAAGAGGAAGATAGATGAAAAAATAAGATTCAAAAAATTCAAACTTGGAGAAGAGGTTATGGTCCACCTTATGAAGGATAGGTTTCCTATAGGAACAAATAATAAGATGAAAATGAAGAAGTTTGGACCTTGAAATATTTTGATTGGAATGGATGAAGGAGTGGCTATGAAGTTGAGTTGCCAATGTCTTTTATATGTAAAAGTATTAGGAAGGGAATATAAAATATGGATAAGTAGAAGGGTGGTGGCATATTCTAGCATCTATTTTAGAAAGGTAATACTTGAAAATATCTTATATAGGTGCATGGGAAGGAGCACAAGAAATAGGTAGTATGAAGCATACTTAGTCAAATCAGAAGGAAGATCTAATGGACATTCATTATGATAATCCAAAGTAGAGATTTTCTTGATAACTCAATGATGAAAAAATAGTACCAAACCGGTACTGAGAAGGGGGGGTGAATTAGTACAAACAAAAACACAACCTTAAACCAGTTTGTCAATAGACATTGTGCATTGATAAACAAATAGTAACACCGGACCTTAAACAGAGTTCAACCGGCAAAACCCAGAATAACTGAGACAAGCATAGACTGGTTGACACTTATCTTCTCATATAATCTAACACTTCATTTCCATTTCACCCTAATGCATGAACAGGTAATCTACCATCAAAGATGTACATATTACTGCTAGATCAACATGAATCACCGCTTAACAAAAAACAATCATAGCATCACATGAAGAAGACATCACACTTGACACGCATATTTTTCATGTGGAAACCCAACTGGGAAAAACCATGGTGGGGATGAATACCCACAAACTTATTTTTGAACTCTTTAGAAGTCCGCTCTATTAGGAGCCTTGTCCAATTAAATACAGATACAATGGGTTCTGTTAGGAACCAATCCTGTTAGGGATCACTCAGTTAAAGATGGCTACAATACCTGGTTAAGGGTTAAACCCTGTTAAAGGTTACCTTGTTAGAGGATTTCAAGAACTCAATAGCTAGAGGATTTCAATAACTCAATAGCTTCAAGTTACCCTGTTAAAGGATTTATAGCAAGCCTGTTAAGGCTACCATGTTAAGGGATTTCACAACTGTTTAAGTGGTTAAAGATCAACAGGTATAACAATGACCTAATAATAGCACTCAATGCCAATGCAAATCCGCTTAAGCTCCTATTTACCTTCTGCACTTACACTCTACAGGTATCACTTCTCTCCTCTAGTCTAGCAAGAATCACGTATCTCTTCTCTAGGATACACACAAACAACTTTTGCCAACAACCTCTGAAAGAATCACAACATCGACCTTATAGGAAAACAAATAGGTCGGTAGCATAAACCCTAAACCCTAAACCTGTTAGGTTAAGGAATTCAAACGGTTCAATACTGACCGTTGAGCACACTGCATTACATGCAATAGTCTTGATCCAATCTCAAGATATTCTCCATCATTCATTTTCCACCGATTTCATGGCGGCTGATAACCCATCACACATTATCATCGTTTATAGACTTCGTACATTCCCAAGGTAGATAGGAACAATCTCCTTCATGCAAGATCCTTCACGTGTACAAGGCTTACATGGAAATACGATCTGTTCTTCGTTACCATGCTAACTCATCACACAAAGTCACCAGTTGAGCCACACAGGCTTGAAGCACTCCAACCGGAAACCCTGAAGTTGAAACCACCAACTAGTATTCATACACCACTTCCATGTGTCAGTTCCCATAACCATATGCCGGTTCATCTTAAACAAACACACCGCTTCACTTTGGCACAAATGTCGGTTCACAATGTTATACCGGTTCTTCTTCTCTTCATCATATTGACATCAATGAAAACACACAATGTCATTATGTCCTCATACTGGTTCACATAATGCCAACAATCTCCCCCTTTGGCATTGATGGCAATATACAAAAATATCTCTCTGCTCCACATCTTCTCCCCCAATTTTTGCAGATATCTTCTCCGCTTCACATCTTCTCCCCCAATTTTTACAGATATCTTCTCCGCTTCACATCTTCTCCCCCTTTGACAACAATGCCAAAGTGGAGGCACAAGCTTCCCTGTTCCATTATGCTACTCCCCTTGAGGAGTAGCACCCTTCAACACATCAGTCAAAAGAAATGACTATGCAATACCTGACTAATGTGGAGCAAATACCTTTAGTTCACCTCCTGAAGGGGCAGTACCCCTAATTCACCTCTTAAGTACACAAATGTAGTCTTTAGGAGAGGCTTGGTGAATATGTCTGCTAACTGCTCCTAACTGGAAACATGTTCCAGTGCAATCTCTTTGTTCTGAACCTTTTCCCTCAAGAAATGATATTTAAGCTCAAAGTGCTTGGTTCTAGAATGTAAAACTAGATTCTTTGAAATATCGATAGCACTTGTGTTATCACAAAATATGCTTACCGGTTAAGATACAGGAACTTTGAAGCCATTTAATACATGCTTCATCCAAATTGTCTAAGTGCAGTTCATGAAAGTTGCAACATACTCCGCTTCCACTGTAGACTGAGAGATACAACTCTTTTTCTTACTCATCCATGAGACCAGTCTACCACCGAGAAAGAATGCACCACCGATTGTGCTCTTTTGATCATCCACATTACCTGCCCAATCAACATCTGTGAATACTTTCAGGCTGAAATCATTGCTATATGGGTACCACAATCCATAGTCAAATGTTCCCTTTAGATACCTAAGAATCCGCTTGACTGCAACCAAGTGGGATTCTCTTGGACTTTTCTAGAACCTTGTAGTAATGCCAACTACATGTGCAATATCCAGTCTGTTGTGCACTACATAATGCAACTTACCAATCATTGATCGGTATTTCTTCTCATCAACCAATGTTGAGTCATCCTCTTTGGATAGTTTGCAACCGGTCACCATCGGTGTACCAACTGGTTTGCTATCTTCCATGCCAAAGGTCTTCAACACCTCCTTGACATACTTGGACTGAGTGATAAAGATTCCATCTTTCATCTGCTGAATCTGCAGTCCAATGAAGAACTTAATCTCCCCTATGAGTGACATCTCAAACTCCTTCTTCATCTCATCTGCAAACACATGACTCATCTTGTCATCTCCACCAAAGATATTGTCATCAACAAATACCTCACAGATCAGAATCTGATCTCCTTCAATTTTCAAGTAGATATTGCTATCTTCACTTGTTCTCTCAAATCCAATTTTCACAAGATGGGAGTGCAGACATTCATACCATGCTCTAGGTGCCTGCTTTAGACCATATAAGGCTTTATGTAGCCTACACACCATGTCATTGTCTTCAGATAGGGAAAATCCATCTGGTTGCTCTATATACACCTCCTCTTCAAGTACACCATTTAGGAATGCAGATTTTACATTCATTTGATATACTTTGAATCCTTTAAAAGCTGCATATGCAAGAAGCATACAAACTCCTTCCAATCTGGCTATAGGTGCAAAAGTTTCTCCATAGTCTTCTCCTTCTCCTTGGGCATATCCTTTACACACCAATCTGGCTTTGTTTCTAATCACCATGCCATCCTCATTCAGCTTATTTCTGAAAACCCATTTGGTACCAATGACATTTTTATGCTCCGGTCTAGGTACCAAAGACCATGTACCATTTTTCTCTATCTGGTCAAGTTCCTCTTCCATTGCCTTGATCCAGTCTTCATCTTTATGTGCCTCTTTGAATGACTTAGGCTCAAATTCAAAGATCAAACATGAGCTTTCTCTGACCTTTCTTGTTGTAAGGATTCCAACATCCTTATCTCCTATGATCTGCTTAGGATCATGATTCAGCTTGACATACCGAGGAATGGTCTTAACAGATTCCTCTTGCTTTTCTTCTTCATCCTCATCTCCATCAGTATCAGCATCTACATCTGCCGATGTAGGAACACTATTACTGGTACTTGGTTGACTGACAACTGGTTCCTAGAAGGTTACAACCAGTTCATTTACCGCTTGCTCACTACCGATTTCCTCAGTTTTCTCAGAGGTTTCATCAACTCTTAAATTGATACTTTCCATAATTCTCTGAGTCCTATTCTTGAAACACTTGAGAGCTTTGCTCTTGGTAGAATACCCTAGGAATATTCCCTCATCACATTTCGCATCAAATTTGCTCTGGTGTTCACTCCTCTTGATGTAACATTTTCTACCAAACACTTTAAAGTAGCTAACCATAGGTGTCTTACCAGTGTAATACTCATAAGGAGTTTTATCCTTGCCTTTCTTGATGAGTACCCAGTTCATTGTGTCGACTACAGTGCTCACTGCTTCTCTCCAAAAGGTGTGAGCTACCTTTCCTTGAATCAACATGGTTCTAGCTGCTTCAACCACAATCCAATTATTCCTCTCTACTAGGCCATTTTGTTGTGGAGTCTGGGGGGCAGACAATTGCCTCTTGATGCCATGTTCTTCATAGTACTTGTTGAATTCACCAGAAGTGAATTCCCCTCCTTGATCAGTTCTCAGGTACTTGATTCTTTTGCCGCTTTCCTTCTCCACTAATTCTCTGAAAGCTTTAAACTTTACAAAAGCTTTGGACTTATCTTTCAAGAATGTGACCCACATCATTCTTGAGTAGTCATCAGTGAGAATCATGAAGTACCTATCACCCTGCACACTTTTAGTTTTCATAGGACCACACAAGTCAGTATGCACAAGATCAAGCAAATTGTCAGTAGTGAAAGGTTTACCTTTAAAGGTTGAGGAAGACATTTTCCCCAATTGACACTCTCTGCACAAGGTATTATCTGGTTTTCTTAGTACCAGCAACCCTCTAACTACCTTGATCTTACCAGCCTTCACAATGTTATCAAAGTTTACATGGCAGAGTCTCCTATGCCATATCCAGCTATCATCAAATTTAGCCATAAGACATGTACTTATATTTGCATCCAGCTGAAATAGGTTACCTTTGGTCTACATGCCGATGGCCACCAGTTCAATAAACTCAATGTCAAATAAACTACTAATTAGGGCTTCCATGACTTGCCCATTCTCCTGCATTTCTCTCTTTTGGTCTTCGGTGAGAGTATCGGTAGGGGCAACATAGGCATTCTCAACATAGCTCCAGTGTTGAGCACCCATGCTTCTGATGTATATCTTCATTCTATCTTCCATATACTGGATTTTTCTCTGTTAAACTTTGGACCTTCCCTCTTCATCATTAGACTGGGATCTTTACCTCAAGCGGTTAAGCTTATAACACAAAGGACCTAGAGGACGCTCTGATACCAATTGATAACTCAATGATGAACAAATAGTACCAAACCGGTACTGAGAGGGGGGGGGTGAATCAGTACAGACAAAAACACAACCTTAAACCGGTTTGTCAACAGACACTGTGCATTAACAGACAAACAGTAACATCGGTCCTTAAATAGCATTCAACCGACAAAACCCAGAATAACTGTGACAAGCATAGACTGGTTGACACTTATCTTCTCATATAATCTAACACTTCATTTCCATTTCACCCTAATGCATGAACAGGTAATCTACCATCAAAGATGTACATATTACTGCTAGATCAACATGAATCACTACTTAACAGAAAACAATCATAGCATCACATGAAGAAGACATCACACTTGACACACACATTTTTCACCCTTGACAGAACCCTGAACCTGTTAGGTTAAGGAATTCAAATGGTTCAATCCTGACCATTGAGCATACTGCATTAAATGCAATATTTCTTGATCCAATCTCAAGACTTTCTCCATCATTCATTTTCCACCGATTTCATGGCGGCTGATAACCCATCACATGTTATCACCGTTTACAGACTTCGCACATTCCCGAGGTAGATAGGAGCAATCTCCTTCATGCAAGATCCTTCACGTGCACAAGGCTTACGTGGCAATATGATATGTTCTTCGTTACCATGCTAACTCCTCACACAAAGTCACTAGTTGAGCCACATAGGCTTGAAGCACTCCAACCGGAAACCCTGAAGTTGAGACCACCAACCAGTAGTCATACACCACTTCCATGTGTCGGTTCCCATAACCATATGCCGGTTCATCTTAAACAAACACACCACTTCACTTTGGCACAAATGCCAGTTCATAGTGTTATACCGGTTCTTCTTCTCTTCATCATATTGACATCAATGACAACACACAATGTCATTATGTCCTCATACCGGTTCACATAATGCCAACATGTCCATATTAGCCTTCCTCAAATATTAGAGATTTTTAAAGACTGCAATGAATTATAAATGATTGATTTGACATCCACTCTTCACACACATCATAATTTCTCTTTATTATCATTGTATGGGGGCCATGTTTAAACACTAATTATTTTGGGGGTTTTAAATCAAGTATGGGAGTTTGTGGATAAATTTGACAACTGCAAAATAAACCATTTTTATAGAGAAGGTAACAATTTGGCAAACTTGCTTGCAAATTTTGGATACTATCCAAATTATAACATCATATCATTCACACATTCCTCCCTCCAAAGTTTTTCCAAAGTAGCATGCATTATTATAAAGGAAAATAATTAATTATCATTGTTTCTAACATTCTTTTTATTTTCAGGGTTTTTAATTCATTATTTTTATGCAAAACATTGCAAATTTGCACTTTACTGCTTGTGGCATATCTTTTCATTCTACATAATGCCACCACACCTCTTCCAATAATTCTTGAGCAAGACCCTTAAAACATGTTGAATTGGATAAGAATTAATACACATTATTTTTAGCCCACCCCACAACACTTGGTAGGCATATCATATGTGGCTTTATGAGATTTTTCATCAAAGGCAATCCTACCAATTTTATTTCTCAAAAATACGAATTGTAGATATATCTTTCAGGTTGAGTTTCTAGTTCTCTTCATCTTCCTTCCTTATATTATCTAAAGCCTTTGCAATGCTGCAAAGACTTCTTGTATTAACATGGCAACTTTGGCCAACACTGTGACTAGAGCACACCATCCATACAATCTCATATTGTAGTTTCCAATTAGGAAATAGAAAATCCCCATTTCTAGTGTCTTCAACTAAGACCATCTTTGCAAAACATGTGTGTTGCATTATAACCATGCAAAAGTAGTTAGAGAGCTCACAGGTGAACATATATTAAATGTCCCAACTCCTTGACAACTATTTCCTTCACAAATTGTGTCCATATTTCTCTCAAATTGTCTAGACTTGGTTCAATCTTATGGGAAAATTGTGCATATTGTAAAGAAGTTAAGTAGCGAAACAAATTCCTACACTAATCTTGAGAGGAGGGTAATGAAAAAAATTTATTGATCTTTACAACAGTTATAGAAACTTAATTATTTCATAGGATCTATCAAAGAAGCCATGTTATTAGGTGTCATGGCAGGTGGGACATCTAAGCTCTTTAAAGCATCTTGTAACATTCCATGATATGTAGATGAAGTTCTAATCAAATCCCAAAGAGATATCTTGGCAGGGGTAGCTTTAAGTTGTTCAATAAGATCATACTCCTTACCAAGAGTTTGTGAGATACGAGGTGCTAGTGGAAGAATAGGTTGAGAAGTAGGAAGTGAAGAAGGAATAACCAAAGGAATATTAGGTTGCCTATTGTTCCTTGTATTATATGTGTGGGCAACTAAATTGTAACTCTCTTGGGTAATCTGTTTAGCATACTCATAAGGGATCATAGTAGGATAACCTCATTGCACATTAATAACTGGTTTTTTAGGAGTGCAAAAGGCATCATTATTATAAACACCTTGAACCACAAAGAGAGGCTTATTAAGAGGTTGAGAATTTGGAAAATAACTAGCACCTTGAACTATGAAGAGGGGTTTATTAGGTGTTTCATAACCATTCACAGTTATCATATTAATCAAAGATGGTTTGGGAACATGTGAGGAAGGTTTAGTAGAGCTAAAATAATTGAGTGATTCATAAAGAGGATTATCAACCTTAAACATTTATTCATGAGTAGGATTTTCTTTAGATTGAATAAAAGGGACATCCTCATAGAGGGGATTGTTAATAATAGTGAACCCTTGTAACCTACTAACATTCTTATGTTCCAAAGTATCCTTACAAGGGGTACAAATTTTAGGAGATGGATCGACATCATTTGTATGACAAAGATAATTAAAAGAAATTGTTAGAGTTATCATGTTGTGGCTAATAATTATTTATTTAATTATTAACCTATTATACTCTACGCTTAGCTAAACTTAGGCATTTAATAATATTGTAAGTATTTAATGATTATTCTAATTATGAAATACACATTATCCCTTTAGGGTTGCTAATCTCTTTATAAGGATTGTGTTGTACTTTTTTATTAATTCCCTCTTTGAATGATAATCTTTTTCTTCAGAGTCATTATTGCTTTTTTGCCTCCATTCTTTCTTTTGACAGGTATTTTGCTTGCAAGTGTTCTTGGGATCTCTGAAGTTGTATTTCTCAATTTCTTCATGGTATCAGAGCTCAGATCTGTTGCTACCTATTCTTGTTTTTTGAAGATTTTTTGGAGCTTTGAGGGTTTCAATTTTTTCAAAGCTTTTTATTTGGATCTGGGGTGCTTCTTTGTTTTTGGGCTCAAACGAACCTCACTGTTGAGCTCAGATTACCAAAAAACCCCCATTTTCATATAAATTTGTCCAATTTGGACAACTTTGGCCTTTGGAATTTTTGGGGGGTTTTAGCCCTTTTGGACACGAATTTCAAGAAAATTCACAAAAAATAAAAATAAAAAATTATTTTGCAATTTAACAGCTTGCAGGCCGACACAAAAAAAGAGGGGCAATTTTTTTTTGGGCCCGCATAGGGCTAACAGTCTCTGTGCAGGTCGTCGGGTACCGTGGGCGGTACTGCTAGTGGTCCCACCCCCGACGGCCTCCATGGCCCCTTGTCTGCCATTTTTTTTTGGTCAGTGGTTTTTTCCCCAAAACCGCCGCCTTCTGCCCTCGTGCCTTGGTTTCTCACCCCCCGCCCTCTAGCCATCGCCACCGCCACCTAGGCCCCCAGCCTGTCAGTTTCTTTCTCTGACCACCATCACTCTTTTCTAGAAGCCGACATCTGTTTCTGGAGAGAGATTTTTTCCGGCAGGGTTTTTTTTCAGGCAACAGGGGAATATTCCAAAAATATTCCACTAACATTAGCATGATGTCATGTTCACGTCAACGGTACGAATAGCTATGCATGACCTCTTTGAACCCTCTTTGTGCCCTAAAAGAGGTATTTTTTTCAGTTGGCCATAACTTGGGCATAAAATACCATTTTTTGGCAAACGAGATATCGTCGGAAAGCTAGTTTCATATACTTTCTAGATTTGTGGGTTTTTTTGCCTGATTTTTCTACTAGTACATTCTACAACCATTTAAAGATAGAGGTGTTTTTTTTTCAGTACTGAGCTCATATCTTTTTGCCAGTTTCTCTATTTTTCGCAATTCCAGCGGTGTTGGGATGATGTTTGAGAGCTCTTCATAGCCATCCATGCACTTTTTTCTAGATTTTACTCTAGGTACATTTTATTCATTTTTTTGTGTTTTCACACTCTGGTGAATTACTTGGACATATGAGATCGTGGAAGCTTCTTGTTTGCGTGGGATGACCTAATTATGGTTGTTCTTCATGTATTTCTAGCCTTTTGTCTTCTTTGAGCATTGTATACGTCATTTTGTAAGCATTTTCCTTTTTGTACACACACTAAGATAAAGTGCCACTATGCCTTGCATGCTTAGGATCTTCCACATCTTGTGCCTTATTATACTTGCACTCCATTATAAAGTGTCATGGGGGGTTTGATGTTTGCATTTGTTTTCCATATACCTTTGTCATGTGAGTGTTCCTTCCACGACATTAGCCTCATGGTGTGTGTCAAGTGAGTGTTTCATCCATGACACTAGCCTTTATATATGTTTGTACTTTCTGCTGCACTCTCGATGTTCCTGGTTCTTCGTCATGCAGTTTTTCTTGGCATTCAGTTTTAGTGTACCTGTCACCTCTCCCTTGTCAGCATTATGTGGGGGGGGGGGGGGGGTTCTCCTATTTGTTTTTGGTTCTAATGCTTCCTTGGTTCATTGGAGTGAGCTATGTATTAAGTATTTGTTCCTATGTACTAGGCAGATGCAGTGGCTGGTTACCTATGCATTTTGGTGAGATGGATCATTTACCATATGGACACTCTTTCATTCCTATTTTTGGAGGCAACCTTCCATCTTCGATTGATCATCTCTTCATACTTTGGTATTTTTTTCCATTTGTATCTTTGAGTTCAGTTGTTTGCCTTTGTTTTCCATCTGATTCAAGAAGTTTTATTTGAGGGCACTCATGCATATTACAGTCTTCTCTACTAGATCATCTTCTATTTCAGTGGAGGTTCTTCAGATCGACAATTAATCTTGATAGTTTTTGCAGCTTCATGCTTCAGTGGTGTTCTTCATGTTCATCCTTTGTTCTTGTTTTCTGAAACATTCTCTAGTTTGGAGGCTTCTTCAGTACTTAACTAGCCTTCATCTCTTTTTGGAGTAGATTTTTTTCCCATGAGGTTTTCTCTATTTCTTCACTTTATAGAGATCTTTTGTACTTGGGTACCTCATCAGGCCTAGTTGTCGGGACCCATTGTTACTTTCATGCATTTTTAGTCCTTAGTTGTTTTTAGCTACTCCCTAAGTTCATCTTAAGGGGGGGTGCTAGAGTTATCATGTTGTGGCTAATAATTATTTATTTAATTATTAATCTATTATCCTCTACGCTTAAGCTAAACTTAGGCATTTAATAATAAAGTACACATTATCCCTTTAGGGTTTCTTTAGGGTTGCACACCTTTAGGGTTGCTAATCTCCTTTTATAAGGATTGTATTGTACTTTTTTATTAATTCCCTCACTGAATGATAATATTTTTCTTCAGAGCCATTATTGCTTTGTTGTCTCCATTCTTCTCTTGTGACAGGTATTTTGCTTGCACGTGTTCTTGGGATCTCTGAAGTTGTATTTCTCAACTTCTTCAAAAATGTTGAGTCTCTTCTTGCACAAAAATGTTATCACAAATAGGATCAATGTTGGGAGTGGGATTACCACTAGTCATTAATGTTTCATCCCTATAGGAAGAGTATTAAAAGAAGGTATAATGTTAGTAGGAAAGATAGGCATCATATCATCCTCTATCACCAAAGGATCTACATGGGAGAGGTACTCTCTAGGAGAAGGATCATTGTTACTCTTCAAGGATTCATCCTTGGGAGGGGGATCTTTGAAAGATATTAAAAATCTCTTCTTGAACTAGGGTATCCTCATGAGTAGAGCCAAGTTGGAGAGAGAGAAATGCTTCATCTTTAGAGGGAAGATTATTGAAATGAATAGAAGGTGAGGTGTTATTAAGGGAATTGGAAATCATATCACCCTCTTTTACCATAATATCATCTTCTTTGACCAAGGTACTCTCATATGGGAGGGAAAAATTAAGAGAATAATCAACACCATCATCTAATGTTTCATCCCAAATATGAAGATCATTGAGAGAAGTGTTAGAAATTTCTCCTTGCATTATGGTGTCCTCATTGGTAGACACAATTTTGGGAGAGGGAATAGCATTATTTATTAATGGTTCATCTTTAAAAGGGAGAGCATTAATGCATATGTTATTTAAATCATCCTCTTGTCTCCAAATGTCCTTAGTAGGCTCTTTAGGGGAGGGGTGAAGAGTCATAAGGAGGTCTCAAAAAATATCATGATATAAAGACAAGTTGGTTGAAGGTTCATGTGCAAGGAATGGGGTTTGGGGCAACTTGGAAAATGATGTTTGGGTGGCTATATAGGTTTTTTCCTTAGTCAAACCCCTTGTTTTAGTGATTTACACCTCCACAAATAGCCCATAATGTATTTAAAATGTGTGTGCAAGAACCTTATGTGTGTATAAGATCCTAAATGTGCTAAAATGAAAGAATTAGAGTTCTACAATTATGATATGAATATAAAACCCTAAATGAACATAATGTACATGAAAATGCTTTAAATCACAAATGCAATAATGGATCTAAAGCTCTAATGTAGATCTAAAAATAAGTGTTGTGAAACCATATAAAGATATGAAAATAACATGAAACCATACCAAACGCTAAGGATGAGGTACAAGCCAATCAATAGTCAGTGATCTCCTATTATTCTCTAATATCTTCAAATAAGTGTTGTGAAACCATATAAAGATATGAAAATAACATGAAACCATACCAAACGCTAAGGAAGAGGTACAAGCCAATCAACAATCAGTGATCTCCTATTATTCTCTAATATCTTCAAAGCTTCAATTGATGATGAAAATGGTTGATGAAGACTTGATTAATGTTTTATTTTATGATTGAAGACTCCACATAACCTGTACTTTCACTTCATGAGAGGCTCCTTCAATTACTTGTAGATGGATCCTTCAAATAAGGAAAGGAAATGCTATATGTATGAAACCCTAACCTTTTTATGATCATAGGCTGACCTAGAAATGATATAATTTCACACCAAGTTGGATTTAAACATTATAATACTGCCAAAACATGATCCTGAAATTCGGGGAGAAAAAGTCGAGACCGTGGTGGTATAGCCACCACCATAGTTCAGTTGACTTTTTTCCAATCTTTTACGGATGCAAGGTATCACAATTATAAAGTCAATCCTAGTTCGGTGTGACAATTCAAAGTGTTTAGATATGCAAAATCGGGCCTTGAAGGTCGAAATAGGATATAATTAGGGACTTTAATGAATTAATTAATTGAAAGAATAAAATAAAAAGGGATACACTTAGATTTAAGGGCCCAATTTTATGATGTGTAGAGGTATGAAAGAGGACTTCAGATTGAATTAAATTAATTAATTAAATTCTTAAAGGGAATTTATAATGCAAGATGCAACACACTAAGGTAGGTGCTAACCTAAGCGTGGAAATGTGCCACCCAATTAAGGGTGTACAATGTATGATGCTAAATATTTGAAAATTATTGTTATAGCCTATAGAACACATGATTATCCGCATGAGAGAGTAACACTATTTCACCAAAGGAAATCAATCGATTTTTTTGTTTGCATATTCCCAACTTGTGTCAAAATGGAAGTGTTGGAGCAAGGTATGGGCACACATTGAAGCATAAAGGATATAAGAATTTCCTTAAAAGTTGTAGTTACAATTGATCTTGTAGTCATGCATGAACATGTGGAAGTATAAACAAAGGATATGAACTATTGGAAAGAATGCCCTAAAAACCGTTGTCATGGAGTACCTCACAATGACAAATGCTGCAACCTTTAATTCGTTATTTTGACACAAGTTGGGAATAAGCTAGCAAATATGAATTAATCAAGTTAACTATCTAATATCCTATAACCTCTTATAGTTGGGATTTCAACCATGAGTATGATCAACTATCAAAACTATCATGATCTATGGTGGTATTTTGAGAATTGGTTCAAGCCTAATAACAAATTAGAAGTTGTACAATTTGTCATTGTGAGGTAGTATCCCACTTGCTTTGAAAAGAATTACATTTACACCCTCATACTTCTATTGAACACACCACGAGGCTGAGAGGGGTGGGGAGGTGAATTAGTCTAGACCT
Source organism: Cryptomeria japonica (assembly GCF_030272615.1). NCBI lineage: Eukaryota > Viridiplantae > Streptophyta > Pinopsida > Cupressales > Cupressaceae > Cryptomeria > Cryptomeria japonica. Next base: position 232,533,101 of record NC_081415.1, read on the forward strand.
TAAAACACTTTACTTCTTATCCTTTAACTTTAAAACCACAATTAATATATCTTTACAATTATGAAACAATAAAGTACAAAGCACACAAGAACACCAGATCTACAAGGAAAACCCAAGAATTAAAAACCATGGTAAGAATCACACTCACAAAATGAATAATTGGTTACAATGTTTTAGACTCAAGATAAAAGATGTAACACCCCACCAAGGAACCCCGGAGGATCTAACTAGACTAACTCAAATAAGGGTGAAATAATTATTATTTTTTAAACCTTTAAGTGTGCTTCCTACAACAATTTAGGAACAATTCTAAGCTTAATTGCACAAGAGGAAGTAAAACAACTAAACTATCCTCTAAGTTTCCTCAACGATGTTACAAAACCACCCACACAACATGAAAGGAATTAAATATAATCTTAGTTAACATTTGATCCATTTATGAGCATAGATGAGAAAGCTAATAGAATTGAACCTACTATACAAATTTAATTTAATCAAATTAAGAAACTGAATAGCATTCAATTATCTTCTAAGACTAGATTCATTTTAGATCCAATACCAAAAGTTCCTACAACATACATGATATTGAACAATGAACATATATGCATTTCAAGTTACATAAGATCTTTATTTCAATTTGCCAACATAAGTCCTACCAAATAATATCACCTAAACCACATTACATTTACATCATAGTTACATCATTTTCCTAGAAGGCATGTACATAATACAACTATATTTGATATAAACATAACTATAATATGAAGGATGAATTAAACTTCACCTAATCCACTAAGCTGACCAAATCCAAGAGAAGAAACTAGAGAATGAGAAAATCCAATCCACGCATGAACAGGTTCAAAATCCCCAATGGAAGAAGGTATCTGCCCCGCGACCATGTGGAGCCTGAAGGACCATCCTCTATATTAGGAGATAGGCATATGGACCACAAACACACAAACATAGGATAAACAAACACATGGTTGTAACTCACTTACATAGTGTAAGGCCAAACAATCAAAATACACGAAGATGAATCTCATAACAGGAATACTCCAGAAGCTCATAAAGAAGAAAAAGAGTAGGACACTAGTGCTCAAAGGGAGAGTATCATCACATAGCTTGATATGGGTTATTCTGGAAGATCTTCATAGGTCCCAACCTCCATGCTAGGTTATCCTGGCAGCCTCTCTCGACCCATGGCCCCCATACAAGACTCATGTGCAACCAACATAACTTCCAAGAGGACAAGGCAATTGATCTTGCCATTTCTGGTCTTCCCACCTCATCTTGAGCCTAAACAAGCACTCAATCCATGAGCGGGGTGTTGCAAACAAGGAACACTAAGAGGAGGGGGTGAACCAGTGTTCAATAATTTTTAATCTTCTTTAGTTTTCCTTTAATCCACTTAATACAAATGAACAAGATAGATAAGCACAAGAAAAACACACACAAACCCACCACAATAACACACAGATTTTGTACGTGGAAAACCTGGTCAAGGGAAAAACCGCGGTGGGAATCCTGCTCATAGTAAGATGATACTCTATTTGAAGTATATGAAAATTTTACATAGGAATGCATATGCATTTAGGCACACTGCCTAGACCTCACTACTCAAATACAATAAGGGCTACAACCCCAGAAGGCTCATTGCCTTACAAAAGAGTTACAAGAGTAACATACATAAAGATGAACTATTAATTAGCATCTGCAAATGCCTGAGATAGTTCTGGTTTAAGTTCAAAGTACAATTGTCTCTCTGCTCTGAGACTCACTGTTCTGTTTTGCTGAACTGCTTCAATCTAGAGAAAAAATACTTCAATGGTGCACTTGAAACTACTTACATTCACACATATACATGACTCACATACTCTTTGATATCTAAAATGAATTTTCCAAACTCTTAAATATATCTGCAACATGAATTAAGATTAATTCCATGTCAGCCCAAAAACTGCATAACACACAACATGAAACATGTTGTCCAAGTCGGCTCAAATCAATCAAAACAACTAAGCGGACCAAAAAAAAATGTCCACATGCTTCCCACAGGCTATCTTACCAACCTTGAACACACAATGAACAACAAAAATTGATAAGCAAGATGCACAAAATGAATCATCACACCTTACCATAGATAACCATTGTTCTAACCAAAGACAGGATTATTGGACCTTCTAACTTGCACAAAGCTTATTACCGGGGACTATAAACTTGGAATAAGATAAAATATATATTCATAACACATCTCCTAGATCCACAAAGAAAAATAATAAACCAAAATAATCCGCCAACCAAAATATTGTACACTCTATCGGATACCCTATTCATCTTAGCAAACCTACCCAACTTAAGTAATCTTGAAAACATGAAGTGTGGATTCCAAAACTGATGTGAGTTGCCATCAATGACAACATCTCAACATACATGCAATGTCTCTTTCCAAGAATCTCCCCCTTTGGCATTGATGGCAACACTTATTGAAAAATGACTGTGTTGGATCAAAACCAAAAAATATACACTGCAACCAAAAATCAAATCACGGGATTTCAAAGAATCAAAGAATTAAGAATCTCCCCCTAGGATCAACATTTTTCACTCCTATACACTCCCCCTTTGACATCAGGGAAAAATTTAAGACACTGGAAATCAATAATTGAGGCCAAAAATGTTGTACAGTCCTCATAAAAACATGAAAATATCTGCATACAGATTCTTCAAAGAGTCCAAGTGACTATCCCAACCCTTTTGTAGATTCTCAAAAAGTGTTAAGAACCCACTAAGAAGATAAGATTGCACTTCTACAGTCTTGAGATCATTTAGATCACCTGTCTTGAGAGCACTTTCATCATCTTGAAGAGCATTTAGCATTACATCCAACTTAGAGACAATATGACTCCTATTTTCTCCAACTCTACCAATTATCCTTTCCCGATCATAACTCAAACTTTGAATCTTCTAAAGCAATGAAATTGCCTGATTTTCATGTTGGCTTAAATAATTTCAAAATGGATCAACTGACTTAGATATGCTTTCCAACTGATCCTTGTAATTTTGAGACTTCTTCTCAATATATGCAGTGAACTTGTTTAGAGATAAGCATGATTTATACAAGTTTCCACCTATGGTTATTGCATCTCGCATGCTTTTCACATAGTTACTCAATGTGGGTATATCATTTGATATCATTTTCTTTAGGGTGCAGATCCTTTTAGCTTCAATTTCATTCCTGACCTTAACCTCTATAGATTTCTCAAAAGATTCAAAATGAGAATTAATAGAATCAATTAGACTTTTCAATTGTCCAGATGAAGTATTAGATGAATCCTTTTGGAATGAGGGCATTAAATTCTCTAAAGTACTAACTACCATGTCCATCAACAAGCTGCCTTCAGTGTGATATTTTAAAAGGTCTTCACTGGATTTGGCTTGAGCAAAAGATGCCAACTAAATTTTTCTAATGGGAGATAGGGAAGCAAGATTGATTGGTCCTTGTATAAACTCTGGATTATCAATGACCTACTTACCTTTCACCATCTCTTCAATGTCTATTGTAATAGCTTCGACTTCAATCTTAACTTATATCTTCTCCAGATTCTCTTCTGCAATTGCATCCTTTCCAGGTGCTGAAGAGATCTCAACCTTGTTTGCTTCATTCCCACCTACATCATTCTCCACTCTACTTCCTTCTGGAATATTGGCTTCTACATGATCTGTTGGTTGAACTTCCAAAATAGAAGTGTCACCTACTGCTTGCCCAACTGGAGGCTCTACCAGAATTGAGGGTGTGTCCACCTTGATCTACTTAGTTTACTAATGGGTGTCATCTTTATCCTTTGCCAAATTGACTTCATATTTATTTTCTTGCAAAAATTTTGTCCAAATCTTCTTTGTTTCCTTAGCCACTTTATCAATCTTACTGAACATGATCTTGTTTACTCTATGCTCACTCTGAAACTTATCCTTGGCTAACCAAAGTAATCTATCTATCTCTTCCTTAGTAATAACTAAACACAAATTGACTAATATATATTCCTCCAGTTTCTCTATTGAACAGAGAGCACCACTAAGAGGGGGTGAATCAGTGGTTCCTATCTCTTTAGTCTTTAGCAATCCAACTCCAGATAGTCAACTTTTTACTTGACCACAACAGTCATATTGGTAATGCAAGAGAGAAGAACAAAGAGATCATCCACACTCAAGAGATTCACAACACCAAATTTACAAGGAAAACCCAATATGGGAAAAGCCTCGGTGAGAAGAGCTGCTGGAGACTACTGCTCCAATCCAGCCTCACAAGTAAAACATAGATTTACAAAGATTTTGGGCACCAACCCAAGGAGCACCAACCCCTACACCAAGCTTCAACTTGGCAACGTATAATGAAATACTATTTGAATATAGTTAAGGCTTCTTGTTGCAAATGAATTCTGCAACTCTTGAATCAAATAACTCTCTGCCAGTTTACAATCTTTTCTCCTTCACTAGAGCTCACACTATCGATTGTGAGATCACTATCTATATTTCTCAAACTCTGTTATCTTTCTCTCCCTGTCACATACAATCTCTCAACACACTTTTTCACTCTAGGATGCTACATGCTCTGCCACACCTTACCGGTTAGGTTCAACTGTTAGACTATGACACTACCGATAGAATCCTCTCACCAGTTTGCTTGTTCACTCACACTGCAACTTTGCTCATGTCACCTTCTGAAGTTTTCTCCTTGCTCACTCTTACATTCCTTGACCACTCAATCTTCACAGCATCAGCACATTTTTGTCTAGAGCTCTCATCTCTTATTTGATGATTTCCTGCCAAAATGCAATTCAAAGTTTTGATGGTTAGGGTTTCCTCACCATCTACGAGGCAAACCAAATCCAATCAGATCCTGCACAATCTAATCACCTTGATGTCCATTGTTCCATCTTTGCCATTTGTGCACCTTTTTTAAAATACTTTTTCCAGATAAGGAAACATGATCCATTATTTGGATCTACATCTATCAAACTGCTATTAATATTTATGTTGTTTCCTTCTTGAGGTATTCTTTCAATCAGATCTTCTTGCTTCGAACCAGGCACCAACTGCTCCCTGATCTTCCTCCATCATTCCTTCTTCCTCGAGCCGAAATCGATCTGATGCAATCCCGTTATTTGTGGCTCCTTCATTAATAGCAATTATCTATTTCATCAACCCTGTCAGTGAAGCTTCACCAACCACACCCTACTTGACACCTCAGCTCCACATGACATCACACCAATCAAGACATGACCTACCAACACGCGGTCAGTCCAGAAAACACATCCTGATGAAACCCTTTGCTGATAGCGTGTTCTTCTTCTGTTAACCAGTAGAGCATCCCATACCGATAACCTTCATGCTTTATGCTCATTGGATCTCCATCAAGCTAGTTGACATCAATGACAACTTAGTTCCAAAATGCCAACAATCTCCCCCTTTGGCATTGATGTCAACTTTTTCATAGATCGCAAATCACTTAGTATATATACATTTCTCCCCCTTTGACACAATGACAAAGGGTACTTGTGCACTCCCTCTTTGATCCATACCAGGCTCCCCCTGAGCCACATAAGACCTTCCTAGGCAGATGATACAACACCCAACTTGTGTTGGAGGTACTCAAAAGTGTTGACTGGTAATGGTTTGGTGAAAATGTTTGCTACTTGTTCACCAGTAGGAACATAATCCATTCTTACCTCCTGTCCTTCAACCTTCTCTCTTAGGAAGTGATATTTGATTGCAATGTGTTTTGTTCTGGAATGCATGACCGGATTCTTTGCAATGTTGATTGCACTCGAATTGTCACACCAGATGAGAATGGGATCAGTGATGTCCACTTGGATATCTTTGAGAGTCTTCTTCATCCAAAGCACTTGATTGCAGCATGTAGCAGCAGCAATGTACTAAGCTTTATCAGTGGATAAGGAGACTAAGTCCTACTTCCTGCTATGCTAAGAAACCAGCCGATCACCTACAAAGAATGCACCACCGCTTGTGCTCTTTCTATCATCAATGCATCCTGCCCAATCGGCATCAGTGTATGCATCCAAGATAAAATTTCCCTATTTAGGATACCATATACCATAGCTAAATGTTCCTTGTAGGTACCTAAAAATTCTGCTAACAACATTCATGTGTGACTGCTTTGGTGTAGCTTGGAATCTGGCTACCATGCATACTGCCTGAGCTATACCCGGTCTTGAAGCAGTTGGATACAGTAGACTGCCTATCATGGATCTGTACAGAGTCTGATCCACTACCGGTGATTCGTCATTCTTACTCAATTTGCTACCTATCACCATGGGAGTACTTACCGGTTTGCAATCTTCCACTTGGAATTTCTTTAGCATCTCCTTTGCATACTTGACCTATGAGATAAAGATTTCTTTATCTTTCTGTAATATCTGCAAGCCAAGGAAGTAAGTCAATTCACCAAGCATTGACATCTCAAATTCTAACTGCATCTGATCAGAAAGCTCTTTGCAAAGAGTATCCTTGTTGCCTCCAAAGATGATGTCATCTACATACACAACCACAATAATCGTGTGATTCCCATCTTTTCTTATGTACAAATTACTATCAGCACTTCCCTTTTTGAATCCTTGCTCCTTCAAATACTGATCTAATCTTGAGTACCATGCTCTAGGAGCTTGCTTCAAACTGTATAGAGCTTTCTTCAACCAACACACAAATGTCTCATCATCATGCAACATAAATCCTTCCGGTTGCTCCATATATACTTCTTCTTCTAAATTTCCATTTAGAAAAGCAAATTTTACATCCATTTGGTATGCTTTGTAGCCCTTGTAAGGAGAGTAAGCTAGAAACATCCTAATTGCTTATAATCTAGCCACCAGTGCAAATGTTTCTTCAAAGTCAATCCCTTCTACTTGAGAGTATCCTTTGCACACTAGTCTAGCTTTATGCCTTACAATCTTACCTTCTTCATTCATTTTGTTCTGATAGACCCACTTTGTAACAATGATATTCTTGTCTTCCGGTCTAGGGACTAACTCCCAAGTCTTGTTCTTCTATATCTAGTGTAGTTCTTCTTCCATGGCATCCATACATTCTTGTCTCTTGCTAGCCTCACTGAAAGTTTTGGGTTCAACTTTAGTCATGAGGCATAGGTTGACTTGTTCATCATTCCGGGCAAGTCTTCTTCTAGTCTACACACCATCATTCTTATTCCCCATAATTTGCTCTCCCGGGTGATTCAACTATACATATCGGTTGGGAACCTTCTAGGATGCTACCTCTGGTGCAGTTTCTGTCTGAGCTTCATAATATTCATCACTGGAGCCATCATATCGGTTAACCTATGGTTGAGAACCTCTGTGCATATCTTCATCAACTCTTACATGCACACTTTCAACAACTCTTCTTAGTCTTTTATTGTTGCATTTGTAGGCTTTGTTGTTAGATGAGTAACCAAGGAAGATCCTTCATCACCCCTAGATTCAAAACTTCCCAAACCATCCATATCTTTCTTAATGAAGCACTTGCTTCCAAATACTTTGAAATATTTGATAAATGGCTTCTAGTCATACCATAACTCATAAGGTGTCATCTTGTTGTTTGTTCTTAATTGAACCCGGTTCAAAGTGTATGCAGTAGTATGAATAGCTTCTTTCCAATAAGTATCAGGCAAACTGGCCTCATTCAACATGGTTATGGCCATCTCTTTGACTATCATGTTCTTCCTTTCTACCACTCCATTTTGTTGTGGTGTTCTAGGAGCAAAGTATTGCCTTCTAATTCCATGTTTTTCACAATAATCTTTAAATTCATTTGATGTGAACTCTCCACCCCTGTCTGATCTTAGGCATTTTAATTTGTACCCACTTTCCTTTTATACCATCGTCCAAAAGATCTTGAATCTTTCAAATGCTTGTGATTTATCTTGCAAAAAGGTAACCCATGTCATCCTTGAGTAGTCATCAATGAAAAGCATGAAGTATCTTTCACCAGCAAGTGTTCTTGTTCTAGCTGGACCACATAGATCTATATGCACAATTTCAAGTGGCTTGGAGGTGTTGTGCTCCTGTGTCCTGGAACTCACTTTTGTTTTCTTACCTTTTACACATTCATCACAGAATGTGTTTACCGGTTTGATGATGAGTGGAATATTCCTCACACGCTCTTTTTTGCTTACTGCAACTAAGTTATCAAAATTTGTGTGGCCTAATCTTATGTGCCACAGCCAACTTTCATCTACTTGTCCTAACATACATTGGGACTCATAGCATTCTTTTAGATTATAAACATTTCCATCAGTTCTCTTTCCTTCAGCCACAACTTTACCAGTATTGTCTTTCTTTATCTGGAAGCTAGTTGAGTCAAAGGTGAATTTGTAACCTTTGTCACACATCTGACTCACACTCAATAGATTATGTTTGAGGCCTTCCACATAGTATACATCATGTGCCTTCAGTTTTCTATCAATGCTTAGTGTTCCTTTTCCCTTTATTTTGATGGAGGAATTGTCTCCAAACCTTACTGATCCACCATTCCAATCTTCAAGCTTAGTGAATTTCCTTTTGTCACCAGTCATATGATTTGAGTAGCCACTATCTACCACCCATAGATTTTTACTTTCAGCATGCAAGGCAGTCTGCACTATGAGACTCGATTTTGCCTTTTCCTTTTCTTTCTCAACCCAAACTGGTTTGATTTCCTTCTTCTTGTTAGCTGCTATATTCAGCTCAGTTTCAGTTACCAGTTAATGATCTGGTTTTTCCTTCATTTTCTTGATCTTCTTGTTTTTGCATAACTTTTCTATGTGTCCAAATTCTTGACAGTTATAGCATTTTATATTTTCATTAAAGGGAACATCCTTAAGATTTTTGTAGGGTACCGGTTTGCTCTTTCTACAATCAAAAATCTTATGCCCAAATCCATTGCACTGATAGCAGACAATATCCATATCCTGGAGTGTATTAAATGAATTTCTACTTTCATAATTCATAGAGGGCTTATTATTTAACCTATAGTCAGCTATTTTGTGCCCAAACTTATTACACCGGTAACAATAACCATGAAATTCTGATACATACTAGTTGGGCTATCTTGGTCCTGAATGGAACTGCCTCATTGGGTGTCTTCCATTCATGTTGTTGAATTTGGTGAATCCTTCTCGTTCAATCCTGGCATTCCTTCTTGGGTCTGCATATTTATGGATGAAGAATGGCCTCCAGTTTACTTCTACATACCGGTTTGGATGTTGAGTTCTAACAGTATTTGCATGTCTTTTTGCCAGTATCCTTGCCTACAGTGAATGTCTTCTTTTCTTCACCTTCAATTGAAGAGGTGAACATTATCTCTTTGTCGAATTTATCTTTGTGGGTTGAACCTTGATCAGCTTCAAAGCTTAAACCTCTGGTGTCTTTGGATTGCTTTTGTTTGCTCAACATCTTATCCAAAGCCTCAATGTTGCCTTCATACTTACTTCTTGTCCTTATTTCTTCCTTGCTTTCTTCAAGCTCCTTTCTGAGCTTTATTATTTTTGCTTCCATCTCTTGATGCTCCTTTTCTTTCATTTTTAGATCAAGGGTTGTAGCTTCACCGATCCTCTTGGTTTCTTCTAGCTGCAGTTTTAAGTTAGATATGATTTGACCGGATTCTTCTAGAGAATGCTTCAAGAGATTTTGTTCATCTACTGCACCAAGCTTAACCCTCTTGAGTTCCCTTCTTGTTTTACTCAATTCTTCAAGTGCACTGATAAATTCACTTTCCAAATCCACTTCAGCCTAAATATCTTCTTCTTCCTCATCTTCATTAGCAGGTCTGTCGAGTGCCATGAAGAGCTTTACTTTTTTGTCATTCTCATGGTCATCATCTTCTGATGGATCTTCATCATCTGTTGTGTCATCCTCAATGGTATATAGGTTGTTTTGGTTCTAGGAGCCTCTTCTTCCCTGTGGTAGTCATTCCTTTCTCTATCTTTGCCAGTAGATGTTCTGAACTCTCTTGGCTCATCTACACCAGCTTCTTTGTGAGGACATCTTGCAGCGAAGTGTCCTACCTTCCCATAGTTGAATCATTTAAGTGGTATCTTTCCCTTGTACCAATCGGATCCTCTTTTGAGCTTCTTGACAAAGTTTTCTACTTCAGCATCAAAGTCTTCACTAGATTCTTTATGAGTAACAACTTCTTTGCCCTTTTTGGTGATGTTGAATGTTGCCTCTTTACTTGTAGAAGTCTCACCGGTTGTTCTCATCTCATAGGCTGTCAGGGACCCAAATAGTTCATCCATTGTAAAAGTCTTCAGATCCTTGGCTTCTTCTATGGCTGACACTTTAGTATCATATTTGGGAGTGAGAGATCTAAGTATATTTTTGACAAGAATCTCATCTGCGATCTCTTCTCCAAGTCCTCTAATAGTATTCACAGTTTCATCAAATCTGTGAAGATAGTCTGCAATCTTTTCATCATCTTTCATTTTGATGCTTTCAAGTTGGCTTCTCAACAATTGCAGCTTGGCTTCCTTGACCTTTGCATCTCCCTCAAACAACCTCTGTAGTTTGTCCCATGTCTCCTTTGCTGTAACACAGTGCATGACTTTGACAAATTCATTATCAGATAGTCCACTCAAGATGGCATGTTTTTCCTTTGCATTATTCTCATACTCCCTTTTTGCATCTAGATATATGGGAGGACTATTGAGAACAACATGTCCATTCCTGACCGCCATCCACACATCAAAACCAAGAGATGAAATATAGGTCTCCATTCTTCTGCTCCATAAGGCATAGTTGGATCCATAAAACATAGGGGCTTTTGAGGAAGAAGACTCACTTCTTGCCATTGTGCTCAAAGTCCAGAATCTACCCAAGGTTTAAGGATAACTGGGAACTTGGCTCTGATAATAATTGTTGAACACAGAGTACCACTAAGAGGGGGTGAATTAGTGGTTCGTATCTCTTTAGTCTTTACCAATCCAATTCCAGACAGTCAACTTTTTACTTAACCACTAAACAGCCATACCAGTAATGCAAGAGAGAAGAACAAAGAGATCACCCACACTCAAGAGATTCACAACACCAAATTTACAAGGGAAACCCAATATGGGAAAAACCTTGGTGAGAAGATTTGTTGGAGACTACTGCTCCAATCTAGCCTCACAAGTAAAACATAGATTTACAAAGATTTTGGGCACCAACCCCTACACTTTTAGGGTACCAACCGAAGGAGCACCAACCCCTACACCAAGCTTCAACTTGGCAACATATAATGAAATACTATTTGAATATAGTTAAGGCTCCTTGTTGCAAATGAATTTTGCAACTCTTGAATCAAATAACTCTATGCCAGTTTACAGTCTTTTCTCCTTCACTAGAGCTCACACTACCGATTGTGAGATCACTGTCTCTATTTCTCAAACTCTGTTATCTTTCTCTCCCTATCACATACAATCTCTCAACACACTTTTTCACTCTAGGATGTTGCCTGCTCTGCCACACCTTACTGGTTAGGTTCAACTGTCAGACTATGACACTACCAGTAGAATCCTCTCATAGGTTTGCTTGCTGACTCACACTGCAACTTTGCTCATGTCACCTTCTGAAGTTTTCTCCTTTCTTACTCTTACTACCCTTGACCACTCAATCTTCACAGCACCAACACATTTTTGTCCAGAGCTCTCATCTCTTATTCAGTGATTTCCCGCCAAAATGCAATTCAAAGTTTTGATGGTTAGGGTTTCCTCACCATCTACGAGGAAAACCAAATCTAATCAGATCCTACACGATCTAATCACCATGATGTCCATTGTTCCATTTGCGCACCTTTTTTAAAATAATTTTTCCAGATAAGGGAAACACAATCCATTATTTGGATCTACATCTATCAAACTACTATTAATATTTCCGATGTTTCCTTCTCAAGGTATTCTTTCAATAAGATCTTCTTACTTCGATCCAAGTGCCAACTACTCCCTGATCTTCCTCTATCATTCCTTCTTGCTCGAGCTGTAATTGATCTGATGCAATCTCGTGATTCGTGGCTCCTTCATTAATGATGATTATCTATTTCATCAACCCTATCGGTGAAGCTTCACCAGCCACACCCTACTTGACACCTCAGCTTCACATGACATCACATCGATCAAGATATGACCTACCAACACGTAGTCAGTCTGGCAAACACATCCCGATGAAACCCTTTGCTGATAGAGTGTTCTTCTTTTGTTAACTAGTAGAGCATCCCATACCGGTAGACCTTCATTCTTTATGCTCACTGGATCTCCATCAAGCCAGTTGACATCAATGACAACTTAGTGCCAAAATGCCAACATTCTCATCTTCTTTATTTGTTGTTAATCTCTGAGAGTCCAAAATTTCATAAACTCTTGAGAATTATTGATAATAACTCTATCAAGGCTTTACTGTACACATTCATGTACTCAACTACAACTTCTTCTAATGACCTTTTCCCTTTCATCAAAATTTCATACCACTTAGATAGTGGTTTCAAATTACCATCTTTGACAACTAAATTAACAATATGTTCTAATGTAATAGGAGGCACACTAGTGTAATTACTTTGAAGTTTTCCTAACTTCAATTCCTCATTGAGCTTATATTTTGGCTTCTTGTTGGATCTTGTTCTGTTGGATGGCTTCTCCTTAGAGACTTTGGTGGCCTTAGGAGTTTTTTCCTTTACTTCTCTTACTACCTCATCTAATTTGGCTTCTTCTACATCAATCACCACAAATCTAACCAATTTCTTCTTTTGCACTCCACTGGATGGCTTAACTAATGATTTAGGCTTGGGAGGTTGAGAGATAGGAGCAGTACTTCTGGTTTTGGCTTTTGGCTTAGGGATTGTTGTTGTTTCCTTCTTTAATTTTACTGATTGCTCTTCAGAGGTAATGTTTTCCTTTCTAGCTTTCTGGACAACCTCTTTTGATATTCCCATGCTTTCTGCAAAATCTTCAACCTCTTTCTAAACATTCTTTTTAATGATTAGTCTCTTAAATTGTTGATGAAGTTTTAGACTCTTCTTCTTGTAGGTTCTGAACCTTTCTTCATTAACGTCAACTGGTTGGCTCAGCAAATGTTGCGCATATAGTTTCAAAATTTGTTCATCAACTTCATAGCCCATTGGTAAAATCCATGAATTTTGGGGCTCCACAACTTCCATCAGGCATTGATCGGTGTCAACCATGAAACATATGGTGTTAGCATATTTTTCCACAATAACTTTAGGGATTCTTTCCCTTTCATGCATTTCTTCCTGAAAGTTCTTGAAATATCCCCATAGATTCTTATTTCAGGCTTTGGAGTCACTAGAGTAGTAGAGATACTCCCTAATCTGCAATCCCAAAGGCCTATCTATGAGATTATGCTTGAAGAAACCAATATCAAAGAGACCACAAGATCGCACAATGGTAAGAGTGATAAAATTTGACAAGAATAAATAGTATTCCTATTAATAATGTCAAAAGAGATTAACTAGATCATCAATCATTACATACAATGTAGATGAGCATGCTTATAAAGATAAGACTAGGAGACAAGAGAGCACACAATGATGACATGTGGCTCAATGAGATGAAAGAGTAGGTAGGGGTAGGTAGGAGAAACAGAAAAATATTCCACATGAGGTGGATCACCCACTGAAGGTGGAATTATCACTCCACAATAAGTGGATATGATAGAGTAATAACAAGATCACACCATAAAAGGTGGAAATTCTCCTACATACACACTCCCAATGTATGCACATCTCCCTAAGTGTCTCATATGCAAACTACTATGTTATACACATACCTAAGTAAACTTAATTAAAGTGTAATTATATCCAAGATGAATAAATAATTACAACAACACTATCAAATGCCCATTGTACCGGACCAACTCCCAAAAAATCCTTTTTGAAATAGAAGAATATGCACAGAAGTAGGGTACCATATTTAAAGGGGTGCTTCTTGTTTTCTTTGATTTTCTTTAGATTCTTGATGAGCTCACTTCGGAGTAATTCACAAAGATCATATTTCTTGTTCTCTCTTAACATCTCATATGCAGCGTATACTGTAGTACTAGATATAGAGTTCATTTGGCTGGAGAAATAAATATTATATCCTATTAAAATAGATGCAAATTGGATGTCATCCTCCAAGATGCCATCAATAGTCATTTCTCATTTATCAAACTTTGACCCAGTTGCATTGGTTATAATGTCATTCTTCACTTTTTTTGGAGATGGCAATGGATCGGATGCACACAACCCTATAACTGCCTAAATCACACCTTTAGTGATCATGTGTGGCTTATCCAACCACATGAATTCATCATGAACTTGACTCAAAATATACCGGATCCACTCCTCATATGCCATAAAAAACTTCACAAATTGAACAAAACCCTTGCTTTCCAATTCTTGAAATTCAGGTTTCAACATGGAACTTTGATTGGATAACCAGTCGTTGAAAAGATTCAGTAGTTGGGATGTTCCCAATTGTTCAATCAGACCATGAGTATAAACCCTTATATCTTCAACGTGTAGCACTTTGTGGGGTATGGACGAAAAAGACCTCTTCGGATCGTCCTCCATCAAAATGAATGGATGATTCTTAAAGTTGGGATGAGCACGCTCAATGATATTGACAACTAGAAGGGTTGTGGTACCAGATGCTGCCATTCTTACAAATTCAAATTTCAAACTTCAATCGAAAAAGGGTTTTCACTAATAAATACCTTTGATGTTGGATTAGGTTTATTCGCCAAATCTTTTCGGAAATTGATAGCACCAAATTTTGTTTGATTACCTTTTTCACAGAGCTCTCTATACTTCTTCTCTAATGAAGAGGAAAAGTTAACTTTTATTCGACGCAAACCTAAATTTTCACTACAATAAATGCACTTTACCCTAATTCTTTCAAATGCTCTATATCTGATAGAAATTCTTCACCAGATCTCCAGATAGGTTCAAATCTTTCAAAAAATCTACTATAAACATAAAAACCTCTACAACCTGCTTGAAATGGGCACAAATCTTCAAATAGGGGTTTAAAAGTTTTGCATTATAATTCTGCCAAGGCCGGATTCCTAGGTTTAGTTACCGGATGAAGTTCCAACACTGGAATTAGGTGCGGACTTACTTCCTGCATCATTATCCCTCTTCTTCACCCAAGTCTTCTTCATTTGTTCTATGATCTCTTCAATTTTTGTTTTTCCCTTCTCATCTAGTTTCACATTCTTGTTTTTGTCTTCCGAACTCTCCCATTAACATTTATGCTTTTACAGTACTTGTTAATGTGACCAGATTTGTTGCAAGCATAGCAAACAACATTGTTCCTCTGATTAGGTCTGAAGTTTCCTTGATTTATCCTTGATCTGTATTGGTTAGCAATATGTCCAAACATACCACATTCATAACATCTGACATTTCTTTTGTTCTAAAAGTTGTTTATCACACTTCTACATACATGTGCCTTATGACCATACTTATTGCATTTGAAACATTGACCAGTAAAAGATGAACTATAACTGTTCATCTTTTTTCTGCATTGACTAGCCATATGACCAACTTTATTGCAAACAAAATAGTTACCATTGAATTTTTTAGCATTAGGCTACCTTACCAGAGGCTTTCTTGAATTGTTCTTCTACTATGATGATTTGGAGTTGTGAGGCCCTAACCCAACTCATCCTAGCATTTCAGTATTTTTCATGTTGAGACTATTATGGATGCTTTATTTTTATGCATTATGGATTTAGAACTTATATGATTTCATGATTTGGATAACATTGATATATATTGATGCTTCATTTCTCTGCATTATAGATATAGAACTCTATATGATGCTAGAATAGGATTACTTTGTGATGATGTATGTCATTATTGGAATTGCAGGACTTTACTATGATGATAGAAATAGGATGCATGTTTATGTATGGATCAAAATTAGGAGGATTATGATAATTTCTTATGTGGATTTATTTCAATACAAGATATATTGATTTTGTTTAATATCAATTGTATGTAGAGTGTTTGGCGTGTATTCTTATTCATGTGTTTAAATATTATATGAGGTCACTTGGAAGTACTAATGTGTAATTGAGATACGCAGGAAAATTATCCATGTGACTATGGAAATATTATGGAGAACCAAACCTAGACCTATGTACGTTCATAAATCCAGGGGTTGTCTATTTGGAGAGACAACACCCCGTATGTATCGTATTTTATTTGTAATAGTAAATGATGCATGTGTGTTAAATTTTATTTATTGATTTATTTAAATCCAACAAGAGACAATTTCCATGTGTAATTTTGTAATGTATTTTATTGTGTCACTTGACACGTGTTGATTTATGTCTTGATTTTTGACTTGTCTCTTGGAGGGAGTTGTTCAACTATAGCTTTTTCAAACATTTGAATGTGATTCTAAAATTTCCTTGGGTAGAGAGTCTTTGGAGTGGTCAACTCAAGTTTGACCCAAAAATAAACTTTAAATGGGTTTATAAGGGGTCAAATGGAGTCCTAGGGGTAGTTTAAAGGTGTTTCCTAAAACCCATAAGGTATACCTATGAGTTAGGAGTGTTTTTAGGCATGTGTTTACTCCCATGTGACTATTTAGTCATCCCAAAAAGTGGGTTTTCTAAGATGTGCGAAAATTCAAAATTAGAAGGTTCCATCTAGGTTAGATAACCTTCCCTTTTGATGAGAGATCCTTTTTTATCTTTTTCTTACTTTTTCCTTTTTTAGTTTTAGAAACCTGTGAGAACTCTCACTGAGGTCTTTTTAGGCAAGAATGAGAGATTTTGTGGGTAATCACCCACTCTCCATTTTTGGAGACTATGCATTTTGAAAAGTTTGGTTTTTGGATTCGAAATTTGGCTAAGTGTGGAAGGAAGATTTGTGGATTTGGGCTGCTCATCCTCAAACTATTTCTAGCATACCTTTGGGCAGATTGAAGGTTGGTTCATCTCTTGTTTTTACGTTGCATGTTTATGTTGAAAAGATTGCTTGTATGTAGAGGTTGGTTTCTTGTATTTTCCTTTGTGAAAATTATTTTGTGTTCTATCTTTTATTTCTTGTATGCATTTTTCTGTGTATTGGGAGTAACCAAGGCCTTCTACTCTTGGGAGAGTAGGATGGTCTTGCGGGTGGTAGAAGTTTGACAGCCCTCGAGTGAGAGACTCTCTTTATGAGAGCGAACTCAAGGGGTGTATTTATGACCCTTGTTGCATGGCCTGGTTTGTCCATTTGGAGGTCATAAGGGGAGAAAGTATGGCATGAATGCCTTGGGGGGCATAAGGAATGCGGGGTTTATGATTCTATGAAATAACTTTGTTTGCCATTAGGTGGCATTGTGTTCTACCATTCTTGCAGTCTCCTCAAGGTACTTGGTCCACTACCACCCATGTAAAATCATCACATGTTGTGATGAAGTGTAGCCTTGGTTGGGGAAGTGATTGTTATGTAATTTTCCCTTGCTTGTTGTGTTTGCATGTCTGTAACCTATCTAGGGCTTGGTTCTCCAAGATCGGGGGTGGCTTCTAGTAAGCCTAGGCTGGGAGGTGAGCACTCCATGGTCATAGCCTATGATTTATTTGGAGGTTGTTTGGAAGAAAAGAAAATGACAAGTAGAAGTTGTTGGATTTATTTGTTTGCAGAAAAAGATTTGGAAATGGAGTATTTTATATTTTAAGTTGCAGCAATGTGAAAGGGAAACTATATGTTGTAATTACTTTGAAAAGGAAATGTATCTATTTTATTTAAAGTCCTCATTTGCTAGAAATGAGAGATCCATTTGTAAGGTTGACTATATTGTAATTTAAATATACTTTACGGAAATACATTATTTTTTTATTAAGTATTATTTTGTTGCAAAATGAATTATTTATGTTGAAGTTTAAGTTATGTATTGATCTTGAAATAATGTTGATTGTATACATGGTATTTTGAAAATGAAAGTTTAAATTTGCTTGTGAATTCTAAAAATAAAAGATCAGTTTATTTCCTTATGCATATCTCTAAGGTTAAATTTAAATAATATCACTTCTATATAGTTGTTGTTTAAATTCATTGCATTCTGTCATTTACTTATTTGCAGAAATTAAAATCTAGAGTTAAATAGTCTATTTAATTTAAATAATATCATATTTCTATAGTTGTTATTTAATTTTATTGGATTCTGTAAATCATTTATTTGCAGAAAATAAATCTAAAGTCAAATAAGTTATCTCTAATTTATGGTATTTAAAATTTAAAAAAATATACCTGGATTTAAATCAAAATATTTTTAATCAATCTATTTAAAAAAAATATATAACATCTAAATTTTGGCATAGTAGAGTTAGCCCTTGTTTTCAAATGAATCTAATATATATATATATATTAAACAAAACACACAATGGACGGCCCGCGGCCTCCACACACACAGTGGTCGGCCCACGGCCGCCACACACAGTGGCACCCGCGTCCGCCGCTATGTGGACACGCAGTGGGCAGCACCTGGCACCGTCGCCCTCCTCCGCCTCCATAAGCCCTCCGCCATAGCTTGCTTTCAACCTGCACAAAAGTTTAAAACCCCAACCCGGTTCGGGTTAGGGTAAGAATATAATATAAAAAAAAAACTTGGAATGGAAAAGAAATATAAAAATAAGTTTAGTAAGAATTCCTTATTTTTATAACTTATATTTTAGGGTTTGTAGATAGTCTATTTTTTTTTAGAAACAAAAGAATTATATATATATATATACACATGATGAAATATATGTTTGTAGGAACTAATTTTGGATTATTATTTTATAATGTACTTATATTTTATATATATTTTTTTTTTAAATATGGGCATGTAAATATACGATTTGTTGTTTTAAAATTTAAATATCTCTTAGAGTTTAATCTTTTAGAAATTTTATAACAAATTTGGTAAGTTAATTTTGGCTATGGGGGAATATTTTAGTCCACCTAGAAATAGGTTATTGAGATTAAACTTTATAGGGCAAATCTCATTATGGAGTTATTCGGCCCTTTAGACAAAACTTAGACTTATTATTATTATCATTTAAATATTTAATCGGTTTTATAAATCTCTAAGTGCTAGGACTAATTAATGTAGTTCCTAAGCAATTAAAAAGTTATTAGAGATTAATAATATCCTTGTCAATTAATTTAGAGATTTTTTGGATTTAATTTAATCTATTGATTTAAATTGATGAGGTAATAAATAATTATTTTAGTATTCCGCATTTAATTTAAATATTGTTTTGCTTACTCAAGTTAGCGGTTAGAGTTAACCCAAACATAGTTAAGACAAATTTGTTAGTGTGTTTCGTATTAACAAATTTAATGTTATTAGGTTGTTATATTTAAAAAAAAATTATCCCGTTCGTTCCCAAAAGGCTGGGCATGACATTTTGGTATCAGAGCAAGGTTTCCAACACTAGGAACCTTTCTCCATTATGTTTCGCTTTAATTATTTAATTAATTACATTAAATTAATTTTCTATGATATTTAATTTTAATTAATTAAATATTTCTAGGAAAAATTATTTATTTATTTTATTTTATTTTTATTTTTCTCTTTAGGATGCTTCCGACTACGCGACAAGCTCGCAAGCATGGAAGGGGACCCAGGCGTGTACGCATAGCACGTGAAGAGGTTGGGAGGGAGGAATCAGTTCCGGAAGGGAATCCAGAGGCTCCTCCCGAACAGTCGGTTGACCCAAAATGAGACATCTTAGAGGCACTCCAGAATCTGATAGGGATAGTCTAGGAAAGGCTTCCAACAGAGGATCATCATGTTGAAAATCAGAACTCAAGGAGCCATAGGTCGGTAGATAGGGAACGGAGTAGGATTCCACCTCCTAATCCCATAGAGAGTCAAGCTGGGCATGAGCCCGAGTCCGTTCACCTACCAGGACCACCTCCTAGAGTAGAGCCAGTGTATTATGAGAGATCACATCGAGATCCAGGGGATCTAATCAGAGAGTTTATGCATCTCCAGCCACCATCTTTTGGGGGATCTACCAACGGGGTAGAAGCTGAGGCTTGGCTTTTGAGCCTAGATAGGTGATTTGCATTGCGCTCTTACGAGAGCAATCTAAAGGCACGTGTAGCTATCCACCTATTGAGAGGGATGACCTCCACATGGTGGAGACAGGAGGAATACAAGTGTGGTTTAGTGGCAGATACCCTCACATGGGAGATTTTTACAAAGAGGTTCAAGGAGAGGTACTTGTCAGAGCATTACAGACAGCGTAGGATAGATGAGTTCCATGACCTCCAGCAGAAGGGTCTCTCAGTGACCCAATACGAGAGCAAGTTCTTCAAGCTCTTGCCATACGTGGACTACCTGAAAGACAAGAATCTTCTCATTAACCATTTCATCAGAGGGCTAAATGCCGACATAGCAGGACCAATGAGGATGTCTGCTCCAGGGAGCCTTCGGGTTGTCATGGAGAAGGCTTTGATAGCATTGGAGATTCAGGTCAGGCCACAAGATTCAAGGGATTGGTTCTAGAACCGAAACCCTATACCCCAGACTTACGGATTTCAGAAACCCCATTAGAAGGGTAATAACAAAAACACACCAGGGTTCTCCAGACCCCCTCCTCCGCAACAGTCATAGTAGAACCAGAGGCAGAGGCCTCCGTAGAGTCAGCAGGGCGCAAAGCCCAAGCAGTGGCAGTCTCAGGGTCAGAGGCGTGATCAGCGATCTCAGGTTCCTTACACACCTCCAGTGAGGACTCAATAGTCCTCCAGGGGTGGGTGCAATGGTTCTAGCAGGCCAGGGGGACAGTCTTTTTTCTAGGCCTCAAGGCGTCCAGTTCTAGACACGCGGTGCTTGCTTCACATGTGGAGCCATGGGACACATGGCGAGAGAGTGTCCTCAAGGTCAAATGGTAGGGAATCAGAGGATGGCAGCATCAGAGCCTACAGTTGGAGATATGCGCAGGTCCCATAGGGTCTTCGTAGCGGTCGACAACCGCTAGGCAGAGCACCAGGCCACTGTCATTGAGGCTGCAGGTATGATCAGAGGTAGCAGTGTATCTATATTATTTGATTCAGGAGCTACTGACTCCTTTATATCTCCATTGGTTGTGGAGCGTTGCGGGCTAGTGGCAACTAGACAAGGTGTTAGTTGGGAAGTGGAGTTAGCTTCAGGGGCTAGAGTGTCAGTGGAATCAAAGGTTAGGGCATGTTAGCTTCAGATTTGCAATACCACCACCTTAGTAGACCTTAGAGTTATACCACTTGGATCATATGGCATCATACTTGGCATGGATTGGCTTTATGCCCACAGAGCCAAGATGGATTACCGCCTGAAAGAAATTGAGTGTGAGGATGATCAGGGTTCACCCATAATAAACATTGGGATTCAGAGACCTGTGTCTCTTCGTATGATTTCCGCAATGCAGCTTAAGCAGAGCATGTGAAAGGGATGTCAGTTATTTGCCATCACCATCAGTGATACAGGGGAAGAGGATGAAAAGGAAACATCGATAGACAACCATCCTATCCTTAAGGGATATTCACACGGGTTTCCTTCAGAGCTACCTGGAATGCCACCCCATAGAGAGATTGACTTTCATATAGACCTTGTACCAAGAGCTGAGCCAGTTTCAAGAGCACCTTATAGGATGACCACAAATGAGCTTAATGAGCTCAAGATGCAGTTTAAGGAACTCCTAGAGAAGGGTCACATTCATCCTAGCGTATCCCCTTGGGGTGCACCAGTCATCTTCGTGAAGAAGAAGGATGGATCTCTTTGGTTATGCATGGATTATCGACAGTTGAACAAAGTAACCATCAAGAACCGATATCCCTTGCCCAGGATTGATGATTTATTCAACCAACTTTAGGGTGCCAAAGTATTTTCCAAAATTGATCTGAAGTCAGTATACCATCAGTTGAGAATAGTGGAAAGTGATATCCACAAGACCGCATTTCGCACTAGATATGGCCACTATGAGTTCATCGTGGTTCCATTCGGTCTTACAAATTCTCCAGCTATTTTCATGAGCCTTGTGAATGGGGTATTCCGCACATTTCTTGACCGTTTTGTGATTGTGTTCGTTGATGACATATTGATATATTCTCATAATGAGGAGGAGCATTAGGAGCACCTGAGACAGGTTTTGCCGTGTTTGAGGGACAATCAGTTGTTTGGTAGTTTGTCAAAGTGTGTTTTCTTTTGTTCAGAGGTCAAGTACCTTGGGCACGTTATTTCTGATGATGGGATCTCAATTGACCCATCAAAGATCAGAGCTATTATGGATTGGCCAGCGCCAACCAGTGTGATAGAGGTCAGGAGCTTCATGGGCTTAGCTGGTTATTACCGATGCTTTGTTGAGGGATTCTCTAGAGTCACACATCCTATTACTTCTCTTCAGCGTAAAGGGAAGAAATTTGAGTGAATAGAGAAGTGCAAGAGGGCCTTTTAGGAACTCAAAAAGGCACTTACTAGTGCACCTATCCTTGTAGTACCAAATCCCTCAGCTGACTTCATGGTTTGCACAGATGCTTCCCTAGAGGGTTTAGGAGCAATCCTTATGCAGGATGGTAGGGCTATAGCTTTTGAGTCTAGGAAACTTAAGATTCATGAGCTTAACTACCCTACTCATGACCTTGAGCTTGCAGCAGTAGTGCATGCACTTGTGAGGTGGAGACACTTCCTTTTGGGTCATCGTTTTGAGCTTCATTTAGACCATCAGAGCCTTCAATACATATTCACTCAGCCGAACCTTAATGCACGTCAGAGGAGATGGATGGAGTTCTTGTGCGAATATGATTTTGATGTTCACTACATCAAAAGGAAAGAAAATGTAGTTGCAGATGCCTTGAGTAGGAGATGTCATGAGGTATACACCATATCTATGGGCATGGATTTGAGAGATTAGTTATTGCAGCAGTTGCCAGAGGATGGATGGTATTTAGAGGTTTGTCAGGTGATATGATCTCAAGATACTCTAGAAGGGAAATATGTGGATTATTCCTTGGAGTCCAATGGACTATTACGCCATAGAGGGTGCATCTATGTACTTTCTTCTGGGGGATTGCGTGAGTTCATTGTCATGGAGGCTCATAGAGCTCCTTATGCAACACATCCTAGAGTTAAGAAGATGCATGCTGACTTGAGATAGTTATATCATTGGCTAGGAATGCGACAACTCATTTCTGAGTTAGTAGCCCAATGCCTTGAGTGTCCAAGAGTCAAGGCGGAGCACCACCATCCAGGTGGGTTGCTCCAGTCGCATGCTATACCAAAGTGGACGTGGGATACTATATCCATAGATTTCATCATTGGTCTCCCTATGTCATCTTGTCACCATGATGCCATCTTGGTGACAGTTGACAAGTTGACCAAAGTGGCCCACTTTTCACCAGTTCAGACTACCTTCACAGCACCACCAGTAGCATAAGTGTTCTTGCGAGACATTGTCAGACTTCATGGTGTTTCACGCAAGATTATTTTTGATGGGGATTCCCTCTTCACTTCTTCCTTTTGGAAGGCATTACAGGCAGCTATGGGCACTAAGCTCAAGTTCAGTACAGCTTATCATCCGAAAATGGATGGTCAGATAGAGAGGGTTAACCAGGTGTTAGAGGATATGCTTCGCATGTACGTCATGGATCATCAGACCAGATGGGAAGAGTACCTTCACTTAGTGGAGTTTGCCTATAACAATGGGCATCACACTTCGTTGGGGATGCCACCCTATCAGGCATTATACGACAGGTCTTGTAGGACACCGTTGAGCTGGGACCGTATAGAGGACAAAGTTGCTATTGGTCCTGAGATAGTTCAAGATATGGAGCAGCAGGTGGATTTTATTAGGCAACGTCTTAGAGAGGCATAGGATAGACAGAAGAAGTATGGAGATGCGAAGAGGATAGATCGTAGCTACTTGGTTGGAGATAGAGTCTTTTTGAGAGTGTGATAGCATAAGAGTCCAATCCATTATGGAAAGGGTTCTAAGCTCGCACCTCGCTTTGTAGGACCATTTGAGATCCTTGAGAGGATAGGACCAATTGCCTACCGTTTAGCATTGCCACCTAGCCTATCACGCATCCACGATGTATTTCATGTATCAGTTTTGAGGAAGTGTATCTATGATGAGTCTCATATTTTAGATTGGGATGCCTTACAGGTAGAATCGAACGGGCAGCTAGCTTTGGAGCCCATTCGCATTTTGGGATGCCGGACGCTGGCCCTTCGAGGTTGAGAGCTGGACCAGGTTAGGGTCCAGTGGGATAGCTATGATGAGGTTACGGCTTCATGGGAGGACGCAGCATGTATGAGATCACAGTACCCCCATCTTTTTGATGAACTCCAAGAGGAAGTTCATGCCTAGAGGGGGAGGGTGTGAGGCCCTACCCTGACTCATCCTAGCATTTCAGTATTTTTCATGTTGAGACTATTATGGATGCTTTATTTTTATGCATTATGGATTTGGAACTTATATGATTTCATGATTTGGATAACATTGATATAGAACTCTATATGATGCTAGAATAGGATTACTTTGTGATGATGTATGTCATTATTGGAATTGCAAGAATTTACTATGATGATAGAAATAGGATGCATGTTTATATATGGATCAAAATTAGGAGGATTATGATAATTGCTTATGTGGATTTATTTCGATACAAGATATATTGATTTTGTTTAATATCAATTGTATGCAAAGTGTTTGACATGTATTCTTATTCATGTGTTTAAATATTATATGAGGTTACTTGGAAGTACTAATGTGTAATTGAGATGCGCAGGAAAATTATCTATGTGACCATGGAAATATTATGGAGAGCCAAACCTAGACCTATGTACGTTCGTAAAGCCAGGGGTTGTCTATTTGGAGAGACAACACCTTGTATGTATTGTATTTTATTTGTAATAGTAAATGATGCATGTGTGTTAAATTTTATTTATTGATTTATTTAAATCCAACAAGAGACAATTTCCATGTGTAATTTTGTAATGTATTTTATTGTGTCACTTGACACATGTGTTGATTTATGTCTTGATTTTTGACTTGTCCCTTGGAGGGAGTTGTTCAACTATAGCTTTTTCAAACATTTGAATGTGATTCTAAAATTTCCTTGGGTAGAGAGTCTTTGGAGTGGTCAACTCAAGTTTGACCAAAAATAAACTTCATATGGGTTTATAAGGGGTCAAATGGACTCCTAGGGGTAGTTTAAAGGTGTTTCCTAAAGCCCATAAGGTATACCTATGAGTTAGGAGTGTTTTTAGGCATGTGTCTACTCCCATGTGACTGTTTAAGCATCCCAAAAAGTGGGTTTTCTAAGATGTGCGAAAATTCAAAATTAGAAGGTGCCATCTAGGTTAGATAACCTTCCCTTTTGATGACAGATCATTTTTTATCTTTTTCTTACTTTTTCCTTTTTCAGTTTTAGAAACCTATGAGAACTCTCACTGAGGTCTTTTTAGGCAAGAATGAGAGATTTTGTGGGTAATCACCCACTCTCCATTTTTGGAGACTATGCATTTTGGAAAGTTTGGTTTTTAGATTCGAAATTTGGCTAAGTGTGGAAGGAAGATTTGTGGATTTGGGCTGCTCATCCTCAAACTATTTCTAGCATACCTTTGGGCAGATTGAAGGTTGGTTCATCTCTTGTTTTTACGTTGCATGTTTATGTTGAAAAGATTGCTTGTATGTAGAGGTTGGTTTCTTGTATTTTCCTTTGTGAAAATTATTTTGTGTTCTATCTTTTATTTCTTGTATGCATTTTTTTGTGTATTGGGAGTAACCAAGGCCTTCTACTCTTGGGAGAGTAGGATGGTCTTGTGGGTGGTAGAAGTTTGACAGCCCTCGAGTGAGAGACTCTCTTTATGAGAGCGAACTCAAGGGGTGTATTTGTGACCCTTGCTGCATGGCCTGGTTTGTGCATTTGGGGGTCATAAGGGGAGAAAGTATGGCATGAATGCCTTGGGGGGCATAAGAAATGTGGAGTTTATGATTTTATGAAATAACTTTGTTTCCCATGAAGTGGCATTGTGTTCTACCATTCTTGTAGTCTCCTCAGGGTACTTGGTCCACTACCACCCATGTCAAATCATCACATGTTGTGATGAAGTGTAGCCTTGGTTGGGGAAGTGATTGTTATGTGATTTTCCCTTGCTTGTTGTGTTTGCATGTCTGTAACCTGTCTAGGGCTTGGTTCTCCAAGCTCGGGGGTGGCTTCTACTAAACATAGGCTGGGAGGTGAGCACTCCATGGTCATAGCCTATGATTTATTTGGAGGTTGTTTGGAAGAAAAGAAAAGGACAAGTAGAAGTTGCTGGATTTATGTGTTTGCAAAAAAAGATTTGGAAATGGAGTATTTTATATTTTAAGTTGCAGCAATGTGAAAGGGAAACTATATGTTGTAATTACTTTGAAAAGGAAATGTATCTATTTTATTTAAAGTCCTCATTTGCTAGAAATGAGAGATCCATTTGTAAGGTTGACTATAATATAATTTAAATATACTTTACGGAAATACATTATTTTTTTATTAAGTATTATTTTGTTGCAAAATGAATTATTTATGTTGAAGTTAAAGTTATGTATTGATCTTCAAATAATGTTGATTGTATACATGGTATTTTGAAAATGAAAGTTTAAATTTGCATGTGACTTCTAAAAATAAAAGATCAATTTATTTCCTTATGCATATCTCTAAGGTTAAATTTAAATAATATCACTTCTATATAGTTGTTGTTTAAATTTATTGCATTCTGTCATTTACTTATTTGCAGAAATTAAAATCTAGAGTTAAATAGTCTATTTAATTTAAATAATATCATATTTCTATAGTTGTTGTTTAATTTTATTGGATTCTGTAAATCATTTATTTGCAGAAAATAAATCTAAAGTCAAATAGGTTATCTCTGATTTATGGTATTTAAAATTAAAAAAAATATACCTAGATTTAAATCAGAATATTTTTAATCAATCTGTTTAAAAAAAAAATTCAAAAAAAAAAAAAAAAACATCTACATTTTGGCATAGTAGAGTTAGCCCTTGTTTTCAAATGCATCTAATATATATATATTAAACCAAAAAATATATAACTTTGGGGGGGAAAGCTGAGGGGTCGAACCACTGTGTGGACACACAGTGGTGCCCACCTCTACCACTGTGTGGACACACAGTGGCGCCCGTGTTCGCCACTGTGTGGACACACAGTGGGCGGCACTCGACACCGCTGCCCTCCTCCGCCTCCATAAGCCCTCCGCCATAGCTCGCTTTCAACCTGCACAAAAGTTTAAAACCCTAACCTGGTTTGGGTTAGGGTAAGAATATAATATTAAAAAAAAACTTGGAATGGAAAAGAAATATAAAAATAAGTTTAGTAAGAATTCCTTAGTGCTAGGACTAATTAATGTAGTTCCTAAGCAATTAAAAAGTTATTAGAGATTAATAATATCCTTGTCAATTAATTTAGAGATTTTTTGGATTTAATTTAATCTATTGATTTAAATTGACGAGGTAATAAATAATTATTTTAGTATTCCGCATTTAATTTAAATATTGTTTTTCTTACTCGAGTTAGTTGTTAGAGTTAACCCAAACATAGCTAAGACAAATTTGTTAGTGCATTTCGTATTAACAAATTTAATGTTATTAAGTTGTTATATTTATAAAAAAATTATCCCGTTCGTGCCCAAAAGTTTGGGCATGATAGGAGCTTTCACCTTTCTCTTATCTGAGACCTTGAGTGTCATTTGGATTCTTCTGAGTGGCTAGCATCTCATCAAGCTTGGCTTAGCTGATTCAAAACTTCTCTTTGTATTCATTTGCAGCTTCAAGATCAACCTTAAGAACTAGGATCTTCTTTTGAAGATCTTCCTCATTATCTTTACCATCTTGTAGATCACTTATCAATTGTCCATTCTCATTCTCAAGTCTACAACATTCTTCATATTTGTCTTTCAGTGACTGAGCAAACTTTTCTTCATTCTTCTTCCATTTTTCAATTTCTCTTTTTTCAATCTCATCACAATAGCTTTCATTTCATTCTTATAGACTGATGAATACTAAGAGGGGGGTGAATTAGTATGCCAAAAATCTCTATACTTAAACACTTACACAATGTGAAGATAAACCAATAAAACAGTCTAACAGACAGACCAGTTATCACACATGCAAACCAAAATGCAAATAAAGCATTCACCCACAAAAGCAATACAACCATAACACAAGATATTTGACGTGGAAACCCAACTGGGAAAAAACCACGGTGAGATGGAACTCACAAGTCACTATTTGCATAATAGAAACCAGACCGGTTAAGGTCAGACCAGTTAAGGTCTTACAATGTTCTTCACCAGAACAGATCCTGTTAGGAATCTCAATCTCTATTAGGAGATAAGTCCGATTAAAGACTACCTTGTTAGAGGATTTTAGATTCACAGAAGTGAACCACCTTGTTAGAGGATTTTACAAAGGCTTTTGGGCCTACCCGGTTAAGGGCTACAGACTTGTCAAAGATGTGAGTAATCAACAAGTGTTTGATCTATCTAATAGCACAAACTTGCTTGGTTAGATCCAGTATAGCTCACTGCTAATGCATTTCAGCATTACTTCAGTCTTCTCTATCTCTCTTTGTTTACAACTCGATCTTCTCAGATAAGATCGCTCTTACAATGACTCAATAACCACCTTAAACCCTAGCCACAACATAAACCCTTTCAGCAACAGCGACAACAACTCAAAACCCTAGACATGATGTCCTTTTAAAGGAATCTGATTTCATGTCGGTCCAATAGGATTACATTACAATTTCCTAGGTTCAATGAATCTAGACATACTCAGTAACACGACACAAAAAGCACCGTCAGTGTGTCAGCACAGTCAATCAATCAGTGGGTTGGTAACTCATCACAAAATGTCGGTTGGTAACTCATCATAGAGTATTACCGGTTCATACAAAATACCGGTTGCCGGTTTGACAAAAATGAAGACTGGTAAGAATGTGTTATCCCGCTTTGCTCCCTTGCACCGATTGAGATCTACGAACTGCTTGGGGTCGACATGCCGCTTTAGACCGGGAAACACATTCTGCAAAACCACCAATAGTCTAAAGACTAGAATACAACATACCGGTTGGAACAAATACCAGTTGAGCTCTAGCTCATACATATAAAGGAGATCTCAATACAAGTGTGTGTCCATCAATGACAATCACAACATAAATATCAAAAATGCCAACAAAGACCATATTGTCTCTAGCAAGTTTCTCACATTCTTTTGTCTTCTCTTTCAGGGCTTCTTCATCAATGCTTTGATTTTCTTTTTCTTCAATTTATCATCAAGTTCCTTTCTCGTATCTCTTGATTTTTTCAACTGATCCTTCAATTTTTCAATGTATTCCTCAGCATCATTGAGATTTGTTTTTACTTGTTGGATCTTAACTTGTCCACGATCAAGATATTCAAGAGCAACAACCAACTACTTTCTAAGACAATGTGAATCCATTGATTTGCTTTCCCGGATCTCCCTCAAGTTGTTAGGCTTCCTTTGAGGAACTAGGCTTTGATACTAATTTTTGCAAATAAGGAACACTAAGAGGGGGGGTGAATCAGTGTTCTACAATTTTTAATCTTCTTTCGTTGTCCTTTAATCCACTTAATACAAATAAACAAGAGAGATAAGCACAAGTAAAACACACACAAATCCACCACCATAACACACACATTTTGTACGTGGAAAACTCAGTCAAGGGAAAAACCATGGTGGGAATCCTACCCACAGTAAGATGATACTCTATTAGAAGTATCTAAAAAGTTTACATAGGAATGCACATGCATTTAGGCACACTGCCTAGAGCTCACTACTCAAATACAATAAGGGCTACAACCCCGAAAGGCTCACTACCTTACAAAAGAGTTACAAGAGTAACATACATGAAGATGAACTATGAAATAACATCTACAAATACCTGGGATAGTTCCGGTTTAAGCTCAAAGTACAATTGTCTCTCTACTCTAAGACTCGCTGCTCTATTATGTCGAATTGCTTCAATCCAGAGCAAAAATCATTCAATGGTGCACGTGAAATTGCTCACAATCACACATACACATGACTTGCATACTCTTTGATGTCTAAAATGAACTTTCCAAACTCATATATATATATCTGCAACATGAAATAAGAATAATTCCATGTTGGCCCAGAAACGCATAACACACAACATGAAACGTGGTGTCCAAGTCAGCTCAAATCGATCAAAATAGCTAAGCGGACCAAAACAAAATGTCCACATGCTCCCCATAGGTTGTCTTACCAACCTTGAACATACAATCAGCCACAAAAATTGATCTACGAGATCCACAAAATGAATCATCAAAAGTTACCATAGATAACCATTGTTCTAACCAAAGACATGATTATCGGACCTTCTAACTTGCACAAAGCTTATTACCAGGGGCTATAAACTTGGAATAAGGTAAATTTTATATTCATAACACATCTCTCATATCCACAAAGCAAAATACTCAACCAAAATAATCCACCAACCAAAATATTGTACACTTTGTCGGATACTTTGTTCATCTTATCGGACCTACTAGACTTAAGTAATCTTCACTAAATCTTCTAGAATGATGAAAACATCAAGAGCGGATGCCAAAAATTATAAGTTTCCATCAATGACAACATATCAACATACATGCAGTGTCTCTTGCAAGCATGGGGCATACATTATCTTGATTAATGGGTTGTCCTAGCGATCACTTATGGATCCGGCCCCCATAGAGAGCCACTCCCCCTCATGAAAATAATCCTACTCAATGCCCTCCAAGGCATGGGGTGAAACATCAACCAATCACACATCAAAGATGTGATCTAACTAGATTTAAAACCAACATCATAACTTGGCCACAAACATCCCTTTCTCAAGAGGGACACATTAAGGATTACATAGATGGCTAAACCATAATCCAATTCTTAATTACAATAACCATAGTCGGGATAGAGGAATAAACTAACCATGAAATACAAATACAAGAGTATGCACCACTCATTATAAAATACATCTCATAGAGGTCTTATTAAATTAATTTTATTAAAATAATTAACATTATTAATAAAAAAATTGTCACATACACAGATGCCCACAATTAATTATTTTCACTATATGACTATACAACACAAACATGAATTTAACCACAAAATAACTATTTTAATAAGTTTATTAATTAATTGGTTAAGATCAACATATTCAATAAAGATTAAATAAATAATTCTCCAACTACCATTCACCCACATCATACTCCTAGGTTAAATGCACATGTAAAAAGAAAAATAGCAATAATAAATAAATTTATAAAACACATTCACCCAAACCGGGAAAGAACATTGCTCAGGGTTAATAATTATGGCTATCAAGTGGAAATTATAGTAAATTACTTCCTTAGAGTAGTAAATATCCAGAATTCATGTAAACATAAACATATTAAATATATATAATAGCTTGAACCTTATTAAAATATATTTTTATACATTGACAATAAACCCCAATACCAAAAAGGATACATATTCATAGATACTCAACACTCAGAATATCAATACATCTCAAAACAAAAACATCTACAAATAATAATACAGAATAAATTCCCCAAAACTAAAACCAAATTCCACCATAAGACTTAAAGAATAATTTACAAACTATGACCATTCTAGACAAATATACATACAAATATAATGTGAAAACTCAAACATAATAACAACACAAATAAAATGATACTCAACCCTAAAATCAAATACCCGAACCATACTATAAAGAAAATAAACTATTTGTAGTTCAGAACTTTACAAATTAAGCAATAATCATGCATAGGAAACAATATTACACAGCAACCCTAAAAAACTATAGCTTGCCCAAACATTAGAAAAATGCAAAAATTAACTCTTTAATCACCAAATTCTACTAGTTGGCAAATTGAACCACATAGTTGTGCATAGCGTGGAGGCTGGTATGCTAAAGGGAGAGTGTGTGGTGGGAAGCTTTCCCTCCCATGCTATGGGTTGAGAACTCCCCACCCATGTGGAGGAGGAAACCTCCCCACATGCAGGGGAGAGTGCCTCCCCATGCTATGGATTGAGGCCTCCCCACATAGTGTGGGTGGCAGGCCTCGTGTCCCCCCCCCCCCCCCCCCCCCCACCATGCTAAAACAAAAACAAAACTGTAAAAAAAAAAAAGATGCAAATAAAAATAAATGGACAATCAAGCATTGTCGGCCAAGCTCAATCCAGATCCAGAGCTAACCCGAACAAAATTTCACATATTCACAGGATCAAATTAACATAAATATAAATAGATATAGATACATTCAGGTCAAGAATAAAATAAAAGATAATATCCTTCCTTTTTGGACATAGACTATGGAAAGAAAAGATCTAGTTAAAGACATATCATGATTTGAATCCAATGATGGTTTAGATATTTTCACAAAATAACATAACAAACATTAGTTTATATTCCAATTTCTAGGCCAAACAAAGGAAAATCAAACATACGACAACCATGATTCATAGAGGAAAACAAATAAGAAGCCAACCTGAAAGCACTAAAATCCAAGCGTGAAAGCAAATTTTGAAACCTCAATCCAAATCAACAATCCTCTACCCAATCCTTGCTCCAATTATCCCCCAATTTTCAAACTCCAACCAAGCTGCTCACCTCTCGAAATTTTTCCCAGAATAAAAACTTTGATGAACCATTTTAGAACCAACTCTCGTGAACAAAACATATTTAATTATTAATTAATCAATTCTATTAATTAAGTTTTAGTTTATTTAATTATTTATACTATAGTTTTAAATTAATTAGATTATTAATACTAATTGGATAATTAATTAAATATGATTAAATATTAATATATATTTATAAATGTATAACTATATAATAGTTAATTTAAAATATAACCACCAAATAAATGTTTTAACTAATAAATACAAAGGACGTGACAATTTAAATCCTAATGCAACACATACACATATGCACATAACCAAGGTTATTTGCCTATATGGCATTCTGGTCAGGTAAATGCAAGACAAGGAGCATTGCTCTAATACTAAGAAAGGGTTAAGGGTTTGGGTAATAGGCCAATGTGCTATCTCCCACAACCTCCATTGGGAGTATGTAGGCATGCTCAACACTATGGAATTAGGTGAAGTCGATGCCTCGTACTTGAAACCTTGCATTATGAACAAATGCATATACACAAGTAACACATATACCTGGCATATACATGCACACTGGTGAAGAGGAATCATGACATCCCATGTCTCTCTGAGGAGAGTGATAAGGCATCATCCCCTTGCACCACAATCAAGATCAAACACATAGAACATAATTCAAGTCATAATGCATCTCATAGGCTAAGTAAATGTGTTAGTACATGAGTCAGTACTCATCATCTAATTGTCACTTAATCATAAGAACATAATCAACATCCATATCTAACAAGGCTACCAAAATTAGGGTTAGCACCTGATATTACCTCATAGGTAGTAAAAATAAACCATATCATCTAATATATGTATTATCACCAAAGCAATCTGAAGCAGTCACCGGTGAGGAGGGACCTCAAGGAGATCAGTCCAAACCAGTCAGCAAGAGTAAACACAACAAAAACAAACAGACATGATGGAGGCAATGCAGAACAGATAGTTTTATTGCATGAAATTTGATTACATCCAACCAGTGACAACCGGGTTACAACATACCGGCACACAGGCCTGGTAGAATAGGTCATAACAGGGACCTTGAATCAAAAGATCTATCTTCTAGGCACAGTCTATCTATATGATACTTTGATTTATTCCAATTGATTATATTCTAAAGCATGATTACAAATATATATATCAATCCAAAGGATCCAGTCAACCCAAAAAGGATCAAAACCTGAAGAACAAGACCTAACGTGCAAAAATGAATAAGGTCGGCCTCCGCAAAGCGATTCCTATGGAAAATCCAAAGGATGAAATGTAGAAGGTTAGCCACACACCAACAAACATCGAGATCAATGCCCAATGCTCTGCAAGCTTTGGAATGGGTTTTGGTAGATCACCATAATAGGTCTCAGGCAACCAATAACAAAGGAACAAATGATAACAAGAAACTAGTAGCAATATTTTGCCGAAAAGTGATCCAAATGAGATGCGGTTTGGAAGAAAGAAAGATGATCAAGTCTTCAAGTAGAATCCAACTCCATAGGATCCGGTGAGCCAAAACCGGGACACACAGAAAGGATCACTGAAACTAAAAACAGAAAAGAAAATGTTTTTTGGTTGATGCATGTGAATCGGGGATGCTCCTATATCAGACATCTAGGGTTAATGAAAAAGTGAGCCTCTCACTTTGCTGGGTTTAGAGGGAAACCAAGGTGGTCTACCTCTGCTTGAGAAATCCAAGATGAATCTTCAACTGGTCTTCTCTTCCACTTCACAAGATATTCTTTGTATTGACTGTTCCGGGTACTACGCCCAATCCTAGTGTCCAAAATTTCTTCAATCTGATCTAGTTCCTTCCAGGGCAATTATTTCTCAAGGTCTGCAACATTGTCCTCACTAAATTCGGGTTCATGGTACTCATGAAGATCTATAATATTGAATATAGGTGAAATACTAGACTATCCGGTAGCTTCGCTTCATATGCATTTCCAGAACTGAACTTCCTCAAAATCTTACAGGGTCCAAACTTCTTCGTCTGCAACTTATTATAAGTTCCAACCAGGAATCTCTCTTTTCTCAAATATAACATCTCTTCATTGCCAACTTCAAATTCCTTATGTCTCCTCTTCTCATCTACCTTCTCCTTATATTTTCTAGTCATGTCTTTGAAATGTTGTTTAACCTGAATATGCAATGCTGCCATGTGATCTGCAAATTCTTCTGCTTATGAACTCTTTCATTCTTCACTTCTAATGTCTCTCATTTCTGATATTCCTCTAGGATGCACTCCGGTAACAATTTCAAAAGGTGTTTTTCTGGTACTTCTATTCACTAAATTGTTATAGGTAAACTCTGCTTGTGCAAGGATCAAATCCCAACTTCCGGTTTTATCTCCCACTAAACATCTCAACAAGTTTCCCAAACTCTACTTAACTACTTATGTCTTTCCATCAGTTTGTGGATGAAAAGTAGAACTAAACTTCAAATCTATCTTCATCTTCTTCCAATGTGTTCTCCAAAAATAGCTAACAAACTTAGTGTCTTTGTCTGAAACTATGCTCTTAGGTAATCCATGCAATATCACCACTTCCTTGAAAAATAGGTTTGTTGCATGCAATGCATCTGATCTCTTCTTACAAGGTATGAAATGAGCCATATTTGAAAATCTATCCACTACCACAAATATAGAATCATTCCCTCTCAGTGTCTTAGGCAATCCAAGTACAAAAACCATGCTTATTTCCTCCCAATGTCTTACCAGTACTGTCAAAGGTTTATACAATCCCACATTCTGACTACTACCTTTTGCAACTTAACAAACTCTACAAATCTGCACATATCTCTTAACATCTTTATGAATCTGGGGCAGCTCACTCACTAATGCAACTATTTTATTAATGCCAAAATGTCCAGCTAAACCTCCACTATGCTTCTCTTTTATCAGGTTCTCTCTCATGGAACTCTTAGGTATGCATAACTGAACTCCCCTAAATAACATGCCATCCTAAATGAAATAATCCAACTATTTGCTCCTATCAACCATAATCGGTTCTCTACATGCTTTCCAAGGTTCTACAAAATCTAGGTCTTCATCATACAAGGTCTTCAAATATTCAAAACCTTATATTGTCACTCTCATCTCTGTTAGCAAATTCCTTCTCCTACTCAATGCATCAACAACACTGTTAGATTTCCCACTTCTATGCTTCAACACAAAGGTGTAACTCTGCAAAAATTCTACCCATCTCATGTGTCTCTCATTCAACTTACTCTGATTGTTCAAATACTACAAAGCTTGATGATCAGTATACAACACAAACTCCTTCGGCAACAAGTAATGTCTCAAATTATTCAAGGCTTGAACTATGGCATAAAATTCCTTATCATACACTGAATATCTCTTCTGAGCATCATTCAATTTATCACTAAAATATGCTACTGCTCTCCCTTCTTGACTCAAAACTAATCCTATTGTTGTACCACTTGCATCACAATCCACTTGAAATACCTTATTGAAATCTGGTAAATCCAACACAGGCTGCTCAAACACTTTCTATTTCAGCAATTCAAAACTTTTGTTTTCTCTGGTGGTCCACTTGAATTCCTTCTGATCCCCTCTCATGTTCTCAGACATAGGGTTAAAAAATGAACTAAAATTTTTGATAAACTTCTGGTAAAAACTAGCCAATCCATGAAATTATCTTACCTCTCCAATGCTTTGTGGTGTAGGCCACTCAACAATGGCTTTCACTTTCTAAGGGTCCATCTTCAAACTATCCTTAGATATCACAAATCCCAAATAGACTAACTCATCCTTCATGAAAGTGCACTTCTTAATATTGATCAGCAACTTTTCTTCTCTCAACCTATGTAAAACATGTCTTAACTGCAACAAATGCTCCTCTTTTGTCTTACTGAAAATCAAAATGTCATCCAAATACACAATAATAAAATTACCCAAGAATTTCTTCAATACCTCATTCATCAGCCTCATGAAAGTACTCGGTGCATTAGTCAATCCAAAAGGCATCACCAACCATTCATATAGTCCTTCATTTGTCTTAAATGGTGTCTTCCATTCATCACCTTCTATGATCCTGATCTGATGATACCCACTCATCAAATATATCTTTGTAAAGTATTTTGCTCCACTCAAACAGTCTATTATGTCATCCATCCTAGGCAAAGGAAATCGGTATTTCACTGTGATCTTGTTTATTTCTCTTGAATTGGTACACATCCTCCATTCTCCATTCTTCTTAAGTGCTAATATTGTTGGTACTACACAAGGGCTCAAACTTTCCCTGATTGAACCTTTCTCCAACAACTCCTACACTTGTCTATTATGTTCTTCATTCTTTGTCGGTGTCAACCAGTGTGCAGCTTTGTTAGACAAACTAGCTCCAGGAACCAAGTCCATGCAATGACTAATACTTCTAATAGATAGCAATCCATCAAGTACATTATCTGAAATTATGTCCTCTTATTCTGTCACCAAATGTCTTATCTCTGTCGGGTGTTCTTCTTCTGGTTCTAGTCTCTTTGTCTTCTTAGGAATTAAGGCAAAACACACATTCTCATGTCTCAATCCATCCATGAATTTCCTTCAATCTACTAAATAGATTTTGGTATTTGTATAGACTTCATTCTTCAAAGGTTCCTCCAAAGGTAACAAGGTTTGCTTCATCCCATTGGACACAATATTGTATGTATTAATCCTCCCATCATGTATTGCCTGTCTATCAAACTGCCAAGGTCTTCCCAACAAAAGATGACAAATATCCATAGGCATAATATCACACAAAACTTCATCATGATAATTCCCAATTTTCAATATTAACTAAACATTGTTCACTTACTAACAACTTATGTTCATCTTGAATCCATTCTATCTGATAAGTTTTAGGGTGTTTGAAACTCTCCAATTTCAACTTATTCACCATCTCTTCTGAAATAAGATTATCTGAACTACCACTATCAATAACAACTTTACAACACTTACTGGATACCTTACATCTAGTC
This sequence comes from Cryptomeria japonica, assembly GCF_030272615.1. NCBI lineage: Eukaryota > Viridiplantae > Streptophyta > Pinopsida > Cupressales > Cupressaceae > Cryptomeria > Cryptomeria japonica. Next base: position 232,570,798 of record NC_081415.1, read on the forward strand.
TTGAATAGGTTCTTCCTCTGCAAGGGTTTTTCATCTCCTCTGGTATGACACCAAGCTCTCCTCATCATCAACAGTTCTCCATCTTCCAGTTTATTTTTTATCTGGTGGGGTTTTCTTGCACCATTGTTGCTCTTTCAGTAGCCTCTGTCTTCTTACATTCAACTGCATGGTGTGCTTCTCCTCCATACTTAAAGTAGGTTCCTCTAAATGTCCTCTTGTCTTGTCTTCCAAAGTTCTCATTCCGGTAACCATCTGATTCTCTCCTCTGGTAGAAATTTCTATCATCCTTCTAGTATGAATTACCTTCTTTGCTCACTTCCTTGTCCTTGTTCTGTTCTATACTAGTTCCTCTTCCTCTAGTATATCCTCTTCCTCCTTGAAATCTTCCTTTGGTAAACCTTCCACCTCTACCTCTCTGTCTCTTCTCATGTCTTTTGTTTAATTTATCTTTAGCCTTTAGGGCATATTGGTAAGCCTCTTTAACACTCTCCAGTTTGATCATATTGAGTTCATCTTGTATAGACATCCGCAATGCATTCAAATATCTTGTAATTTGTTCAACTTCATCATCAACATGTCTAGATCTGATGTTTGACTTGTAAAATGTTTTGGTGTACTCCTTCACACTAGATTCCTTCTGTCTCAGATTCTACAACTTTCGAAACAAATCCACTTGATAATTCGTTGGGACAAACTTTGATTTCAACTTAGCAATCATCCTATCCCATGTCTTAATCTTTTCTTTACCTCTTGTTTTCCTATCAACTTGCAAGTGCTCCCACCAAAGAGATGCATGACCTTTCAACTGGGTACAAGCATATTTCACCTTCCTCTCTTCTGTAGTGTTTTCAAAATCAAAATACTTCTCCATCTTTGAGATACAATCCATTAATTCATCTGAATCTAACTTCCCATCATATTCTGGTGGGGTAAAATGAGGTTTAGTTTTTGCCCTACTCAAAACCCTTAAAAATATTTCTTCATCTGGATCAACTGCCGATAGGTTCAATTGTTATGTCGGGGCTTCTTCTCCTTCATCTTCACTTACATCTTCAATATGTCAGCCTCTTCTTTGGGCTGTCTCTATGGCTTCTAACTGGGCTGCTATTCCTCGCAACAACTCCATCACAACAGGGTCTGCATTCCCACATGCTGTTAGTCCTCTACAATTGCAAGTCGGATCCGAAATCTGCCACCCTACAACAAAATTCAGGACACGCAACCTCCGGAACAAAAATTTGCTCTGATACCACTTGAAGCAGTCACTGGTGAGGAGGGACCTCAAGGAGATCAGTCCAAACCAGTCAGCAAGAGTAAACACAGCAGAAACACATAGACATGATGGTGGAAATGCAGAACAAATTGTTTTATTACTTGAAATTTGATTACATCCAGCAAGTGACAACCGGGTTACAACATACTGGCACAGGCCTGGTAGAATAGGTCACCACCGGGACCTTGAATCGAAAGATCTATCTTCTAGGCACAATCTATCTATCTGATACTCTGATTGATTCCAATTGATTACATTCTAAAGCATGATTACAAATATATATATCGATCCAAAGGATCCAATCGGCCCAAAAAGGCTCAAAACCCGAAGAACAAGACCTAACGTGCAAAAATGAATAAGGTCGGCCTCCACCAAGAGATTCCTCTGAAAAATCCAAAGGATGAATCGTAGGAGGTTGGCCACACGCCAAGAAACATTGATATCAATATCCAAGGCTCCACAAGATTTGGAATGGGTTCCAGTAGATCACCAGAATAGGTCTCAGGCAAATAGTAACAAAGGAACAACCGGTAACAAGAAACTGTCATGGAAACCAGTAGCAATATCTGGCCGGAAAGTGATCCAAATTCAATGCGGTTTGGAAGCAAGAAAGATGATCAAGTCTTCAAGTAGAATCCAACTCCACAAGATCTGGTGAGCCAAAACTAGGACACACATAAAGGAACACTGAAACTGAAAACAGAAAACAAAATAGAAAAAAAATGTTTTTTGTTGATGCAAGATTGTTGTGGAGAGGAAATAGGAATGGTAGAGCACGTGGTAATGCAGACCCTGTTGTGATGGCTACCAGAATTAGGGTTAGCACCTGATATTACCTCATAGGCAGTAAACATAAACCATATCATCTAAGATATGTATTATCACCAAAGCAATCATAATGAATCTACCAATGTCAAAGAGAATATCAAAAGTGCAAACAAACTCATAATTATCTTACACGTCCAATCACCAAGGATGAAATGAGAAGGGGCACTACAAAAGAGCTCACTACCCCTGATAGTGCTTGCAACACTAACACACATAACCTTAGGGAAAGATATAAAGGACATGCGATATTGAGATGCACAATCTTAGGGCAAGATATAAGGATTTGCACTTGCTACCAAAGGACTCACTATCTTTCGGTTGGTACAAGGAATAATTAATTGTAATGAACAAGATATCTATATCATGAAATTTTCCTTGAACTACTCAATCAAGTGAACAATATCATGGAAAACATCATTGACTTTATTCATTATCTCAACACATTGTCACACTAAAAATATGATCATCAAAGCTCATCACAAACTAAAATTTGCACTTCTACAGCTTGCAACTCATACACCTACACATCTATTTATACAAGGTTATATAAAAACCCTCAAATAGGTTGACCAGAAACAAAGTATACATGAATTACATAAAGTGGGCCACTCAAACCAAAACTACACAATACAGTCCACTCCAAGAGATAAAGTGGACCCAAACACATTGCAACTCGTCTTCCTATGTTGGTTTCAATGAACCAAACATGCTAGAACATTCACCAAAGTCATCATCAACCATAATGTATAGAACAACAATAAAACAAGTTAACCAATTGACCCAAATGCATCACCCAATGCAAAATACTTAATTTGGATCCACACATGCCACTGTGAAACCCATGTCAACACCTTAACACAACCTCCAATGCATATCTGAACCAAAAGAGCATGATCAAAATAAGATACACCATCTTAGTCAACTAAATACCAACATAGAAGACAACATAGAACATAGAACAAAATAACTTCACTTGCCGATCAAACCAACATCTAAAAACTAAACTAGAACACAACATGAACCATATAAACATGTCCACCAATCTACAAGACATGAATCAACATATCAGATGTAATGTCCCCTTTTTAGCAGTCATGAGGTGATTTGTCGGTAGCCTATTTTGCCATGGTCCTGAGGGATAACCAAGACTTTACAGGAATTAGTGAAGGATTTGGCCTAGAAAATTTTAGTTTCAGGCCAATCAGAGGTATTTTGACATGGTTTCCAAATACTTACTATTTATAGTAAGTCAGTTGTGGCTCAGTGACTGGTAAATTTTGAAACATTTTTTGTTGTCAACATTTTGGTGAATTTAATTCTTCGCCAAGTTGGCTAATTTAACGAGCCATTAATTTATTGGGTGATTAAATTAATTTTCTAAAGTTAAATTTAAATATTTAACTTTAGTGATTATTTAATATTGAATCTAACGTTAAAGGGGAAAAAAATTAAAAGTGCCCTTTCTTTGTGGAGATATAAGGGGATAATAATATTTTATGATATCATTCATTTATCCTACATTTGTGGTGTCTTAAGAAGTATGCCCAAAAGAATTCATAAATAAGAGTATTAAATGCAAATAGAGCATCTTGAAAATTGTGTTTCTGGATTCAATTCTAGAAATCTCTAGCATTTGGGAACGAAATCTCTCAAGTGTGACATTTCTCTTGCCTATGAAAGACCAGGTTTGGGAAATCTCTTAAACAAAATGCAGTGATTGAGTAGCTTAACAATGAAGTAATTATTTCATGTTGAAGCTCTACTAAGGGTAGTCATGGAGAAGAACTATATGGTAAGATTATATTTGGATTATTTTATAGCTCATTCTAAGTTCTTCCAGTCGAGGGAAAAATCGCAGGGAATGTTTTGGGTAAACACATCATAACAGTGTTGAAGATAGGTTTAGATTGCACAAATTGAAGGGAATTTCATCCCTCACTTCTTAGTAATAGACACAGCTTCACCAATAATATGCATAGGGATCTTTTGTTTTTGTAACACATGGTGATTAGCCACCATTAGTCAGAAGCCACATAACGGAGGTCTCTTAGCTGGTGTAATACATAGAGACTTAGTTGTCATTGGTCAATTTGGAAGCCATGAAGTTCACTCAGGTGTGATTTCTTAGGGTCTAAAAGCCGATTTGAAGTGTCATTAGAGTTAGGGTAAAGAAATTGTCGACCTAAGTTTAGAACGCCATTCATGTAGTGGCTGGGCATGAAGAATGAAGGTGCGGTGCTATGGAAAGCAACAAGAGTGATGCCCTTGCAACTGTAACAATCACATGGTCTTCCTTTCCAGGTTCCATTGTTAGAACACTACACTCTTTGTTAGCTATTGTATTAGTTTGAACTGAAATATTCTCATGTTTGAACCTTGTAAACATTAGTTGTTAATGAGTAATGCTTTCTAGAAAATGTATAGTTTGGGTTCATAAAATGAACGGAAGTTGTATCAATTTTAATACATGGTCAGTTTATTTGAATGTTTAAATATTTTTTTTAAACCAAGTTTACAAACACAAATGCACCAAGTTCAACAAAACAACAATGACTTGTCATAAGAAAGAAAAAACCAGACCTCTTGAATCAACAAACAAGGTAGCACCTTATATCTGAACAATGCAAAGAATTCTCTAGATCAATCTTGGCAAACAACCTTACTATCAGCAAACTACCACAACCAACTACATCATCCAAGAAACTAAGAAACTCAAAACATTATAGTACAACATGTTGGGTCTCAAATCAACAGATTGGATAGGTTCTAAGGAAATGCCAGTCCCTATGGTTAAACCCTCCAATTGATTTGGCCAACATGTAGAGTGAACCTGTTTGGTTGCTTACTCTCTCACTTTAGGCTCTGCAGGACCTAGGCGGGTATACCTATTCACTGAATGTCTCCAATAAACGGTGCTTTTTATAGCAGATATGTTATCCTAATCTGATATCTCCTGATCTTGAAATGGCATGAGTTCCTTGAATGGAGATATAGCAGACGAGTTCAAGATTGTTGTTATGATAATTGTTTTCTTTATGTTTCTTTATTACTTCTATAGCTGTCAAAATGAAGAAATGATGAGGGTAATTTGTAATTTAGCCAGTCCCTTCTTCGTTAATTGGGTTGCAGAGTCATTACAATTTTCTTCAGGACTTATGGTGCGAATCTGTGAGACAGTTTTTAATTCATCCCTTATGAACCTGTCAGTTACTATTTCTGTTAAAACCAAATGAATGCTTATACTATATGTTGATTGAGTGAATTTAACCCTACCCTTAAGGGACCAGTCAATTAAGCTTTGCAAGGAACAATTACAATCCGCAAGCAAAACTTTTGTTGCAACATTATAACATAAAGCATAGATTTGATCTTAAGAACATGAATAACCTTATCTTTATCAGACAATATCACAGACGATTGCCAAAAGAAAATGAAATAATCCACAACACATATGCAGGGAAACAATTGATCAAGATTTGTATTCCATTATAGTTCGTACACAGAAGACTTACAGGCTGTCCTTCTTTCGCTCTTAATCCTATCTAATATCTATCACCTTACATTACAAAAATCATTCTCATATATATATGAGGATGCAAGCTCTTCACGAAGAGACACGACCCTTTACAATATTAATCATTAACTTTGGATATTTCTAAACTTAAGTAAAAAGAGATTTAAGAGCCCCAAATGATGAATGTAATCATCGTCTTTGAATGTTTTGATTCGAGGAGTTTGCTTCTTCAATTCATCCCCCAGCGACAGATACTTGAATATTATCTGGTTGACAGTAGGGGCCACATCCTTACTCCGATCAATCTCTGACAAGGCCCAATCCTTGACGTTGATGAGTTCTTTTCGCAGATCCTCCAAGGATATCACCTCTCCTTCCTTGTAGATGGAAGGCATTCCAACGGGTTTATCATCATCTAATTCTTTTAAGTCTCTCCTCAGCGTATCCTCGAGTTTGACATGATTGTCCATATACGCGTTTCCCTCAGCCTTTTCCTCTGGTGACATGGTATCGACATTGCTCAGTACTTCCTGCAATCATGCTCTTAACCGTTCATGCTCTGTTAGCGCCTTTATCGCTCCAGTGTAAACTGTCCAATATGGTTCGACCTGTAAGAGCATGGTGTTAAACCGATGTCCTATAATGTCGTTGACCAATTTGTCCATCTTTTGTTGGACATTGTCTGCACGTTTATTGGCCTTTTCTGCCTGATACTTCCAGTACAGAGCATCAGAGACGTCATCCAAGCTGCGTCCTGTGGGGTATGAGGTGTATTCGTTGATGGGAGTCCCCGTCTCTAATTGCAATACCTTTGCTTGCAGCTCCTGATTTTCCTCCTTGGATTTTTCATATAGTCCCTTATATGTAACGTTCTCTCTGACCAAAAACTATGTCTGGTCCAAGTTCAATCTTGCAACATCCAGGTTGAGTTTTGCAGTGACCCTAGGATCAGTCTTTCCAACCTGATGAACCATGAGATGCCCAAAGGTTTCTTCTATATCCACAATGATAGGCCTCTTCCCCTTTGGATATAGTGCCCACTGTAGGAGAGCTTTCTTGTCTGGATCATATCCAGAGCCTAGGAACAGTTTGTCTATCTCCTGGGGCAACACTTGTTGATTCAAATCTTGTTTTTTCAAGAAGCCATCAAATAAAAGTGCTGAATTGATATCCCAACCAGAGAAGATGATTACATCGGCCTCTTTTAATAATCTCCTCCCCTTTTCAGGAGTCATGTCTTTCATGAGGACATCAATTTCATCCTGTAATCTCTTCATCTGTTCCTCCTCTGGTCTTCCAGCCATGCTTCGTTTGACATGAGCCCCTTTGTATTGGTATAAAAATGAAAGGAATTCCCTAGAGGAGGCGAATCCATCATCAGCAACGAAGTCCTCATGCTCAGTCATTCTTATGTCAACAACATCCTTGATGTTGATTTCTCCTGTGTCCATGTTCATTTCTATTTCGAAACCAGGAGGATAATCCTCTCTAGGAGAATCAGGTGGGATACTACTGGCAGTCGACTTTGGTGACATGTGAGCTAGGGGCTGACTGTCCTTCTCAGTATTAATAAAATGAAGGAATTGCGAAGGCACTCTGTGCATAATTTCTGCTTCATGTTGAAGCAGCCTTTTAGCTACTTCCAGAGGATCTTGGAGATTTCCAATTAGGTCTCCATCTATCATTCCCCTTGCCCTTTTCCATTTGTAGGCCTCCCAGACTAACTCACTCTTTCCTTTTAAAGCTTTGGCCTCCTCTCGTTCAAGGTTCTTAATTAGGTCGTCTGGCATTTTGGCCATATGTATCCCAGCTTTGAGTTTCTGTGAGGCTCTGGCAGCTCTTATATATCCTTCAGGATCAAAATTCTCCCTAGGCTCACCCAGAGTCATGCCATAGTAATCTAATTTATTCTGTAATAAATGATAACTCTTTGAACTTTTGACAATGAAATCAGAGAAAACTAATAAACCTGGAACAATATATTGTTTACCAAAATCAGTTAAATGTTTAGCACTGGCAATAGACAATTGCCTTATAATCTCCAAGCTAGCCACTCTGTTTGGTACCGTAATTGGAAGCATGTGGGGTCGTCCTTCAAATCCAAATACCCTTATTTCTGTGTGATTATCATGGCAATACCAATCACCCCAATTATGTTCAATCTGTGATTCTGGAGAGAAATCCTTTGGCCTGAGGAACCTCCTGATTTCAGGGGACAAAGTATAATCCCTGTGCTGTCCAAAAGCCGCACTGAGAGGTTTCACAAAGTATTCTTGAAAATGCCAATATTGGTTATTCATAAACCTCTGGTCCCATGCTGATACCCACAACTGAACCGGCTTCTTCAGACCATTCTTATCATAAGACCTAATGCTGAACTCTTCTGGCCAGAAGTTAATTTCTTGTCCACAATAGAGAAGAATATGCATTAACATGAAGTATAATGAAAAATGAACATTCACAAGGTCTCCTTTCAATTTTTCCAGCCCATGATTCAAGGCATCTGCAACATAAGTGGCAAAATCAAATGACCTAGGGTCTTTTGATTGTATATCAGCACATAGAACCATAACCCCAATATCCATGAGTGGATGAGCCTCTAGGCCTAGTACTTGGGCTGCAGCATAATACATATACTTGAAATATGGATGGAAGTGGTTGACATCAAACAGCACCTTGTCATCTTTGCCAAACTGAACAAATGACCCACCCACTTTTGGCCTGTGAACAGGTAGCCTCCAAGTCCTGTAGATATTTTCCAAACTAAAGAATTCCTGTGAAAGTTTCTTCATATCGATAGTCTCCTCTACTTCCCAGTCCAAATCAAAAACCATATCAATAGTCTGCTTATTAATCACTACTAATGTATTCCCTCTGTAATCACATATGGTTTTGGTTCTTGGGTTGTAGCAATCTACCAGAGCTTTCATTAATTCTACATCTACAAACACATTTGGGACTACTAACTTGCCTAAATTCTTCTTCCATAGATTGCTTATGGGTTCAGGTGCATCCCTTCTTTTGTAACAAAACAAAAATAATTCATGCCCTCTTATCTCAGTCCAAATGTCTCCTAAGTTTTCAAATCTGTCTTCTAATCCTTCTTCTTCACTTTTGATCTTTTTTGACCTTACACTAGACGATGGACACTGGTCTAATAAGTCCTGAGTCAGAGCTCTCCCTTCTTTCTTCTGTCTTTTGGGCTTCTCTTCAGGGTTCAACTCTTTTCCTTTTCTACTCTTTTTAGAAGAAGAAGATGAAGGTTCCATAGTCACAGTAAGACAAGAGAAACAATACTTACTTGGTGAATGCTCAACTTCTCTGGTTATCGCTTGCAAGTCTCTGCAGGTTCTTCGCAGCTTTCAATCTTTTAGCATCGATCTGGTTCTTACGAAAATTCACTCAGTTCAACTATAATCGTATGGGCAACTTGTGCACAGTTAATGTTCTGCATCCACAACGGCTACTCAAGTGTTTTAAACTTAATTGCAGATGTGACACTCTTCAATTGGGCCTTTAACTCTTTCGCGGGAAGTACAGTGCGCTCAAAATGCTCATATCTCAAGTTATCGATGAAACCCTTATCTTCGGCCGAGTGTTTGAATCTTCCATCGAAAGCTCATTTTCTTCGATATTATTGTTTCGGTGAAAAGCTCATGTCGAGAGGCCGCTTTTAAGATTCATCGAAATCACTCTTTCATCGATAGACCCCCTTTTCGAGAAGTCGCTCGCAAGTTTCATCGATGTCATACTTTCGATGAGTTTCTTTCTTCGATGAAGGCCTATGCGCGTTCATTGATATCCCTTTTTCATCGATATCCTTCTTTATCGATGAAATAGCCCTACTTTTGTTCGACACTACGTTCATCGATGAAAACTTGCATTTCGATGAATGCCTTTTGAGTTTCTTCGGTAATGACATTCCTTCGAAATCACCCTTTTGCCTTTTTGTTTTTACTTTTTCGATGAAATTTAGAGTATCGATGAGTGGTTTTCTACGTTCATCGAAGGTAACCTTTTGCCGAAATACCTTTGCTTAGTGCTTGTGTCGATGAAAACACCTCTTTCGATGAAACTTCCTCTGTAATGCTCGATACAGTTTGCTGGTCGAAATATCCATTAGTCTTCATGCTTATGGAAACATACGTTTTTTATATATTTTTATTTTCAAAAATAGTGCTCAACACAACATCCATAAAAAATAGACATTATATCTAGAACTACAGACCATGAACATCAAGAACTAGAGAAAACATTAAACACTCTTTCCTACATATAAATACTATCTCCTACATTTTGAAACTTCCACTACACTAACCTTAGTAGAAATGCCTCATACATACTCAATATCATCACCAAACCACATGACATCTAAATACTCACTTTTAGAGTATCTACAACATCCACACTAAACACAGTGACATCAATGACAAAACCAGACAAGTTGACATCAATGACAACATAAGCAACACAACTCAAGTTTCCAATAATCTCCCCTTTATCATAGATGGCAACACTTGTACCACCAATTGGAAATAGTATCTCTCACACACACACTTATTGTAACTCAACCCCCTTTGACATCAAGCATAAAGGGTGCTAGCAAACAATAAATTTCTCCTCAACTATAGAAATCTCTCTCCCCCAATTGAAAAAAAAAAACTTTGATAACTGCAACACTCACTGTTCCCCCTTATAACTATTAGGATTCCCACAAATACTAAGAGGGGGGGGTGAATCAGTATCTAACTAGTGTACAGAATTTCTTATCTTAAAACATGCAAAACATATTATAACAGTGTACCGGTATGCAAGAAATAATGCAATGAACGGAATCAAAAGCATCCACATGAAAAGCACACCATGACACAAGGATTTAACGAGGAAAACCAGTGTGGGAAAAACCTCGGTGGGATTTGTGACCCACAATATTCACTTACTGGCCAATAAGAGAATATTACTTACAAGAGGGGCCTGCACATGCAGGAAGGCCAACTGCCTAGAGCTCACTGCTCAATGGGAAGTCTCACTGACTTACAATGTGGATTATCCAAATCCAATATCTTGTACTGCTTTACAATAGCATCTATAATGCCTGATCTAGTACCGGTTGCTCTGCTCCTTACATAAACCCTTTAACCTATATTTCGCATAATAGGTCTGCCTTAATATTTCGTATACATCACTTTTCTTACTTGCTTACAAAATGTCTACAATGATCTTTTTTATATATAAGAGTCATTTTACAACATGCCAAGTCGGCTTACAAAGTTTTTACAATAATAAACAAAAATATAATCTAACAAAATCCTATCGGCCTCTGTGCCGGTATACTTCTTTTCTTTGTGTCGGTGTCAGTGTCTTGAGTGCCAATGTCCTGAGTGCCGGTGTAGAGTGTGATCTGCTAATGCCGGTGAACAATCTTGCCGGTGTAATGCCTTGCCGGTATAATGCCTTTCCGGTGCCATAGGATTGTAAGGTTGCCATCAATGAGAAAACCTTCAATCACCTACAATGTCTCATTGGAGTGTGCATATGCCAACAATCTCCCCCTTTGGCATTGATGGCAACACTCATGAGAAATTTCAAAAGTGTATCCAAAAATGTGAAGTCCAAAAAATGTTACCAAAAATGTGTGCTCCCCCTGAGCATATGATTCCTGTGATATTTGAATTTTCTCATCCCACTACTCCCCCTTTGGCATCAATGACAAAGGTTGTCAAGATGTCAGTAGAGTTTGTAGTTTCAACCTTGTAACTGAGTAGTTACAATTTGAAATAGATCCACCAAAATCAAGTTTATACTCTCCATAAACTTTTTACTATCTCTTATCGTTGTCTCTGTTCTTTTAGCTGTACCGGTGAAATGCTCCAAATGCTCTGCCAATGTTTTTTGTCCCTGTATTAGTGCCTCAGATACTTCCTTCTGCAATGATGCTAGATAGTCCAATCTTGGACTTAGTTTTAATCTTAGATGCTTTGCCTTATTCACTATTCTCTCTTTTTCTCTTTCTAATTTATGTAATTCTTCCTCAAAATTTGTTATCTTTTGTTCAAAAACTGATAATGTATCAGGTGAGTTAACAAAATTATCTGCAAATTTATTGATTTCATCTTGTACCTTGCTCATCTTCTTATCTATATCTACAGTCAAAAATTTTGTCTTACAGGTGTCTTTGTACAGAGTTTTGAACTCTTTCAATAAATTACATAGTTCTGGTAGAAGTGTGTCAAAATCTCTTGTACACTTCTTTATCTACTCATCAAAGAACTTTTGCTTTTCAATTTCCACTTTGTCCTTCAATGTCTCTTCCTTTATTTTCTCAATGTTTTCTGTGATATATTTACACAAGGTATCAAGTTGTCCTAAAGAATCTTTATTGTCTATATTACAGTTAGGAGCAATTACCTTCAAAATTGGTATGGTGTCATCTATTGCCTTATAAGCTTGTGAGCTGCAATTTGTTATCTTTTTAATTGAATCCAATAGTACCTCAGTCACATTAGTTGATTTGTAGCCTGATGATGAACCTACATTCTGAGTACCGCCAATGGAAGTAACCAAGCTTGTATTAACCTCTGGTAGGTCTGTTTGTGTTTGCATTTCCTTAAGCAATGGTTTTTCTACTTCTCCAGTTGCCGGTGGCACTGTTTCCTTATGAACTTATTCCTGTTTCTATTGTTGTTCCTGTTTAGGAGCCTTTTGCTCTGTTTGTTTCTTTGTTTGTTGCATTATCTCAGTCTGAGTCTGAGTTTCTACCTATTTCTCTTTGTCATCTGTCAGTTTCTTCTGTGTGTTATCAGTTTTCTCAGCTACCGGTGGCTCACTAACCATTTCAGTCTAATCAGTTATATCTTTGTCTACCACAATGTTGATCTTTTGAGTATCAACATCCATTGTATATAAGACTTCAGGATTAGGATTGACATCCTCTACATCCATACTTTCAACTGTCGGTTGATCTTTTGTAGCTGTTGTTGTTACCGGTGGAGTAATAAAAGGAGGTGGGTGTAAGTTGTCTTTAACCTTGATACTAGGTGGTCCACCAACTTTACCTTTACCCTTGACTCTTTCTTTCTGATATACCTTTATAGGTTTGTGGCTCATGTATTCTTCTTGTTTTTCTTTTTCCACTAGGAAAATGTCCCATGCATTTTCTGTCTCCTCAGTCACCTCATTAACTCTTCCAACCATTAAAGCAATGTGCCAGTGTGCAGTAGAAAATACTAACCGGTTGGCTTGAGCAATTAAGTCATCAATTTCTTTGGGTGAGTTCACTGGATATACAGCAAGTAGCTTTTCTATCTTTATTTTCTTGTCAAGTTCTACTACTGCTTGTCTCCTTGCTTCCAGTCTCTTAAATAGTTCATTTGGTACTTCATCTACTACTTCCATCAAAAATTTCTTATACATATCCATATGCAATATAACACTGTTTTCTACTTGTTCTTTTTCACCAGCTGATAGAGTGTCATATAGTTTCTCTATATTCTTCAATTTCCCTTCCTCTGTGATTTCATTCAACAGTATGTCAAGAGGGGCCAAGTCCTTGTTTGTCCTCTTCTTCTTCTTGGGTGTCAGTTTCTTCTTCTTTGTTGTAGCCTTTCTTACCAGAGATCTCACTGCTTGTTGTTTTTGTCTTGTCCTCTTAGGTGAGGGTGTGGTTGCTGGTAAGGGATCTCTTTTCCTTACAACTCTCTTGAAAGTCGCAGGCATGTCATTCTCCGAAGAAGTACCTACCGGTGATAGGTGAGTTTCAGGTTGTGGAGTTGCTAACTCATCCTTTGTTATACTAGTTTGTTCCATTACTTTATCCTTGATCTCCTTTGCTTTCCTAGAACCTTTTCTTACAACTGCCTCAACCTTATTCACTCTTTTCTTAGATTGTATTTGGCTTTCAATAGTTTCTGTACTACCAAATATTTCTTCCTTAGATTCTTTAGGGGCTTCTAGAAATGCTTTAGCATATGTTTCAATTATATGATCATCTATTTCGTAGCCCATCTCTGTTACCCAAACTATCCTAGGGATGACTGCTTCCATCTAGATCCCATCCTGCTTGATTACAAAGCATATTTCATCCTTATATTTGTCAACAATCTTTTGTTATAATCTAATTCTTTTCTTCATTTTGGCCTTAAGTACTTGAAATAAATCATGGATATTGTTTTCCTTATCTTCTCCCATATTATTGAATAGTTATGTTAATTGTTTACCTACCGGTATATCATATCCAAGTTCTTTGTAGCCTATACCAGGAACCTGTTTGGTTATATGTAACATCAGACATACTAACAAATTTCCAAATTTAAAAGTTCCTTTCTTGTCCTTCTTAATATTGCCTAAGTTGTCAATTAATTTGTCCTTCAACCACTCACATACATCAATCTTTGCATTATTTGTGACCATATCATAAGCACTCTTAATGCATAAACTTGAAACTGAATTGAGTCTATTTGAATGAGTAGCTTTATATCCTAATATCATGCTGATAAATCTCACATTAATATCTGTTACATCATTTACTCTTAAGGACCTTCTATCGGATGTGGCACCAGTTAGGTTTATAACTAGGTCATTGGATACCTTCTTAGTTTTGTTTGGACTTTTACCGGTGTTCGGTAACCCTGTGACAGCTTTCATAGCTTCCTTGGTGATTTTGTGAATTGCATCTAACCAGAAAAATTCACCATGTACCTTGCTTAAGACTATCCTAATCACATCCTTGGGGAATTCAGGAATGCTAAGGATCTCTGTAAATCCTAGGGTTTCAATGATCTTGTGTTCATCTTTTACATTGCCAAATTCATCACATATGGTAGTTTTAAACATGGTTTTAATCTCTTCATCTCCTAGTTCCTCAATGCTACAATGAATGTAAATTCTGGGGTCTTCAACATAAACAACTCCCTTAGGAATTTGAGAAAAAGCACCTAAGGTATCATCTTTCTTTGCTACCTCAGGAACTAATTGATATACGAGCCTAGGTCTTTTTATATCTTCGACAATAGTAGGGTTTTCTATATATTCAATTGTAGAGGTGGATGCCATGATAAAATACCTTTTACTGCCTTTAGGATGGATGATTGCTTGAAGTGTTCTTTCCTCTTGCTCGAAATGCCTTAGCTCGGAATCTTCGCGCTCTTCGTAGGTTTGAAATCTCGGTAAAATGAAAGGGAGCCAAAACCTCAAATTTATAGTGTCTTTTTGCCATCTACCACATTAAATGCATGCCGGTTAAGTATTCACTTAGCATTGTCTTCCAGTAATAAGTAATTTCCAACTTCTCATCTCTAACCAAGGGAATAATAGCACATGTGTCATTAGATTGCCAACCCCTCAAGAAAACTTTCTTCAATTAGATGAAGAACTTCTTGCCGGTGGAGCACTGCTCTATCCTGTCGGTGAAGCATCACTCTGTCCTGCCGGTGAAGCATTGACTAGTTCTACCGGTGGAGGAGTATTCCCAATATTTAGTTCAACTTTTCTAATCCATTGTTTTGAGAATTCTTGCTTAACCTCTTCAACTTTTGTTGTCTACCAGTGATCCTTTACTTCTACAGAATTTTGCACTATGCCCAATCTTGTTACATGCATAACAAGTTACATTATTCTTCTGAATAGCTTTCCCATAACCTATGCCAGTTTTTGTTTTGAATTGATTAGATAAATGTCCAAATCTTCCACAAACATAACATCTCACATTCATTCTGCAATTTTCAGAGTTGTGACCAACTTTGTTGCATTTTGAACATTGACCAGTGGGAGTGTTGATATTTTGATAATTTCTAGATCTACATTCATTTGCTCTATAACCATACTTATTATAGTTAAAGCATTTTCCATTGAATTTATAAGCATTAGGTTGTCTTACCAGTTTGCTATGATCCTGAGTATTTGCAGTACCAGAGCTTTCACCAACTTCAAAGCCAATTCCAGAAGTGTCACCTTTAGGTTTTTGATTATTCAGCAAGGTGCCAAGTTCCTCTGAGCTTTTCTTGAATTTTTCGTTATGTTGATTTGCAGTTTCTAGTTCTCTTTCTAAGACCTCTTTCTATCTCATCAGTTCATTGGATTCATTCTGAGTGTGCATCAGATCTTGTTGGCAATATAGCATTATAACAGACAATGAAAGATTGTTGGCATTTCAATAAGGATATTGAGAAGGTTGTTGATGAGTATGGATATAACTGATTAAGGATGTTTACTGTCTTGATATTATTATTTTGTCATTGATGTCAAGAAATTGATTTTCTAATTCAGTATGATGTTGCCATATCTTGAGAAGTATGATTTGAAGAATATAAAGATGTCGGTAAAAGACACAAGAAAGATTATGATGAATAAGAAGATGAATAAGGTATTCAATGGGCAACTATTATTGAGTCAGACAATGATGAGATCATGATGTTTAGATTGTTTTAACATCATACATATGTTGTAAATTGAAAGGTTAATACTATACTATGTTACCAAGCAAAGAACCTAGTCGGTAAACCCTAAGGTTATCGCTATTGGTTAATATAGGCGGAATGTCTACCGAGTGAAGTTTAGTATTTACCGAGTTGTAACCGAGCTATAACAGAATGCATTAAATGGTTACATGTGATATTTAATGAAGGAAGTTGTTAAGCTGGAACTGATTAAATGATTGGTATGTTGTGCATGAAGTTTGTTAATGAATCTAAGGTAATGGAAAGTCGGCATGAAGATCTACAGGGCAGATTGAACCGCAATACCCTGGCACAAGTTCCAAGAAATATATGCAAGTTCCTAGGTGGGGTAAAACATTTTTAGATCAAAAGATGCATTGAACCTGGACATTGATATGGGAAATGTGATCAAGGAGATTAAACGGTTAGCTAATTGTTTATAAATAGGAAACTATTGATAAACAATGCATGCGGGCAAGTGTATGCACAGGGATGCTACATAGTGATTACCAAGCACAGAAGCTTGAAGACCTATTTGAATAACAGAGTATAGAAGCCCAGTAGATGGACAAGATTAGCTCTATGTCTAGATTGTATTGAACTAATAAGAATCTACTTTAGCATTTTAGATGTGAAGTTGCAGATAGATTTTTATTACTGTTATTTTGTGAAAGTGACAGAAAATATCTTAACCAAGTGGACTTAACAGTCTTATTTGTAAAACCCTCTAGCAAGGTGACATTTTGATTAAGTGTTTGAAATCCTTTAACAAGGTCACTTCTAACAAGGTGAAGAAACTAACAAATGTGAGGGAAATCCCTTAACCGGGTCACATCTAGCAATGTGTTTGTAATATTTAACAGGATTTGCTTTTAACCGAGCATACTCTAGAAGAGTATATTTCTTAGTGGGTCCGAAATCCCACAGTGGTTTTTCCCTATTTGGGTTTCCATGTTAAATCTGGTGTTATGAGGTTTATGATGTTTATATGCTTTTGAGTTTGCATGTTTAACAGTTTTGGTTATATTATTGAAGTATATGTTACTGAGGTTGAATCTGATGTTTTTATGGAAGATTAAGTTTGTATGATTCACCCCCCCCCCCTCTCATCTTGTTGGCTATTAGATCTGTACTTACATTTAGTATCATAACTATCAATTGGTATCAGAGCTTTGGACTCTAGAAGAAAAGTTTAAAGGCACTTGAGTTAAAGATCCAAAGATGTATAAGAGGGATGCACCGAAGCTGAACAAGTCAAGTTTCTCTACATGGCAGAAAAGGATGAAGTTGCATCTATCAGGAGTTGGAGAATATACTATATACTTGTAACATAGAAATTAGGATTCATCAAAAGATAAGTAGATCAATCAAAACATTAAACATGATAGCTCAATCAAAGAAATACTCATTGCAATGAACCTAATTCTAAAGCACATTCAATGAAGGTATGAAAATGAAGCATTCAAAAGAAAACATTATGCAAACCAGATTCAAGATTGAATACTCCTTCCATGCGGCTCCATTGTTGTTCTTTCCTCTTCAATAATTTTGTGGATCTCACCTACAAGTGCTCTCACAATTGAAAGCAAAAAGCTCAAGAGTACTAGAACGAAAATTCAGTAGTTTGTTAGCAATTTAGAATTCATGAAGTGATTGAAGGAATTGAAGAAGAAAAATTATCCAATTTATAGAGAAATTGGAGAAGTGACAAGATTGGCATGATGCAATTCAAATGGAAATTGCAAATCAATATGTTAATTATGACAAATTATGCAAATTATGCACTTTCCATGCACAATTTTGATTGATTGATTATGACACATTTCATGTCAAAATTGATTGATTAAATCAATTATGACAATTTCATGACAAATTGAAATGCCACTCCCATAGAATTAGGAGATGAATTAGGAGGGAAAAAGAATTAGAAATTTGAAAATTAGGAATTTGAAATTGATGACAAATTAGGAATTTGAAATTGATGACAAATTAGGAAATTGGAATTAGAAATTGATGAAAAATAGGATTTAGTGAATTAGTGAATTAATTAATAATTTTTCATTTATTAATCAATTCACAAAGAGGAACAATTAGCCAATTAAATAAAGATTTAATTGTAATAAGAAGACTTAGGATAAATAAGTAATTTATTTAATCCTAAAGGAAGAAATGACAAATTAGGTTAAATGACTAAATCATAAAACCCTAGAAGACGAATTAGAAATGCGAAAATGACAATTAGGTCTTGATTAAAGATAATTAATGTCATGATTTGATTTTGGTAAATGACCAATACGACAAAATGATTTGATTGAGAAATACGCCAATTGACATGATTTGATCCAAATTGACACAATTGAGACAGATAATGATTGATAGTGAAATGATCGCAAAATGACAAGATTGACAAGAGGACGAGGATCGATGATAAAATAGATTGCAAGATGACAAGATTGAAAATAACCACGATCGATGACAAATCGATCGCAAAATGACAAGATTGAACATGACAACGATCGATGACAAATCGATCGTTAAAATGACAAGGTTGAAGGATTGATGATGATAAGATTGATGATAAGATTGATAAGAGGACAAAACCCTAATTAGGATTGACGATGTCCAAAATGATGTCAAATAAGCATGCTCATTGATGCAATAAGATAAAATTGATCAAAATCATGACTGGATAATGTTGTCGACAAGACCAAATTCGAAGACGAGATGATTGAAGAATGTAGAAGAATCACTCAATGTTCGCAAATGATAAAGACCAAGTGCGTGACATAGGAGAAATGTTAATGCGACGCAAAAACCTAAAATGAGGCAATGCGCAAATGTTAAAGTGTGACCTCACAAGCGTTGACCATTTTTGGGTGTCTACATTTTGCCCCTCTTTGAGACAATGCAATTCTGAGCGTTGTTTCAAAGAACAATAACTAAATGCCCCAGACAATAATAATGACATATGCATGCCCCCTCGAGGAATTGGCCGGAAACATGCGGAAAAGAGGCCAATTGATCGATAAAAATGATAGGATCGAACGGACCGACAATCGGAGATCGGATGCATGACAAACAATCAATTTAATGTGCATAAGACCGCGACCAACATAAGATGGAGAGGATGCACGTCCATCTATGCAATGACAAAGAGCTATAAATGGGACCAAGAGGGTGAAAATGACTCATTTGCAGTAGCTAAAGAGGAGAATTTGTTGCTCTGGACAAGGACACTTGCAGACAGATGGCGAACATTCCAATGACGGGTCACCTTGGAGAACGTGTACGCACATTCAGACGACTGGACGATGCAGGAGCAGCGGTATGTATCTCGAAAACCCATGTTTTTGATTTCATGAATTTTGATGGCTTACGGGACATTGCGGGGCCCACAGAGGATACCAAAATGAACTCCTGCGCTTGTGTAAGGAGTTCTGCGCTTGTGTATGAATACACAAGCGCAATTCATCTAACACAGGCGCAAGTTTCTCCAACACAGGCGCAAGTTGTCTAAAAACCCTAGTTTTGACTTGAAATTGCATGCAAAGGACCTGACAAGGGGGGGGGTGGGTAGGATAGGCCAATGTAGATGAAAAACACCCCAATTTGGACATGAAAATGAGGAAATGCAACCCGTAGGAGCAAAACCCTAAAACTGACAAAATGATGCCCCGATTGTGATGCAGAGTCGACAATATCCATTGATCGCACGGGAGAATCGACCGAACTGTTTCATGCTACGACATAGACTCAGGAGCACAGAGAGAGACACATTAGCTGGACTGGGATTGTATTACATCACATATATGCCCGAAATTAGGGCAAACACAGGATTGCTTACCGCATTGGCAGAGCGATGGCATTCGGAGACTTCCTCATTCCATTTGGCGACTGGCGAGGCGACAGTGACTCTAGAGGATGTATGGCGCATCCTCCGCATTCCTATACATGGGGAGATGATAGAGTACGACCCAGTGACAGGGAGAGACGCGTTATGCAGACTGTTTGAGTGTGACGCAGAGGATCTAGACATTGTCGAGAGGGAGATTCGGTGGGAGACTATGGCAGCCGAGTATGAGCAGCGATGTGTGGTGATAGCAGTGGTGATAGCATGTCTTCTGGCAGGTGACAGACGAGGACATGGATTCCCTATTGGTTGGGGAAGAGTATTAGAGCAGATGGTGACAGAGGGGACAGTGTATGCATGGGGACCATGTGTACTTGCTATGTTATATTTCCAGCTACATCAGATAGCATATCAGGGAGTGCAGACGCTAAGTTGTGGAGTGACATTGCTTCAGGTATGGGCATTTGAGCATATTGCCATATGTCGGCCGATCACAGATAGACAGGTTGTACCACACCGACCATATGTGTACAGCTATGGTGGAGCACTGAGACAGGGTCCTTTTGGATACATATTATACTGGCGACATGAGCTAGACAGACTTAGA